>NW_021703782.1:83420382-83569021 GCF_005190385.1 Monodon monoceros
CCCCCCTCCCTCCCCCCCTCCCTCCCTCATGTTTCAATCTCTATCTCTCTCTTTCTGACTTAGTGTGTCACCATGAACTCACATATTTGTTTTTGTTGAATGTGTTATAATCATCACCATTATTATTATTATTATTATTTGATGCACATATTGTCCCTACTTTGACCAGTAGGAGCCTCTTCAAGCCAGCTTCTGTGACCTATTGGCTTGACCCTATTAATCTTTGAGCATATTTTTGTTTTCTGGCAGATTTTCCAGGCTTTGTACTTCACTACATCAGATCTATAATCAACCATTTCTCTAAGGTCCCTGGGCTCCTTTTATATTGGCAAATGGTATATAGACTCTAAGATGTGTGATGTAGTTTTACTTATTGCTACTAAAATGCCGTTGCTTTCAAGCCTTTTCTGTGGACAGAGCTGGAAAAAAATTATAAATACATGACAAAATGGACATACATATTTATTGTTTATATACATATGTGTTATATAGTATATGTATAGTGTTATGTATATTTTTTAAAATCATGAACTAATACTGTTTCCCAATAAAATAAAAATGACAGGGTTCCTCTTTACCTTTCGCCATTCCATTTTTCTGCCTACCTTGTTCAAGAATGGAAACCTTGATTCACACTCACTCTGTTTTGAATAATAACAGGTTGCAGAATATACATTATCTGAAATGACTTAAGTGAGTGCTTGTCTTGTATGTATATAGAGCTTCCCTAGTGGAATAGGTTAAAATTTTTTTAAAAGATCCAAGGAAAAAAGTGTTCTAATGGTATGTGAATTAATGCTTATGGTTTAGGATACATTTTATGTTGGCAGGAGCATCATATATGACCTCACAAACATCTCAAACTACTTAGAAGTGAAAATAATGTGCCCTAGTTAAGTAGTCCTGGTTACGAGGAAGAAATTGATATTGTAGATACATGTGAAAAGTCTACATAAAAATATTTCATGAAAATGAATTAAAACATCTATATTTCTTAATAATATATTTAAATGTATTATATACTATGAAGTAAAATACTTTATTTGCTATAAGGTTTCAAAAATATAGGTACATATATAGATGTTTATTTATAGTTACTAGTGCATTAAGTAGATACATTACCCTATCGTCCATATCCCTTAAGTTTATATATTCAAGTTAGTGAAAGTAAAAGTTGTTTGACTTTTGTCATTGCTGAAATGAGGATATAAGTAATCATAAATATGATTTATCATTTTTATTGCCTATACTATTTATTTTTCTTTATTCTTCCTAAAGATTGATTAGAAGTTTCTATGGCAGTGATCATGTCTTAAATATCTTCATCATCCTCACGACACCTGGACACATAGTAAATAATTCAGTATAACAAGTTGATATGAATTACACATTGGAGACTGTGTGAAAGTTGTCTTTTTCACTGTGTGGTCTGACTAGTAAGCTTGAGATTTTTTTTTGCATATGATGATTAGGTGACTGTGGATTTGATTTGTCTATTTTTTTCTACAGTCCCTTCAGGCACATATTACTCAGTGCCCTTTGATGGCTTTTTCCTCATTTCAGACTCTTCTGAAATAGCCTCCCTCACTTTTTAGGCTCTGTCAATATTTCTTATTTAATTTTAAGTTTAACTCCTTAAAGTTATTTGGGGAATAGTTTTCAGAGAAGCAGATTTTCTAAAGAATGTTGTTTCATTTTTCTACAAGGAAAGTTTATATTTTTACAGTGGTTTTAAACTACAGTATTAAACTCCATTTTTAATTGTTCTTTTTAAAAGCCCTACAGACTGTCTGGAATCTAGAATATTTATTCTGTAATAAACTGGATAAATTCTTATGCTCTAAGCTATATTCTGTAGAGACTCAATTTTTTTTTACAAAATATAACATAAAACAATACTTTCTGTTTGAAGAATCAGCTGTATAGCTTATCTGAGTAATTATAAAATAGTGCATGAAACAAAGATGATCTTGTAAAACTAACATAAGGCCGTGAATTTTCCTTTATGGTAAAAATTCTTTTTCACAGATTAGAAGAGACAGACCAGCAACTATAATAAATCACTTTATCCACTTTACATCTTGACTTTAAAACTGACAAAAGATGAAAACAAACTTAAGTGTGGAAGATGTTCTGCTAGTTCACAACTGAGAGATGGTTTTGCAAACCAAATAATGTTTAACCTGGAAAAATCTACAGTGGGCTAGAGTCAATTAGGAATCAGCTGGAAAAAAATGAGACAGTGATGAATAGTTAGATATTTAGAACTAATCTTTAGTTATTTAGTAATACTGCGATCACAGAGTAAAAACAATCAGCTATTGATTTTCCATGTAAAGAGTTAAAAGATATTTCTGCAACCTCTGTATATCCAAAAACGATTTCTTTTGTTGCATTTACCTAACAAATGTAAGTTTCTGGTCTAAAGCACCCATTTTCCTGGCTAACCCTGAAACCAAGGTATATATTCTGCAGCTTACTTAAAATGTTTCTTTCCTTTGACAAACTTGATCTCATAGAATGTATTCTTCTATATTTTCTTACCATAGGCCATCTACTTCTGAGAATGAATAATAGAACATTTACCTTATTCCTTGTCCTTAGGACATATAACTCCCGGTAACATATAAACTCCCTCTTAACTTCAGTGAATCACGTTTTCTTTTCTTTCTTTTCTTTTTTTTTTTTTTAGCTCTTTTCTTGTGGCATCTTATTAGATCCTTCTATATTCAGAATCTATTTATGTATTGAGTGACATTTTGCTAGGCATCTATAGAAAATCTAAAATGAAAATCTAAATCTGAAATAAAATAAAGAAATTAAACAGAAAACATCACCCAATTTAAAAAAAATGGGAAAAGACTTAGTTCACCAAAGGAGGCTATATGGGAGGCAGTTTAATACATGAGAGAGTTCATTGTCATTAGCCTTTAGAGGAGTGCAAATTAAAGCTATGCCATGATGAACACAACTACACATCTATTAGAATGGCTAAAATAAGAAGTCCTGACAATGCCAAGTGCTAGCAGGTTTGTAGAGCAAACAGAAGTCTCATGCATTGTTGGTGAGTGCTCAAAATGGTGTAGGTACTCTGCAAACATTTTGGCATTTTCTTATAAAATTAAATTTATACTTAGCATATGTCCTAGAAACCCTACTCCTAGGTATTTTCTCTAGAAAGATAAAAACATGTTCATACAAAAAATCTGTACACAAATATGTTTAACAACCCCATTAATTTTCAAAAACTGGAAACAATCCAAATGTGCTTCAATAGGTGTGTTAATAAAGCTGTGGCACGTCTGTAAAATACTCAGCAATATAAAGGAATGAAATATGACATACAAAAATTTGAATGAATCTCAAAGACATTAAGCTATATGAAAGAAACAAGTCTCGAAAAGTTACATTCCTTTTGCATAACGTTCTGGAAAAGGCAAAATTACAGGGAACAGATCAGTGGTTACCAGGGTGGGGAAGTTGGTACTACTACAAAGGGTTGGTATGAGAGTTTTTTGGGCTTTTGGAATCATCCTGTATCTTGATTGTAGTGGTAGTTACATGACTCTGTACATGTATTAAAATTCATAGAACTGTATATAAAAAATCAATTATATGATAATTTAAAAAATCAAATTAAAGAATGAAACATGAACCCTTAGGCCTCAAGTTATGTGAATCAACTATTTACTTAGAATATGTATGAACCTTCCTAAAAGTGTCCTGTAGCAATTTACCAGGGTGACTTTATACTTGGAAGAGGGAGACACCTGGACCTTCTGGGGATTATTGGTTGCCAAATCTCAATATACTCTTATTACTAGACATCCAGAAGTCCTCTATGGTTCACCAGTCATAGCAGGACTCTGCGGAGCTCAGAGGATGGATGGAGTTTGGGTCTAATTGTGTCTCACAGGGCTGTGTGGGGCCAAGGACCACACAGTGGTTATTTCCCCATTTTCAAAATGTAGAGTAGAAATATATGTACTTAGAACCGCAGAATTCATACATTGATTTCTGACTGATGGAGCAAGTGCTATTTTATCCACCATGCCATTATCCTCACTGATCATGATGTAATAAGGCTAACTTCTTGGGGCCCTACAATTTCAATTTTCATCTCCTTAGCTGAGATGAAACCTGAGACAGCTACAAGTTCTAGTGCTTTGCTTTCTCTTTGGTCTCTATGCCATATCTCTAGTTGGTATATGACCTTGTGGAAATTACTGATAGAGAAGGTTGGGCTCACTGCCCCAATGTTTTTCCTTTTTTTTTCCCCTCTGGATCTTGGATCATCAAGTCCTCAAGGTCATGGTTGCTCTCCCATGCAATGCCTTAGAAGAGCTGTCTTGTTGGTAGTGGTAGTGGTAGTACTTTTTAATTTAAAAAAATCTAATTCTTATAACTATTCCTGGAAGGTTGGTTGAGGAATTTTTAAATGCCAGTAAATTTGCTTTTGTTACAAAAGAAAATAGTAGTGCACCTGTTCTCATCTGTAGATTAGCAGAAGTTGCTGTGTGAGTATCACATGGATGCCCTAAATCCACTGTGCATTGGCTGGGTTGCCTCGCCACACTGTGACTGCCATCTCACCTGCTCTGTAGGCTCCTCTGGCTCTTGCCAACATTTGCTTGCAGGCTGTCAGTTTTGAGTGGGACAAGAGCAAGAAAAATCTTATATCAGGTCCAGGCTGTGCTACAAACTGCCCTACAGCCTGGGTCCTTCTGAGTCAGCACACCCAAGTATATTGGAAAGGTCTATGGCAAACAGAGATGCTGTATGGAGCCTCCGGCAGTCATTAATAATATCCCCAGGGCTTTGGAATAAATCACATCATCTTATGCAGACAATATATTCTCCATTTGAAAGCAGCTTCTATGGATGAAAACACCAAAGACTGAACATGTGATTATTGGACACCAAATAACAATCTGAGTCAAACTAATTATCATGAAATATATCTTAATCATTTACATGCACTGGACCCTGATTTTGCATTTCACTGTGAAAGCAGTTGCTAATGGCTTGGCTGACTGATGAGGAATTTATAAAGATCAAGATAGGAAAACTTGGGCTTCCCTGGTGGCGCAGTGGTTGGGAGTCCGCCTGCCGATGCAGGGGATGCGGGTTTGTGCCCCGGTCCGGGAAGATCCCGCGTGCCGCGGAGCGGCTGGGTCCGTGAGCCGTGGCCGCTGAGCCTGCGCGTCTGGAGCCTGTGCTCCGCAGCGGGAGAGGCCACAACAGTGAGAGGCCCGCGTACCACAAAAAACAAAAAAAATAAAAAAGGAAAACTGATGACAAGGAGGTTTCAAGGAGAAGTATGTGAATGGACCTCTCCGATTAGGCATTTTTATGACCTACATAAATGCTACCAGAGTGCATGTATTATTTATTAGAGGAGATTCTCAGTAACATAAGTTGTTTTTGGATGGCATCTTTCTCCTGGCCTCCCCCAAGCCTTCTGATGTTTGCTCACTGAGTCTATGTACAAAGTGGTCATAGTCTCAGAGATTAAGGCTATAGCAGTCACTGTGAGTGCCTTGCCAATATGCCTTGATCCTGTCTCTTCAGTGTGTTTAGATGACTTCAAACTGCCAACATCTGCATCTGTGCCTAAATATTTTTTCTGGCCTTTCTTTTCATACATGCATCGGACCAAAATTTCTTGGGAATTAATACCACCAAGAGTAGATTTCAACGAATGATTGATGGGAATTGTATAAATACTTCAGCTCCCTCATAGTAAGATGGATCAGTTCTAAGGTGTGTGTTTTATAATTTTTCTCAGGGTTTTCCCTTGAATTAAGCTCCATTTGCCCATTGTGGTAGCTGCCTTAATAACTCAGCCCTGATTGGCTTTTTTTCCCTGCATCACTTTACCATTCCATGGCTGTTTTTCCTGCATCTCCTAAACAAGCCACCTGTATTGCTGCCATTTTATTAGTCTCTTTTTCCAGGGGCACCAAAGCTGTTTTGGCTACTACTACTGCTGAGTGCCTGATTTTCCAACGATAGAGGTCAAGGCTAAATCTACAGCATGTCACCATTTCCTATGGATTTCAGGAATGATGATTGCATTAGACAGTGTTAATTATGGAGGGGATAGTGATGTTATACAGAATAAAAACATATTCCTGGTAAATATTTGCTATCTAAACAAAAAGCTCTTTTGCCAGCACCATATTTAGGGCAGAATGTTTTATCCATTAACATGGTTTCTCACACAAAAAATCTCAGCTAAGGACATAGTCTGGAATTACAGTGGTTTGCAACCACAGAATTCATTAGTCCTACTCTGTATTCCACTAATAAGAAGAAATTAGATTGATATAGAGTGAAATGCCTTGCTTAAGACTTGGTTATGGTATCAGCTGGAAGATAATATCATGAGAGATATGTATGCTATCCTAAAAGGCTCAGTAATGTCTTACACCAGAGACCAGTTATCTCATAGCAAGAACACACAGGTTTGAAACCAAGGGATGAAAATGTGTGACCACTCTAAATAAAGTACTTAATAACCCACTTCAGGATTTTTGCTACCTGCCTAAATCCCTTGTGGCACTGGTCAGTTTGAAGGTCCTTGTGTCCAAGGGAGTAATTTTCGCATCAGTGGACATAGTTATGGTTCTACATAACTATTGATAGAAGCCGAGAATGCCGCCTGCTTTTTTGGGCTCCTCATTCTTCTGAACCAAAGGATAAAGAAGGAGTCAGTGTGACTGACTCCAGTTACCAAATGGAAATGTAGCTTCTGGTATATAGTGGGAACAAGGAAGACTGCTTCTAGCACACAGAGGATTCACTGAGACATCTTTCAGTATTCTCTTGCTGATTTGCCTTGATCACTGCAAAACGAGAGCAAGATACTGGAAGGGACTGATGATTACATGGAATGGGCAGTAAATGCAGAGTTGTGATTAACTTAGGCTTCATGGTTAGCTACAAAAGCAGTGACTTAAACACATTTGTTTTATGCTCATTATTGTTTCTTCCTTCTACATGTTTTTCCTGAGTTACTTTATATGAAGAGCATTGCTGGCAGCTAATATTTTTGGTTTCATATGGGAATCTGTCCACACTGAAATAATCTCACAGTTATGGAGTAGTTGATAGGAATTTTTGTGCCTCCTGTTTTGAGAATACAAAATTTTATTTGGAAAAAGGACAGTAAATCTTAGGGGCAAAAATAGTAATGATACACTGGATCCTGCCTGTTGTTTTCCCTAAACCACCACACATTTGTAATTAATTTTTAAAAACTCTTCTCATATACCCAGTTTGAGTATGCATCTGTTTTCTGCTTGGACCCTAATGGATATACTGTTTGAAGTCATACTTTCAGAGGAAGAATATGTATAGATTATGCAAAATGTTAAACTCTCATTGAGACATAATACAGTTTATTGTACTAGTTCAATATTTTTCAAAATGTTTATTTTTCAAAATTTTTACCACCACAGTTTTGAACCCTCCCTTTTCTATAGAAAATTGTTTCTGAGTTCTATCACATCTGAGATTGTTTTGGTTTTACGTGAGTTCCTTCTGTGTCTTTTATCTTCTGCTAGATTACAGATATATTAGGGCAGATTTTACATCTTGTATGGATGTTCATAAAAGCATATAATCTACTTGATAAGCATGAATAAACGTTTAAGCCATAAATGGAATTATCCCCAAAGCATAACCAGTAGAATGAGGTATATTAGGAGGAACAAACTTTGGAATAATGAGATTGACAGTTCCTCCCTTCAATGTAGAATGTTTTGGTTTTGAATAAAAGAACCCATCTTAGGAAACATCTCCATTGTTTAGAAACAATGGAGTATCTTTGTCAGGTGATGTGAACATTTATAGCCTCCAGTAGTCATGAAGAGGTCTGAAAGAAGATGATTGTATTTTACTCATAAAGCTTATTTAAATATTAAAATACTTCCTTAGTATAGGAGGAACTTTGCATGGTTTGATGAATTTCTTTATCATTATTTAGTCATTTCTTTTTCTTCCAGGCCCCAGAGTATGATAAATACACCCAAGTAGATTGAATTGTCATAAGCCACTTCAAGCTTGGTTCTGTTTCATTTTGACATAAACCCCAACTAGGGTGTACAGTAAGAGTATAAATGTGTGTTGCTATGTTGTGCTAACTTTTATACCAATATAATAACTTACTATTGTGTGTGGTTATCAATTTGATAACAGTTAAGCTTATTTTTCTATTTGTATTCTAAAAAATTTAGGGTTTGTACTTTTAATCCTTTTGACTTCGTTTTTAGGATTTGTGAAACATTAACATGTTTGGAAAAGCCAAAATTATACAAAAGACTATACCTAGAGAAGTGTCACCCCTATTTCTTACTCCTCCACCCTCCCCTCACTCATCTCCTGCAGGTGACAATTGCCCTACGTTTCTAACCCTTTATATGTTTTTTTAGTTAAAAGAAAGAAACTGGGCATGTACAATTTTCCCCTTTTTAAACAAATTGAGGTATAATTGACATATAATAGTTTAAGGGGTACAACATAATGATTCAATGTTGGTATAAAAGCATACATATTATTTATTTCTTTGAAACTCTGGGCCACGTTGGTATTATGTACCCATTTAATTTTTAATACTCTCCATATGTTGTTTTTCCTTCTCCAGAAACTACCTTGTGCTTTTATTGATCCTATTTATACCTGTTATTTTTTCATTCATCTTGCTATTTATGAGATGATGTGCCCAGGTTTTTTGCATCTTTGGGGTTGAAAATATACAGTTGTTTCTTTAATCTTTCATCTTGTTGAAGACATTAATGTATATTATAATGTGAAATCTCTGGAATCTTGTAACAAACTTTATTGGTCATGAGTATTTTTTCAAAAACCATTTCTGAGTTGTTAGTATTGTAAACATTCAGAAATGAGATTCAACTATATTTGTTTTGTATTATCTCATTTGGTTATGAAATCAAGTCACTAATAACCTCATAAAATTAGTTTGGCATCTTCTTTTTCTTTATATTTCTGGAACATTTGGAATAACAGATAGGTTATCTGTCACTTGGAGGTTTGCTAAGATTTATATCTAAGATTGTGGGAAGATGTTTACATTTCTCTTTAAGATACTTTAATCACTATAGGTTAATTCACAGTCTATTTCTAGGCAATTAAAATTTTATATTAAATTATCTATTTTATCTGATTTCAAACTTTTTGAATTACAGTTTAAATACTATTGTCATATAAACAATTTCCTACTATATTTATAGTTAGGTTTTCTTTCTCTAATTGTGGCATCTCTATTTCCACTGAATTAATCTTGCTAAAGTTTTCTCTATTTCATTTAACTTAAAAAAAATATTCACTAAGTTTCCTTTGTTTCTGTTTCATTAGTTTCTACTATTTTCTTTATTGTTTTCTACCTTCTTTTTCCTTGGGGGCTTACCTGTTATTTTTCTAACTTTCTGAGTGAAATATTTGTTTATTTCTAATATCTGTTTCTAATATTGAAATATTAGGCTATTGATTTCCCTTCATCTTGCCATTTTACTTCATCCTCAGCATATGATATATATTGGTTATAATGTGATTTAATTCTAAACATTATTCAGTTTCCATTATGATTTCTTTTCTGACACTTTAATTAATTAGGGTTAATTAAAGTGCATATGTGTGTATTTGTTTTCTCCCAAATGCAAGTTATTTTTCCCATAATTTTTGTTACTGATTTGTAGTTTTTATTGCACTGTGATCAAAGAAAATGTGCTTTAATATCAGCTGCCACTTCCTAATTCTGGCTTTTTGTTCATTTTCATTTGATGATTTTTATTTCAAGATTAACCTTGTGTTAACAATTATATAATTTTTACAGGATTTCTATGTTGGGGGTATGGGGTATTCATAATTATAACTTGTCATGTCTCAGTGATGTGATCATAGTATTTTATGACTAGAAGAAAATGCCACATTTGTTATAAAACTAAATTGAGAGTGAGGAATTATCTGGTATTTTACATTTCAAATACTATCTACATTACCTCATTAATCTGTATGACAGTCTCTAAATCCATCCACATCTCTACAAATGACCTAATTTTGTTCCTTTTTATGGCTGAGTAATATTCCATTGTATATATGTACCACAGGTTCTTTATACATTCGTCTGTCGATGAGCATTTAGGTTGCTTCCTGGAAATTGTAAATAGTGCTGCAGTAAACATTGGGGTGCATGTGTCTTTTTCAAATATGGTTTTCTCTGGGTATATGCCCAGTAGTGGGATTGCTGGGTCATATGGTAATTCTATTTTTAGTTTTTTAAGGAACCTCCATACTGTTCTCCATAGTGGCTGTATCAATTTACATTCCCACCAACAGTGCATAAGTGTTCCCTTTTCTCCACACCCTCTCCAGCATTTGTTGTTTGTAGATTTTCTGATGATGCTCATTCTAACTGGTGTGAGGTGATACCTCATTGTAGTTTTGATTTGCATTTCTCTAATAATTAGTGATGTTGAGCAGCTTTTCATGTGCCTCTTGGCCATCTGTATGTCTTCTTTGGAGAAATGTCTATTTAGGTCTTCTGCCCATTTTTTGATTGGGTTGTTTCTTTCTTTAACATTGAGCTGCATGAGCTGTTTATATATTTTGGAGATTAATCCTTTGTCCACTGATTCGTTTGCAAATATTTTCTCCCATTCTGAGGCTTGTCTTTTCATCTTGCTTATAGTTTCCTTTGCTTTGCAAAAGCTTTTAGGTTTCGTTGGGTCCCATTTGTTTATTTTTGTTTTTATTTCCATTACTCTAGGAGGTGGATCAAAAAAGATCTTGCTGTGATTTATGTCAAAGAGTGTTCTTCCTATATTTTCCTCTAAGAGTTTTATACTGTCCGGTCTTACATTTAGGTCTTTAATCCATTTTGAGTTTATTTTTGTGTATGGTGTTAGGGAATGTTCTAATTTCATTCTTTTACATGTAGCTGTCCAGTTTTCCCAGCACCACTTATTGAAGAGACTGTCTTTTCTCCATTGTATAACCTTGCCTCCTTTGTCATAGGTTAGTTGACCATAGGGGCGTGGTTATATCTCTGGGCAATACCATGGCTCTTGACTTCTTTGTCTTTCTTCCTGTTCCCTTTATGTTTTGGAACTGACAGGGGTGAACTTGGACTTTTTTCTCCCATGTCATAGTCTCCTATGTTGGGATAGTCAATATGATCAAGTTTTCTTAACTGTGAAGAAATCCTTATGATATTAGTCTTCCATGATTTCTTTATATACGTAGGTATATGGAATTAAGGGAATTCTCTCTCACTGATTCTCTTTCTCTCTCTCTGTCTCTCGTGTGTGTGTGTGTGTGTGTGTGTGTGTGTGTGTGTGTGTGTGTTTGAAGTCAGAAGCTGTTTATTATTTACTTTTATGTCTCTTTGAATTTCTGTTGTACCAACCCTAGTCCCTTATCACAAGAAAAATAGGTGCCATCTTCACATTAAAGAGAGGATTACAAGTATCAAACTGATTAGGAGAAAAGCACATAGACATTTTAAAGTAATATTACAGTTTACAGTATTGTTTATGCTGCATATGGTATTGATATCTCATATTATTTTAAATTCATGGTCTGAAGTCTTATTTAAGCAATATTTTATGCTTTGGTTTTTTTTTTAACGTCGTTGTTGGAATAAAATTGCTTTACAGTGGTGCATTAGTTTCTGCTGTATAACAAAGTGAATCAGCTATACGTATACATATATCCCCATATCCCCTCCCTCTTGCATCTCCCTCCTTCCCACCCTCCCTATCCCACCCGTCTAGGTGGTCTCAAAACATGGACCTGATCTCCCTGTGCTATGCGGTTGCTTCCCACTAGCTATCTATTTTACATTTGGTAGTGTATATATGTCCATGCCACTCTCCCACTTAACCCAGCTTATCCTTCCTCCTCCCCATGTCCTCAAGTCCATTCTCTATGTCTGCATTTTTATTCCTGTCCTGCCCCTAGGTTCTTCAGAACCTTTTTTTTTTTTATTATTAAGATTCCATATATATGTGTTAGCATGTGGTATTTGTTTTTCTCTTTCTGACTTATGTCACACTGTATGACAGACTCTGGGTCCATCCACCTCACTACAAATAACTCAATTTCGTTTCTTTTTATGGCTGAGTAATATTCCATTGTATATATGTGCCACATCTTCTTTATCCTTTCATCTGTTGATGGACACTTAGGTTGCTTCCATGTCCTGGGTATGCTGTAATGAACTTTGTGGTACATGACTCTTTTTGAATTATGGTTTTCCCCAGGTATGTGCCCAGTAATGGGATTGCTGGGTCATATGGTAGTTCCAATTTTAGGTTTTCAAACAACCTCCATACTGTTCTCCATAGTGGCTGTATCAGTTTACATTCCCACCAGCAGTGCAAGAGGGTTCCCTTTTCTCCACACCCTCTCCAGCATTTATTGTTTGTAGATTTTTTGGTGATGGCCATTCTGACCTGTGTGAGGTGATACCTCATAGTACTTTTGATTTGCATTTCTCTAATGATTAGTGATGCTGAGCATCCTTTCATGTGTTTGTTGGCAATCTGTATATCTTCTTTGGAGAAATGTCTATTTAGGTGTTCTGCCCATTTTTGGATTGGGTTGTTTGATTTTTTGGTATTGAACGACATGAGCTGCTTGTATATTTTGGAGATTAATCCTTTGTCAGTTGCTTCGTTTGCAAGTATTTTCTCCCATGCTGAGGGTTGTCGTTTTGCCTTGTTTAAGGTTTCCTTTGCTGTGTAAAAGCTTTTAAGTTTCATTTGGTCTCCTTTGTATATTTTTGTTTTTATTTCCCTTTCTCTAGGAGGTGGCTCAAAAAGGATCTTGCTGTGAGTTATGTCATAGAGTGTTCTGCCTATGTTTTCCTCTAAGAGTCTTATAGTGCCTGGCCTTACATTTAGCTCTTTAATCCATTTTGAGCTTATTTTTGTGTATGGTGTTAGGGAGTGCTCTAATCTCATATTTTTACATGTACCTGTCCAGTTTTCCCAGCACCACTTATTGAGGAGGCTGTCCTTTCTCCACTGTACATTCCTGCCTCCTTTATCAAAGATAAGGTGACCATATGTGCATGGGTTTATCTCTGGGCTTTCTATCCTGTTCCACTGATCTATATTTCTGTTTTTGTGCCAGTACCATACTGTCTTGATTACTGCAGCTTTGTACTATAGTCTGAACTCAGGAAGCCTGATTCCTCCAGCTCCGTTTTTCGTTCTCAAGATTGCTTTGGCTATTCGGGGTCTTTTGTATTTCCATACAAATTGTGAAAGTTTTTGTTCTAGTTCTGTGAAAAATGCCAGTGGTAGTTTGATAGGGATTGCATTGAATCTGTAGATTGCTTTGGGTAGTAGAGTCATTTTCACAATGTTGACTCTTCCAATCCAAGAACATGGTATCTCTCTCCATCTATTTGTATCATCTTTAATTTCTTTCATCAGTGTCTTATAGTTTTCTGCATACAGGTCTTTTGTCTCCTTAGGTAGGTTTATTCCTAGGTATTTTATTCTTTTTGTTGCAGTGGTAAATGGGAGTATTTCCTTAATTTCTCTTTCAGATTTATCATCATTAGTGTATAGGAATGCAAGAGATTTCTGTGTATTAATTTTGTATCCTGCAACTTTACCAAATTCATTGATTAGCACTAGTAGTTTTCTGGTAGCGTCTTTAGGATTCGCTAAGTATAGTATCATGTCATCTGCAAACAGTGACAGCTTTACTTCTTCTTTTCCGATTTGGATTCCTTTTATTTCTTTTTCTTCTCTGATTGCTGTGGCTAAAACTTCCAAAGCTATGTTGAATAATAGTGGTGAGAGTGGGCAACCTTGTTTTATTTCTGATCTTAGAGGAAATGATTTCAGTTTTACGCCATTGAGAGTGATGTTGGCTGTGGGTTTGTCATTTATGGTCTTTATTATGTTGAAGTAAGTTCCCTGTATGCCTACTTTCTGGAGGGTTTGTATCATAAATGGGTGTTGAATTTTGTCAAAAGCATTTTCTGCATCTATTGAGATGATCATATGGTTTTTATTCTCCAATTTGTTAATATGGTGTATCACATTGATTGATTTGCATAAATTGAAGAATCCTTACATCCCTGGGATAAATCCCACTTGATCATGGTGTATGATTCTTTTATTGTAACACTTCTTTTTTCATGCCGATTAGAAAGAAGTTCTGTTCACTAGTAATGTTATGAAATGTTTAGCCTATGGGAAAGAAAATAATGAAAGGATTCCTTGGTACAAAAACTTTTGGGATCATTGCCTTAATGCTAACTGTCTGCTAATAATTATTTTTAGAAGAACTGACTGGTCTGCTTGATCTTTCTGAGAAATAAGAGTCTTCTAAAAATAAATGTCATTGCAAGAATATTGCCTATATATTTAATAATGAAATAGAAATGAAAGCCAATATAATTTTATTCTGTCAAAAAGTAGTAATAAATTACAGTAGGCTTAAGTTTATATATCTTTAAAAATACTGTTTACCCAAACAGAACATATGAACTATTTTGGTCACCTTTAGTAAGTAATATGCTGTTAAATATCTTTAACAATTTATTAGCACTGATAAAAGCATAAATGACAATGTCTAATCTCTTCTATGTATATGCAGTCGTGGTGAAAGTTTTGTTGTTGTTTGAATTCTGTTTTATTATTTATATCCCATCTGCTTTAGAAAGGAATTTAAAATCATTTACCAAAAAAAAAAAAAAAAAATGGCATACCAAAAAGCAAACCCAAAACACACCTTAGCGGACATCAATTAAAGAAGGTGAAGAGGGAAATTGAGGAATAAATACAAATAGGGCACCTAAATTAAAGGAATATCATTAATTCTGGGCTTCCTTATAATTAAGACAATAAAGAAAACATTGAGTTATATACCACTTAATAAATAATCATTTCTCTTTTTTCTACACATATTTTCTTGCCCAACACATATTTAAATTGAATTACTATAAAGCTAGGTTTCCTAACAAACTGGAATGCATTTTTAAAATGGTAAAGATCCTGAAAATTGTTGATTTACAACGTTTATGAAAGTTATATGACATATTTAGTTGTGATGATTTAGACATATATTTTAAGATATGCCAAATAAGTGGAATCCATTCAAAAGATGACCGCAAAGTTGGAAACATATTTTTGATGAAAGCAGATGCAGTCTTTTGTTTGCAATTTCAACTTAAGTCAATCAGGTGAAGATACAGCACTAAACAAATTTAGTCTAAATCCACAGAGAATGAGCAATATAAAAGGGTCCTTCTACACTGGTTATCTTTGTTTGGCTCATGATATTACACTGAAAGGAATATGAAATTGAAAATCTTTCAGAGATGAGTGACCAGAAGAGAACAGGACTGAAAGCTAACTCAAGGAACTTCTTCTCTTTGTATCATATTCCACTTCCAATCCATTAGGAGAAAACGGTTGGCTCTACCTTTGAAACATACCCAGAATCTGAGCAGTTTTAACCTCCTCCAGTGTTACTGTTCTGTCTCAAGCCACCATCATCTCTTGTCTGAATTATTGTAATAGCCTCCTAATTGGTCTCTCTGCTTTCACTTTTGTCCCCCTAAGGGTTATCCTTAACACAGAGAAATCCTTTTAAAACTTAGGTAGATCGTGTCACTCTTCTGCATAAAAACCTCTAATAGCTACCCATTTTACTTTTAGTAAAAGCCATAAACCTTAAAATGCCCTGCAAGACTCCATGTGATTTGGGACCCCTCTGACTTCGTCTACTATGCTAGTCCTTCCTTACTGGGCTCCAGGGGCACTGGCCTCATTGCCAGCCACGCTCTTGCCCTTGGGCTTTTGTCAGGTTGTGCCCTTAGCATTTAGCTAACTTCCTTCCCCTTTTAAAGACTTTTACAAATCTCACCTTCTTAATGGGACTTCTTTGAACAAGCTGTTTAAAATTGCAACCTGCCTTTCTCCCCTCTGTAACTCTTGATCCCCCTACCCTAATCTCTCTCTTTTTTAAACAGCTATACTTAAGCATAATTCACACACAACAATAAGTATTCAAGATGTGAAATTTGATGTTATCACAAATTCACACACCTATCAAACTATCATCATAATCAAGGAAATGAACATACTGTTAATAGGAAAGTTTCCTTGTGTCCCCTTGTAATCCTCACTCCACTCTCCAAACACATCCACAGGAAACCACTGATTTACTTGTCTATCCCTATAAATTAGTGTGCATTTTCTAGAATTTTATATAAATGGAATTGATGTAGGAGATAGATTGGGCTCCTGGGCCCGACAGGTGGTGTTTGTCAAGTGGAGTAAAACTGAAGCTTTGTTCTCACCCAGACACTCCAAGGACAAAGCTAGTAGCAGAAGCTGAACTCTGCTGAAGTAAAGAGATAAGATGACCATGCCTGAGGTCAAGGAAAGCTTCCCTGTCTGCACATGCGCAGGAAGGCTCCTTGGGGGTCAAAAAGGGAGGGGGCGCCACCTCCATAATATGCGTGGGCATGCACCCACAGACCTCTGTGGTGGGATCCATCTTAGCAAAAAATGTGCACGCGTGTTGGGGAGTGTCCTAGAAAAGGTCAGATGTGGAAAAAAACGAGATAATTGGCCAAAGGTAAACAAAGACCCAGAAGGACTGTCCTATATAAGGGATTTAAATCATCTCTTTACTGGTTCCTCCTCATTAGGAAGGACGCCCACACCCTTTCTCCCTCCGTGTGTACTTCTGCTTAGCTTCTGACTTAAATAAATAAACTGCTTCCCTGTGTGCTCTCCCATATGTTGTGCTGTGCCTCTAATAATAAACTTTGTACCTGTTTTTACAGTTTTTGCCTCCTTGAAACATTCTTGCTTTCAAAAGGGGGAAAGAGCCAGAGTCACTTTGCTTCTAGCCCCTGGTGGTCTAGTGGCTAGGATTCCTGATTTTCATCCAGTCTACCCAGGTTCAGTTTCTGGGCAGGGAACTAAGATCCCTCTTCAGGACTGCTCACTGCTATCCTTCCAAGATCAGAATCATACAGCATGTGCTCTTTTTGTCTGGCTTCTTTCTCTCACTGTGTCTGAGATTCACCATGTTGGTACACATCAGTAGTTCATTCTTTTTTTTACAGATGAATAATATTCTATTGAATGAATATATCACTATTTGTATATTTATATTTTGATAAAAATTTTAAATGTCTTCAGGTTTGTGCTATTACAAATATTTTGAACTTTTGCGTCCAAGGCTTTTTATGAACGCATGCTTTCATTTCCCTTGGGAAGGTACCTAAAAGTGGGATGGTTAGGTCATATGGTAGGTCTATATTTAGCTTTTTAAGAAACTGCCAGATATTTTTTCAAAATAGTTGTACCGTTTTACATTCCTACCAACAATATTGTGGCATTTCTAGTTTCTCCACAATCTTGCAAAGGCTTGACATGGCCAATCATTTTAATTTTAGCTCTTTTCAGGTACTTATCTGCCATCTGTGTATTTTCCTTGGTGGTGTCTGTTGAAATCTTTCACCATTTTTTTATTAGGTAGCCTGTTTCATATTACTGAGTTTTCAGGGTCCTTTATATGTTCTCTATATTATTACTTTATCAGATAGTGATTTCCTAATATATTCTTTCTGCCTATGGTTTATTTTTTTAATCTTTTACCTGTGCCTTTCAAAAAGCAGAAGGTTTAATTTTGATAAAGTCCAATTTATCATTTATTTTCCTTGATTGGATTGTGCCTTTCTTGTCATACCTAAGAAATCTTTGCTTAACCCAAGTCACAAAGATTTTCCCATTTCTTTTCTTCCAAAAGTATTGTAGCCTTTGATTTTAGAGTTAATATTTATATATGGTGTGAGATATAGATCAAAGTTTTTTGTTTTTGTTTTTCAGGGGGATAGGGATATCCAATTGTTTCAGCACAGTTTATTGCAAAAAGGCTATACTTTTTTCCACTCAATTGCCTTTACAATGCTGTTGAAAAACAGCTGACTATGTGTAAGTGTACTTCTGAACTCTGTTTGGTTTTATTGATCTATTTTTTTATCTCAACGACAATACCACATTATCTTCATTACTGTTATTCCTCTTTTCCGCTACATTTCTGTTTGTCTGGGCTGTTTAGATTCTTTGCATTTCCATATGAATTTTAAAATCAGCTTTAAAATTTTCTCCCAAGAACCTGTTGGGATTTTGATTGGGATTATACTAACTTTAGATCAATTTGTGAGAATTGACATCTTAACAATCTGTTTTGTAGGACTTTTTTCTTTTCTCTCAGCAGTGTTTTGTAATTTTTCAATCTATAGTCCATTTACATATTTGTTAGATTTATCCCTAAGGATTTCATGATTTTTGACATTATTTTGAATGATATTTTTATAAATTTGAATTTCTGATTGTTCATTGCTAGTATATAATTGACTTTAGCATATTGATCTGGTATTTGACAACCTTGCTAAACTCAGTAGCTTTGTTGTTGATTCCGTCAGATTTTCTACAAAAATGATCATGTCATCTGCCAATGTTAGACTTCCTTTCCAATACGGCTGCGTTTTATTTCACTCCCTTGCTTTATTGTACTGGCTAGAACGTCCAGTGAAATGTAGAAGAGAAGAGATGGGAGTGAATATCCACATCTTTTTCCTGATCTTAGAGCCAAGCAATCTTTCAGATTTAGCATGATGTCAACTGTAGGTTTCTCTTGAAGTGTGTGGACTCCTATACTTTAATGTTAATAATCTTGTCTACCTTAGTCCTCATTATTTGTCTCTTATCAGTTACTGGCTCATTACTCTCCATGTTCTCAATGACAGTAGCTCTCTTACTTTAGCCTTCCAATTTCCTGCTTCTAATACACAATGAGTTAAGAAGTAACATCTGTAAGTGCTATGTGTCAAGTATTGTGCTGGGTGCTCCTAAACTTCATTTGGTGGACATGACAACTTTTGTCAGGTTATATGTTCATCATTTTAAAAGTAAGGAAGGCTCACAGAGGTGACATGACAAGTGAAAATTTACACAGCTGTACAAATATTCTTCGGTCTCTATTAAGAACACTGATGATACAGATAGGCTGTATAGTGCAGGATATACAGCATATACTAGATTTCTCTTCTTGAGGTGTTCATGACCTAATAACTGAATCTGAAACCTTTGATCTTTCCACTATGCCTCATTGCCTCCAAAGTTTGCTTGGGAAACTAGAATACCACACGTATTAGAATGACATATAACAATATGAGTACATAAGTGCTGAGTGAGGGCTTGAGTTTTGGTCTGTTGAGGAAAATATAAGAATTTCATAACTTGGGTTTTTAAACCAACTTAACTGCTTTGTGGCCCCATTACTTTCATCCTAGTTCTCATTTGTGTTTCATATGGGAAAATGTATCTGTCACAAGCTTGGAGTAAGTAGGTTGTGGCTGTGCTTGCTTTCTCATTCTGTTTCCAAAAGAATTATTTACGGAATTATAATAGAACAAGAGAAATATGTCCTTGTGGTAAATATTACCAAAAGTATGGGGATGCTCAGTTTTCACAAAGCTAGAGCATGCTCTATGCTTATCTCTCATTTTTATAGTGTATTGCTGTTTTTGCAATTTTAGAAAATAGACTAAAGCTGCTGCTTTCTAGCAATTTCTATCAAACACATCCAGAAGCTGGACTGTTTTATCTCTTCTCTCTAGAAATTTGTTGCAGTTTTCTTCATTTGAATAGTTGGCTGATGCAGTGAGTTTTCTGTCTAAATGATATTATAGGGCTTCAGAGGAAGTGGCTGTGCTTTTTAAGTAGGGTTTAATACACAATCTTGCAGCTGCTACTCAGCAAACAAGAGATATGTGTGTTCTAATAACCAACCAGTATAATGTTCTGCTGCGGTAATGCTGTTGGGATGATGCCAAGTTGATTATGGATATTTGCATTGCAAATTCCAACCAACATTTAACTTATATGCTTCATCTGCAGAAGCTACCACAAAGGCTTGCTGGCCTGCAACTTTTCCATTATTTTCTCCGTCCAACTCTGCCTCTTCTTTTGGTTCCTCTATCTTGGTAACAGAACACTGTTAGTATTTCTGAAAATTATTTTATTTTTCAAGGCATCTCTGCTTCTATTATCACAGAATAATGAAATTATTTTTTAAGACCTCCAGTGATTTAATACCCATTCCATTCCGAATCATCCACATTGAAATTCCTAGAGAAACTAATTCATCAGGTTATTTTTAAAAGAAATTATTTAATAGCTTTCAGTTACCTATTTCAATTAAAAACTTATATTTCTTGGTGTCCTTAAATATCCCTCCCAATTTTATGATCAAACTTTCTAGCTTAATCTCTGCCTGTACCCACTTTCACTCTTCAGACAACACTACAGCCACATCAGACTACGAAATACGTACTTATTTTTTATATGCTACCTGGAAAAGTCTATATCCTCCTTCACTACCTGGTAATCCCCACCATCCTTTAAGAAACAATTTGAATGTTATTTCATTTGAGAAGCTCTATTACTTAAGTCCTTTCTCCCAACAACTACTCAAGACTGTTTACATTCTATAGTGAGTAAACCTGTGTTTTGGAACATGAAAAATTCAAATAAGTATAAGTTTAGTTTATGTAATTTTTTTGTAAATTATTTAATCTCTCTGAGACTCATTCTGCCTTACTATAAAAAAACAGTATAGTTGTAAGATTTAGATCCTTGTTATTCAACGTATTAACCAAGGAACAGCAGCATTGGCATCACCTGGGAAGTTGTTAGAAATGCAACATTTCAGGTTCCTCCTGAAACCTATTGAATCAGAGGGTGCATTTTAACACAATTTTCAGGTGATTTGTATGCACATTCATTAAAATCAGAGAAGAACTGACATAGGGACAAATGGTAACTACATCTAGCCTTGTGCTCTTCAGCCAGTATATATGTTCAGTAAATAGCTGTTTCTCTTCCCGTTAGGCTGTTCATCCATAATACCTTGAATATAATATTCATTTATAACAATTATTTGTTTACTTGTGTTTTTCATCTATTAGATTGTCAGCCTCTTAGTGATAGAGACCTTTGTATCTCATACACTTGGCTTTATGCTGATATATAGTAAATCCTCAATAAATGTTTATTGATAAGGTCATTAACTAGATTTGCAACATTTAGAACTGTATAATGAAGGTAAAATTGGTGTTTCTAAACACTGAAATTCTAAACACAACACTAAAAAATTCTAATTTATTAAGGTAATGGTAACATGCGATCTTTGGATAGTATACACAAGTTCACTTATTGATCATCACTTTAGAAATCACTCATCTGTGAAGATGAATTAAAATTATTCATTGGTGTGTTTATGAGTCTCACAATCTACTGTATTGTTTTGGTACTTTCATTTTTAATTAGATAATTAATTATATTGCCCTGTATTGAGCAAAGATAAGTGCTACAAAGGATTAAAGAGAGAAATGAAAATAAGGGACAAAACTCTTGTCATATATATTAGAAAGTTGCCGTAATTTTGGAAGGATTAGATGTAGATCACCTAGAATCCCAGTAGCTCAGACTGGATAAGGACTGGAGCATATTCTTCCTGAAGGACAATGAGGTACCCAAAGGACACAATGCCCTCAAGATGATAACCTCAGGAGAATTTCAGATAGGCACTAGTACCAAAGTCAGGGCCTGGCACATCAAATTGAAGTTACTGAATGTTTATTAAATGAATTAATGTCATGGATTCATTAGCAAGTTAAGCAAAAAGTATAACTGTAGAATATTCTAATGATAAGTCGAGAATGCTGGGAAACGGAAAATTGCACAGAATATTATTTCAAATATATTTTTAATATTATCTCAAATGTGCACATAGAAAATTCTGTCAGTACCACGTAACACTTAATAGTCTGCTGCCACTTTGCTGGGTTCTGTTGCCTGAGTGGGGGCACTGACCCTTTCATGGATGCATCTATTTTTCTTTCCTGTGCAGTGCCACCCCTGTCATGCATTGGAGTTGCTTGGACTGGATCACACTACTTCTAGCAGACACCACTGTTTTGGCTAGCACTCAGTTGCCTTTAGATCCCTGAACCTACTGAGTCAATGGGTATAACTGCTATTGCTGTATGTGCTCATTCAAAGAACATTGCCAGTGCTTCACTTGGAGTATAGTCATTGATTGATTGATTGATGGCAAGCTATTACCCTTGCCTACACTATACACTCTTCATATCTTTTCCTAAGCACAAAAGCCTTTTCTACTGAATCCAAAAAAATGAATCAATTCCAATAGTGACTGACTTTTACAGAAGTAAAAGAAGTAGAGAAACTTGCCCAAACTTACACTCTAATGCAGTACCCTGACTTTGGGTATTGGTGTTGTGTATAAGTGACCTCATAGTATATAAACTTATCTCTTCTTTGTGAGTATGCATATTCTTGGCCAGACTCTCTGGACCCTGTCTCCCTCAAATAGCTGGTTTTTGAAGTTCTAGCCATGTCAAGGTGAATCAGTGATGTTGTGGATATCTGCATCTATAGTCTGAATAATTGGGTGAAATAGTGTTATTGACTTTCCAGATTTGTTGCATTAAATAGAACAATGTGTGTTATAAAGCTCTTTTCAAACTATTATTATAATTACAATCATCACCATTCTTTATTAGAGAGCCAAAGGGTCTAGCACATGATAATGAGATGCCTCGTGAGTACTAACTTGAACAGTGTTTGTCATCTTAATTTCAGTTTCCATTGAAAAGTTCCCAAACCTTAGACTTGTGGCAATACAAGTAGAAAGATGTCTGAAATATCTCAGAAACATCGCCAATGAAGTTGAATTCTCTAGACAAAAAAGAATAAGCTTGTTCCAAACCCGAAAAAGTTAAGCAGTATGGATTTCTAAAGGTAATGCAAACATGCTTTCACCAGAGATTAGCACAAAATCCTCTTTTTGATATTCAAATCTCATTAAATATATTCTGACTTATGTTTACTATCTTTTCAGAATATATGAGCCTATTCTAATTTTGCCATAAAGGTAATTGGTAGCATTGAAATGACTTACCCAGTTCACAAAGCTAGTCAGAAACAAAACTAGAATATAAACCTCATAAAACCCAGAACAATATACATTCCAGGATAATATCAGTGAAATGGATAAACTCAAGACAACATACTGAGGTCACTCATTAATGCAAGATTAGGGAAGGAGCAGTTCGACACTCATATTAAAAATATTTTAGTAGAATGTGTTTATGTATAGATTTTGTCCAAGATATTAAGAATGAGGGCATTTCCTCAAAGACTTATGAGAGCATTGAAACATTAAAAGTCCAGTAAACTCTCATTAGAATGTCCACAGGGTTTTTGAAAAGAGTGGAATTATTTTTGGCTGATTTTTGGTTACTACCATGAAGACTCTGACCCTGCACAAAGTGACTCTCATTGAAATAACATTAATATGTTTTGTCCCTTAAGTTTTACCAACTTTTTTCTCTAATTGTACTGCTTGAAGATTATAAAAGATCCCCATTTCATTGGAATGTTTCACTAAAAAAGTATTTGGGGACTTAATTCCCTGACGACAGTTTTCATCATAAAAAGCTACAAGGGAGCACTGTTATCAGGATACTCAAGTACAACTTCAGCACTACCTCTTGACAGTCTTGAAGACTCTGACAAATTACTTAGCTCTTTGTGCCTCAGTTTCCTAAACTGTACGATAATCCAGTAACTGTTTATCAGTCCCCAACTTAGGTCCCTGTTACTGTGCTCAGTGCTGGAGCTATAAAGATGAGTAATAAATTGTTTTTTCCCTGAAGGGACTCAAATTCTATCACAGGTGGCACAAGTCAAATAAAACAAATTATGCAAAGGTTTTTGATTAATTGTAAAGTTTTCTGCAACTGTAAGGGTTGTAACATTCAGTTTGTAACAGAAGTGGAATGACCCGTTACCAGTTATGATTTGAAAGTTGCTCCCCATGTTTACGTTCTTCAAGTCCTTGTGATACTGGGAAATAGCTGGTTAAGTATTACTGATGATACCTTCTGGGGTCACTTGATGGGCTCAGGGATGTGCTTCAGTGTAGAAGCCTTCTGGAGAAGGAAATACATTGTAAAAATACATTGTATGCAGGGGAACCAAGAGAGAGCCAGAGTGAAAAAGCGCAAGAGAAGAGGTAAATGTGCTAAACTTTGCCTAATCCACAGTGAAGCAGCATTGCCTAGACTTTGTCTCTGGATAAAACTGTTTCTAGGGGCTTTCCTGGTGGCGCAGTGGTTGAGAGTCTGCCTGCCGATGCAGGGGACACGGGTTCGTGCCCTGGTCCGGGAAGATCCCACATGCTGCGGAGCGGCTAGGCCCGTGAGCCATGGCCGCTGAGCCTGCGCGTCCGGAGCCTGTGCTCCGCAACGGGAGAGGCCCCAGCAGTGAGAGGCCCGTGTACCGCAAAAAAAATGTCCTATTTGCCTTGATGAAATGACTAGAAAGCAGAGATATGTGAAATAAGATCAGTTCATCAGGACGTAAAGGTAAACTTTTGAATTTATCTTCCAGGCAACCTGGAAGATATTTTTCTGTGCGCCGCCAATCATAATTTTTTTCCAGCTTATCTTCTTGGTCTGCAGATGCCTATCTTTTCCCCTTTACTATAATTTTCACAAGAACTTTTCATTCTAAGGAGGGCACCGTTTATTTGCTAAAATAAAATGATTGAAAATTAACGATATTCTAAAAGATTTATTTCCTTTTTGTGGAGAATCATTCTTCATTAAAAACATATTTATTAGCGAACTGCTGTGCAGGAACTGTCCTGGAATCTGGGAGTTAAAAATCAATACTACCTGCTGTGAGTGTCATATAATCTACCTGAAATGCTCTTTCCCTGGGAATCTGTATGGCTCTTCGCTCTCGTCGTGTCCTTCAGGCAGTTACTCAAATACATTCCTCAGTTAGGGCTCTCCTTGTCCCCTCACCTAAAATTTCAACCACACCCCTACACGCCTAACTTCCTGTCTTGTTTTTTCCTCTCTCAGCAATTATTACCATCTACCTACTTTACTTGTCTTATTTATTATCTCTCGCACTAGAATATAAGATCCATAAAAGAGATATTTGTCTTTTGCTTTAGATCTATAAGTCTAGGCACTTAGAATAATACCTAACACATAATTGGTATTGAATAAATAAATGTTGAATAATGGAAGAATGGCCGAGCTACCATTACAGTCCTTATATGGATACCAAACAATCCTTTTTTGCTGCCTATGAGGATGTGATTCACTCTTCAGTTGACCATCTAGGTATTTTTTTAAAATATCAATGTTTATTTGAAATCCTAGGGAGGATATTCTGTACCATTTTAATCCTGGAGTTTAACTCAGCAGCCAAAGTAGTGAAAATGAATTGGCAAAAGGAATGTGTGTATGGGGAATAAATGAAATGAAATCTTCTTTTTTTTTTCCAGAGGAGAGTGGGGGTAAAGCATTCACCACTAATATTTTATATGGATTAGGCAGTATTAGCCTCTAAAACTATCAGACAAATTGGTTCAGGAAACTGGCTTTGGAAATTTGAGCAAAGCATGATGATGTAAAAATTAGATAAAATGTGACTTGATTGGCTCCCTGCCATTGAATTTGTATAATCTCCACAACCGTTACTGTATCAGTTTACCTACAGTATCAGCTTTTCACTGGACTTTGGAAATAATCCTTGGGGGAGGGGGGCTAGAGAATAACTAGAATGATATATGTACCTTCTAAGCATTGAGTCATTTTGTCCCCTGGTCTCAGTAACATCTAGAACCTTGTCTAGTATCATGGGTCATTTTTTGTTCCTTTGAACTAACAAATACTCCTATTTCCACTTCTTAGTTGCCTAATCCTTGTTTTGTGTGTGTGTTTTCTTTCTTGCTACCTATCAAAGTAGACTATTGCCCACCTTAAAACCTGCCCCTACAACTTCATCACAGTGTATTTAAAAAACTAGTTAAAATAGATATTTTCTATTGAAAGACGTATCCAAAATAGCCCCAAGAAACAGTACATCTCAACAGACTAATATATCTTGAGCACATTGAGAATAGAGCTAAAATTCTGCACCCTCAAGAGTTCCAAGCGTACATATTTTAAGAGTATTGTGAAAGGCAGCCTTTAAGATGCCCCTTCTTTCCAATGATTCTTGCCTTCTGGAATTCATGCATTTGTTTTAGTGCCTGCTCTCACTAAATAGGGCTGACCTTGTTTAACCATAAGATATTGTGGAAATGATGGATTGTGTGTAACTTCTGAAGCTATGTCATAAAATACACAAAATACACTGCACCTTCTGCCTTGTTCTTTCTTGATCACCCAATCTGGGGGAAACCATCTGCCATGTCATGAAGACTGCTTTAGCAATTCTGTGGTAAGGTCTGTGTGGCAAGGAACTAACACCTCCCGCCAACAGTCAGCACAAAATTGCCACCCGTGTTAGAAAGATATTTTGGAATTAGATCTGCCTGCCACAGTCAATCCATCAGATAACTTGAGCCTCACCCAACAACTTGACTGCAACCATATGAAAGACTGAAAGCCAGAACCACGCATCTGAACCATTCTTGGAATCTGATCCAAAGTTACTGTGTAATACAATAAATTTTTAAAAATTTATTGTTTTTTTATTAAAGTATAGTTGATTTACAACTAAACCACTAAACAGAGTAATGTTTTGGCATAACAATAGATAATACAAGAATGTTCTACCATATTTTCAGAGAACGTGGTATATTTCTATGGCATCCCTTATACCAGTGATTTGATCCTCAAAACCACTTTTTAAGAAAATCATACTGGATGTTCCAACAAGTTTTTAAAGAAAATAAACCAAAAGCTAAAAGGCTTAAGATGATTTGTTCAAGGTTATACGTGCAGAGAGTGATAAGGTTGAGTTGATCCAGGCCTAATGACTCCAAAGGCAATGCTCTTTCTGCAAACCATCTGTCTCTTCAGATGCCAAAGTTTTAGTTTTCTGAATCCCTTAAATATTGTCTGGACCTGTTTTGCAAACCACAGCTGCTTTGGTCCCATGGTGCTTGCTTTATTTTTCTCTCCTCTCCTCCTGTTCCCTCCCCTCCCCTCCCCTCCCCTCCCCTCCTCTCCCCTCCTCTCCTCTCCTCTCCTCTCCTCTCCTTTTCCCTCCCCTCCCTAGTCCCCTGCCCTCCCCTCTTCTCTTCTCCTCCCCCTCCCCTTTTCTTGAATTTCTTTCTTTTCTCTTTCTCTCTATGTCTGTCCTTCAATCACCCAGAGCAAAAGTGGTACTAAAATTTGTATTAGTGGCAAAAAAGAAATGTTCATAAGTTCATTTTGCATCCATGGGAAAGATAGAGGCCTTCTTCTCTCCAGTGTGCAACTACTGTTCCTGTCTTCCTGATCATTTTCCTCAGCCACATTGCCGTATTGGCAGCTCTACGTTTGGAACTGAGCAAAAGGAAAGATGGAGTGGAGGAAATTTTGCTTCCTCACTGTCTCCCACCACTATGCACTCTCTCCACAATGCCCAGGGATCCCAGACACTGAACTAATAGCATAGAGTTTAGCATCATCAACAAACATAGAGGGATCAGACGACTATCATTCTAAATTATACCATGCTGAGAAACTAGGAAATCAACCCTACCGTTTACTTAAATATGTGTAGAAGGAATATCTAAGTTTTCGCCAATATTCACAGCCTTGTGAATAGAGGCCTGTAGAATCTATTAGCAACTCAGCTGGTATCACAGTGACTATAATGTGAGACTAAAGGAAAAAAGGACCCAAACTGAGATAACAGAAGAAACAGAATTTCATAAAAACAAAAATCAAAACCAGTGAATTTTTACTGTTTTCCTAGATGAGGAGGTATTTGTTATTATAATGAAATATATATTTATAATTCTCTGTGTCTAGAATAACTGAACTGTTTATTATCTGTAGTTTATTATTGTCTCTCTCAAATAATTACTTCCAGGAAATCAATGTTTGTATTATCAAGAATTTAATCCATTTCATTTTACTTCTACAAATTTATTAACTTATAAACTCATGATAAAAATTATGGATAAGAGCCTTGTTAGCTATTACTGAAAACTCATTAAAGATGCAAAAGACATATTTCATCATTGTTTTATGAATGGAAAAAAAATAAATATTGCGTTTGTTTCTTTTTTTATTCCAAAACATTTTCTTCTATATAAGGGCTGAAATTTTCAGGGCAATACCATTCTTTAAATTATAAATTTGGGTTCCACTTTATCCTTAATGCACTGACTTGTCACCAAGTGTTCCAGGCCAGCAGTATCAACAATTACCCTGTTTGGTGGCTTATATTTCAAACTTTGACTCTACAGAGAAATAATAATAAAAATATCATTATGATTCAAGGGAAGATAATTATAAGGTGATAGATAGTGATGGTCTTAGAGGAGTCACTTTACTGTCCTCAGCACTCTCCCTTTAGTCAAGAAGGGGGCACTGATTCATTTTTCTCTTGTGACTGTCTCAGTGATTCCTAGCAATTCCCCCTCATAGTGTACAGAGTTAAGAACTTTCTACAACCAGCACATGACAAAGAAGTGATAAACCAGAGACTAAAAAAATTATTTCTGAACTTGCCAAAACTGCTTGTTTGTTTTATGTTTCGAAAACCTGAATCTGCAGAATGTACTTGACTTGGGCCGAATTTGATTGCCCTTAAACCATCTGTTTCCAGAAATCAAGGGTTGTTAATTCATCTTTGCCTCAACCTCCCCTGCCCATGTTCCTTTCCTCCTGACCTACTAAAGTGCCCGTAACATAAAGCCACAATAACCTACCACAAAAAAACCTCTGCTAACCGATGGACGGCATTCTTACTTTTAGACTGACTCTCCTGCTGCAAGCAAATGAAGCTTTCTTTTTTTCTCATCTGTTAGAGTTTAATCTAGGGCCCATGACAATAGCTTTCCTTGCCAAAGTGAGGGGGCTCTGTTCCTGACTACTCCCTTCTCACTTTCCACAATCTCCTCTCAGGTTGTTTGTTCTTCTTTTACCCCATTGCTTCATGGCATTGGCTGTTCCATTGCTGTGGATCACTTTTGTAGCTTAATTAATAGTCAGAATCCTGGTCTTCACCAGAAATAATTCACAAAGTTGCTATTCTGTTCTCTGAGGAAAGTGGTGTCTTTTAGCTCAGGCAACACCCTCCTCTCTACAGGTACCATTTCAGTATTGCAACATCTTGTAGGGTAAAGTTGAATACTCCATTTTGTTTCTGTTTGAAAACAACTTTGGAGATGTGTGAAGTAAATCCCTTCTTCCCCTTCTCCCTTCTTTCATTATTGTGTCACGTGGATATATACCTATCTTTCTTCTTGAAGAAGAAAGAAGAAAAGGCCAGCCCCTCTATGCGTACTCCCGACCTAAGCCCTATTGATTTCTTAAGGCTTTTGATCCTGGAATGATCCTCTGTATTGTCTGTGTCACCAATTTCTCCCTTTCTACTGGACCTTTCCCGTCTATAGCTAAACAAGCTTTAATAATGTCTATCTTAACAATAAATGACATAAAAACTGTAAATCTAACAAAATATCATCTAACCTTAGCCCTAATTCCCTTACAATTACTATCTCACTTCTCTGCTGCACTTCCTAAAAAAAGCCAAAAAACAAAAACAACTTGAAGGAATTATCTCTAGTCATTACCTCTACTTCAATTCTTTCTTCTGCCTGCTCCAGTAACGATTTGATCATGACTACTCCACTGAGGCTGCTGTTGCCAAGGTCACCCATGACCTTCATAATATCAAATGTAATGTTTATTTTCTCTTTCATATCTTAAAGTCCAACCATACTAGACTTAATTGTCCATTTCTCCTTTTGAATCAGTTTTTCTCTTGACTTCCATTGCATCTCCCGCTTCTAGTTCTCCTCTTATCTCAAAGGCCCCCATTACGATTTTTGGCTCTTCTTTCCCTGATATACTTATAAATGTTAGAATAGTACAAGAATTCATCTGAGTCCTTCCTCACTGTTTCTCTTTTTTTATCCACACAGTATTCTCAGGAGATTTCACCCAGTCTCATGGTTAAAAAGCTGGGACAAAGTGAGAGAGTAACATTGACATATATACACTACCAAATGTAAAATAGATAGCTAGTGGGAAGCAGCTGCATAGCACAGGGAAATCAGCTCAGTGCTTTGTGATGACCTAGATGGGTGGGATAGGGAGAGGGGGAGGGAGATGCAAGAGGGAGGAGATATGGGGATATATGTATATGTATAGCTGACTCACTTTGTTATAAAGCAGAAACTAACACACCATTGTGAAGCAATTATACTCCAATAAAGATGTTTAAAAAACAGAAAAAAAAAAGATGTAATCAGTTAATCCCTAATTCCCTTCAAATGCAATCAAATTCCTCATCCTGGTTTACAAACCCCTTTTCTTCTCTTGTAATTCTGTCCCTCACTCAATATGCCTCACCAACACTGGTCTTCTATGTATATCTGAGGTTTCCCCTACCTGGAATCCTCTTTTCCCTGTTCTTTGAATGGCTATGTCCTTCTTATTATTTAAATATCATCTCCTTAGAGAAAACAACTTAATCACAATTATATGATTATATTTTCAGTATTTTTAAAGCACTTATTATTATATGATAGTGTCTTATTATTTATTCCATATACAACTAGTATTTCCATGAGAAGTCTGACAGCCTTGTATCTTTCATTAATTGTGGTGTACTGAATGCCTGGAACAGTGTCTGGCACAGAGTAGGTAATTAATGATCGTTGAATAAGTGAATGTATTGTAAACCTGGGCTTCTCTGTGATTCAGCTGAAAAGCCTAAGCTAGATAAACAGACTGCTTACAGATACTGTATATCAAAACTACTGAATTATTTTGCCTTAATGAGCTTGAAGTTCCTGGAAGAGAAAAATGTCTGAATTAGGTTCTAAAGAATGAATACAGTTTATTTAGACAGTGTCTTAAATTAATCTTTTTTTCACTGCAATATGCTGGCATTTGAATGCATTTTAAGAATTAGAAAAGACAAAAATTGGTAAGAAAATACTGCACTTCTAAAAAAATAATTTATTTTTAAAGATCTGCTCCACTGATCTTTAAAAACCATTTAATTTTCACTTTTTAAATAATTGCATCTTTAAAAATAAAAACAAAACAGCAAAATGTATGACAGTTTCCTGACTTATGTACAACCTATCTATTTGTTGTTGTTGTTTTTGTTAGACTAGCTGGTGATAGCATGATTTTCAGTCTCTTTCTTGAAAGTTTAATACAAAACCCATGTGAGATTCAAATTTAAAAAAATAAAATCAAAGTACATGAAATTTAAAAAAATGGCACTTATTTACAACTGCTGTATTAGAATGTAGGTTAGAAGGGGTGCATTGTACTGTTTGGAATATTAAATTTTACTGTATGCTCTGGGGAATCAGCTTTATCACAGGTTGAAAGTGTAAAAACATTTAAACAAAACATAATTCCGGGAAGGAATGGCAATACATTAGGCAATTTAAAGAAACAAAAGGAAACATTTTCATTTTATCTATGTTAATGTTACTTTCAAAAATGTGTGCATCTTTTTTTCAAAGGAATATTTGTTTTATAAAAGTGAACTCAATTTGAATGTAATTCATACACTTGTTTTAATTATGCACTTACTATGTTCCAAACATGTGCCTGTTTCGGTCAGATATATTATACACTAAAATTATAATAATAACAAATGAAATACAGTAATAGGCCCAGGGATTGACTTCAAGAGAACAGAATGACTTCCAAAACTCTCCATTTCTGTGTAACAAAATGTGAAGTTTTTTATAGCTGTCGTGATTGTAAAACTCATGATCATATTCTTATTTATATAAATATTTTATAGCAAAATTGCACTTAAAAGAAAGCAGTAGCAACTGGAAGATCTTTGAAAAATCTGAAAAATTCAAATTAGAGTGAAAATGACCCTAATGATTAGCAAAAAATGGTGAATCAGAGAAAGAAATACACGATAGACTGGACATTTTACTGCTTTAAACCTGTCTTCCTTTGGTATTTTGAAAAAAAAACTTTTCACTGGGAAAGTAGTTTCTCCCATGTAATATATTATGTATTCTGGTCTATTCAGTATTGTAATATGCAGAAAAATAATATTATTTTAGAAAAATTAATGTCCTGTTAAGTCAGGAGTTTCAAAATGCTCCAAAACATGAGTATGGTCCCTTTGCAAATCCAGAAAGGAATATACAGGGATCTTTACATCTGGGAGATGGAACTCAGAGTAAATGAGTAAGAAATAGATTCAGCATCCAATTATCTTTATCTATTTGTTGAGGCAGTTCTGAGCCACTTGATGGAGAGATTAAAAGGTAAAAAAAGCAATACAAATAGGTAAAGCTTTTGAATTTGGACAGCTCACGGCGGGAGAAACCTACAGTCAGGTGTGAATGTTAATATTCATGGTAAATAGAAGAGATATTAAAGAGGTAATTAGCACCTTTCTTATAAATGTTTAAGATGCATAGCTAAGACAAAAGATGACCAGAGTGATGACAAGTGTTGAAGACAATCAGGACATAAAATGCTAAACAAGAGATATTCAGAAAATACAACATTATCCCAGTTAAATCAGTGACCAGGCACTTAATTGGTATTATGCATCTAAATTTTTTAAACAAATAATTGTCTAGTTATGAAAGTAATACGTCAATGTGGAGAATTTTGAAAATCTAAAAGCATTAATAAGAAAATGAAAATCGCCCATATCGCTTCCACTCAAAGACAACCATTTAGCAAACTTATTTTCTTCCAGCCCTTTTCGCATGGACACATACAGCATTTAGGTTGAGGAAAGGGCAAATTTTGGATAATATTTTATATAACATTATATATTTAAATTATTTTTATTATTACATAAGTAATACGCTTTCATTGTATGAGATTTTAATACAATAAATTGGCACATAAAGGAAATTAAAGCCCACCATGCAGTGAGTCCATTGTTAATTAACAGGTTGGTTTATAACCTTATGTTATTTTTTCTGTTACTTCTCCAGCCTTATCTACCCTCTCTTCCTAATCTTAATTTTACTTCTCTGTGCATGTATCTCACCAATGTTCTTGGCTCATTGTTCTTGGCTTTTGGCTTAACCAGATGTCCTTGCAGTTTATAATACAGTCTCCCCACTTTCCATGCACAGGATTTTCCTGGCTGATTTATTTACATTGTGGTTCAGAAATCTCTCCTTCTCTAGCCCTGTCACAGTAAGTTTCTTAATTTCACCTGCTCTCATTTCAAGTAAGTGATCATCAATCCTGGAGTTCCCATAAGATTTAGTATAAAGCTCCATCAGTTCATTTAGAAGAAATTGTAGTTATTCTGTTTATGTAACTGTGTTTACCTCTAGAGCATGGCTCTTGTACCTGCTGTACCTGTCATAATATATAGCCTACATTAGATGCTCAAATATTGTTAGTTAAAATAATAATAATCATTATATAAAAAAGTTTTATCTCTACTTTTTTCTCTTTGATGTTTTGGAACTTCTATTAGATATTTACCAATGTATACCTGTTTTTTATAAAAAATATTTCATTTTTCCTATTTGTGGATATCTATGTATACAACACATATACGTTTATGTATTAGTATGATTGGTACTCATATTAGTTTCCTAGGGCTGCTGTAAAAATTACCACATATGGATGACTTAAAACAACAGGGTTATTCTTTCACAGCTCTAATGGTTACAAATTCAAAATCAAAGTGTTGGCAAGGCCACACTCCCTCCAAAGGTTCAAGGGAAAAATCATTCCTTAACCTCTTCCTAGCTTCTGATGGTTGCTGATAGTCTTTCTCATTTCTTGGCTTATAACTGCTTTACTCCTATCTGTCTCCATCATCACATGTCCTTTTTCCTCCGTGTGTTTCCTCTGTGCCTCTGTGTCCAAATCTCCCTTTCTTTTCTATTATAAAAACACCAGTCACTGGATTTAGGATCCACCCTAATCTAGCATGTCATTATCTTAATTACCTCTGCAAAGACTATATTTTCAAATAAGTTCACGCTCACATGTACCAGAGATTAGGACTTGAACATCTCTTTTTTGGGGATACTATTTAACCTACTACAGTACATGATACCACAAATGCTCTATACATTTATATTGGCATATTGTCACCTTGGAATTCTCAAGAAAATCAGCTTTAGAGTCATTTTATTTAAAGTTGACAAATGGAAAAGTAGTATCTGCTGGAATGGGTTTGAGACATGCATCTATATTCCTTTTTATTGGTTTGTAATTTTAACAAATGTGTCCATTACTGAAGTCCCTGGGCATGTCCTTGTAAACTAAGTATCATAATATAAAATTTTAAGATGCTAATAATTCTCTCACAGATGACTGAAAGATGAACCTTCTGCTTAGCAGAGTAACACTAAATATAATTAGGTTTCACCAGCTATCCCATTAATTGAACATACTTCCTAAACTTAATTCTATGATATGTTTTCTACAGTATTATTACTACGGATATTATCACTATAGATTTTGTTGGTTTCTTGTGCTGAAAGAGTTTAGAGTGCTTACACATGGTAAAATAAGTGAAATACATTTTAGAAGGTTAGTATATGAATGGATAATTCACATCATTTAAAAGAGATGTGAACTGAGACCTGAAACTTGAGTGATTTTTTGAATATTGTGAGGCTGCCACAGTTAGAAACCTTACAATTTAGATCCATGTGGTGAGGTGTAGGTAAAATATTGAGTGAATGGTATAATGTAAAATGGAATAAATGCAATAAAATTAAATTAGATACAGAGTAACTTAATCAAAAAATATAAACACGTGCTATGAGAACACAGAAAAGAAGATCTCCTGAACAATATATCATTTGGGCTGGAGGTTTATGTGGATTCAGGGACAAACTGTTGCTCAGAAAAATATCATTCATTCAACACATATTTATTGAGTGTACTATGTAAGTAGGCTCTGCAATGGCTGTACCTGTTTTCGCTGATGGATTTTGTATCCCTAGGGTAGTGACTGTGCTTATTTTTCCTTTAGCATAACCATGGTGAGCAGTGCAGTGGTAGAGAGAGAACTGGGTCTGTATGGGAGAGTCTGGATTTTTGGATCATGATTAATTCACGAGTCCTCCCAATCATAGAACACTTTATAATTCACATTTAAATTGTTGGTTCAAACTGTCAGACTGCCTAAGAAAAATGGTCAGAGGACACACACTATTTAAAAAGAGGAAAAAATGATGTGGAAAAACGTTTATCCCCAAGAGGAAATACATTTATAAAAATTTAAATATTGAAGAATTTACCTATCAAAAACTTGTTTTTTATTTTAATATAAATTCCAACTATTGGCTAGTGGTGACAGTTCAATGACTACTCTAAAAATTATTAGTATGACTATCAATTCAAAAGTAGCTTGGCAAAATATAACCATAATATTTTCAATTTCTAACAAATTTATTTTATAAAATTATCATAAAACCTGACTTATATAGCACAAAGGACAATAATTATGGACTACAGGTTCTTAGCCATCTTCTGATTCATACATTTTTTGAGAACTTTATGCAAAATAGGTATTCTCCCCAGAAAAATGCACACACTAAAATTCGCATTAAATTTCAAGTATCAGTTGATCCTCTAAGGCATAAATCTGGATCAGTTTTCTTTCTCTTCTCTTTCCCTTTTTTTCTATCTCTTGGTGAGGTTGGTTGGGGGTGATGCAAAACTAAAAGTAAAATTCTGAGAAATCAAGTAAACAGTTTATTAAAAATTGCCTACAATGACCAAGAATGTTTATCCCAGGAGGTTGAAAGTTAGGAAGTGTGTTAATAAAATTCATTACATCAAAAGGACCAAGAACATAAGTAAACAAACAGAAAACCAATAAATCACATGTGGCAACTCCTAGAATCTGAGAGGGAGAAGAGAGGCTTCAAGCCAACTAGTTCAAAGTAACACAGCATTCGATGCCAATGATTCAGGCAGGGGTGGTGAGTAAAATTCGTATATATATTGACGAAAGTGCATAGATAAGCATTTTAAGGTAATCTAAATTTAAATGAGCAAATTCAATTAATGTGTAGTATAAGTTCATGACAGGCAAATAATTAATACACATAGATCTGATTTTTTTTTAAATCCACATACCTAAGAAATTAAAGAATACAAAGAACTTCTAACATTTAGACAAGAATTTTCTTCCAGAATGACATTGCTAAAATTAGTAACTTGACATAGTGAAACAAAAAATAGAAATCTGTGAATGTCTACTGAACTTTTAATAGTAGTTTAAAATATTATATATAACAATTAAGTATAAAAATATATATAATATTTTAAATGCTGTGTAGTCAGAACTATGTTTTCTCTGTGACTTATAGCCATTGTGTATACAAAGTCCTTTCCCATTTATATCTCCTGTGATTATTTATTCATTTCTCATTGGGTTTATATGTTTTAATTTTTCATTTTTTAACATCAATTTTGCCATATACTTTGATTTTCAAAATTCTTATTCTGATAAAAAATAGAATATTTCACAGTCTAATTTTGGTGGGGTACTAACATAACAGTTTTATTTTTTTTTCTCCACTTACTACCTTCAAACATCCTCTCTTGTACCTCCCTTCTTTCCATTTTCAGGTATTAAAAAGTATGTTTCTCTCTAAGCCAGTTTAAAATTTTTTTCTCATGTCAAAATCTAATTTTCTTCTGCACTATTCCTTCTCACCTGTGACTCAGTGACCTGCACCGAAGGAAGATAGTTTGTCTGTTCTTTCCCCCTCCTGATCTTGTTCTCTCCTTCATACAGTATTGTTTTGTTTTTGGTTTCTATAGTCTCAGGTAAACGGGATGGAGAAATACCTGACAGAGACCTAAGGTGCATCACTTGGTTGCACTGTTGAAGTCTGTGTATCAATGTATTTTGAGAGATAGGTATCCAAATGCTAAATAGTTACACAATGCTAAATAGTTATGCTTATAGTTATACAGTCGGTCCTCCATATAGGTGGGTTCTGCATCTTTGGATTCAACCAACCACAGATCAAAAGTATTTTTTAAAAAAAATTTGGAAATTTCCCAAAAGCAAAACTTGAATTTGCTGCATGCTGGCAACTATTCACATACCGTTTATATTGTATTAGGTATTATAAGTAATCTAGAGATGATTTAAACTGTATAGGAGGATGTGCTTAGGTTTCATGCAAATACTAACCCACTTTACATAAGGGACTTGAGCAACAGGGATTTTGGTATCCAGAGGGTCCCTTGAACTGATCCCCCATAGACAGAGAGGGAAAACTGTATGTTCTTCAGGAAATCCCATTAGAACTCCCCACAACCCCACACCCATTGCTTCATTCCTTAATATTCCTGGAATAACCTTTCATGAACTGTTTTTAGTCATTTTAATTTAATCCATAGTTTCTTCCTCTATGAGGGCAGAGTACTGACAAAATGGTCCATTTTCAATTGCTATTACTTGTTCACTTGGCCTGTGGGAAACCCACTCATCCTTTCTTTCCATGTCAAAACTATGGAAGTCCAGACTCTGTCCTTCTAAACTGACATTTCTGTGATTCTCTTCCTTATCCTCCAACTCAAAAGACAAACAAAACAACAACAACAAAGAAACCCATGGTATCCATCAGCCACTATTCTGAATACACAGTTTTCTGTTCAAGGCCTGTGCGGCTCATCTCTCCTCCCAGGAGATCTTATTCTGTACTAGTTGTTTTCTTGGCTTTCCCACATCTTGGCCTAAGAGAACAGCAGCAGTCTTGCCTAGGATGACAATACATGACTCTCCTAGTTAACTTACATCAAAGCACCTTTTTAAAATAGTTCTCTTCTTTTTTCACAAAACAGTGATGGGTAATGGAGTCATGGTCTGTGGACCATTTTGAGCATCTCTTAGTAAATGCTGTAAAATATACCATTTAACTTTCTGGTACCTGTCTCTAGAATACGGGAGAAATCAGAGTTTGTTAATCTCAATTTTGGATCTCTATCCAAAATTCTGAGGCAATATACAATATCCCCTTTTATATATATACTTTTTTTTTTTTTTACAGAAAATCACGTTTAATCTGTTTTTTATAATTTTAAATTATGCAGGACAACTTTATAGAAGCTCTCTGTCCTTCTATACAATAAGATAGCCATCATTTTCCTCTGCAGTGTAAACCATCTCTTGGAGTAGCAATTCCTCATGGTCTGGAAGGGACAGCTTCAGGCCCTGTGAAAGTATTCACCTCAAGGCCACAACTGATTGGATCAAGGTGAATTAATCTGTAGGCTAGACTGAGAAAATCAGATTCTTTTTCTTAGTAATTTAAATTAAGAGATACTGAGACCAAGTCAGTCAGTCTGATGTATGAGGTATGAAACACATGAATGCAACTTCAGGTAGATTTAGAGCCACAGGAAATGCTAGAATTTTGCATGAGAAAACATGTATAGAAAAGGAGAGATCAAACAATCTAAATGTCCATCAGTGGATGAACAGATAAAAAAAATGTGGTACACACACACATACAACTGAATATTATTCAGCCATAAATAAGGAAATCCTGCCCTTTGAGACAACATAAACGGACCTTGAGGGCATTTTGCTAAGTGAAAAAAGTCAGACAGAGAAAAACAAATACTGTATGATCTCGCTTACACATGTATGAAAAACTGAAATCATAGAAACAGAGGGTAGAATGGTGGTTACCAGGGGGGAAATGAGGAGATGTTGGTCAAAGGAAACAAACTTCCAACTATAAGATGAATAAGGTCTGGAGATCTAATGTACAGCATGGTGACTATAGTTAACAATTTTGTGTTATATTCTTGAAAGTTGCTAAGAGAGTAGATCTTAAATGTTCTCACCACACACAAACTCTAATTACATGAGGTGATGAATGTCTTAACTAACCTTATTTTGGTAATCATTTTGCAATATAAACATGTATCAAATCAGCATGTTGCACACGTTAAACGTACAAAATATATGTCAATTATATCTCAATAAGACTGGAAAAAGAAAAGAAAGAAAAGGCGAGATTAAAATCTACCCAAGAAAGTTATACAAAGAATGGAATTGCTTTATGAGTTTCTAGTTACTGTCAGACCAGGCTTTACTTTTTGTATTTCGTTCTTCAGGATTCTCTATTCTTATAAAACAGGAGGGTCTCTTTTTATGCATGCCATATTGAAAGGGTTTATGTTTCTTGCAAGGAAATGAGGTCTAACAAAACACTTGTGAGCCAAATTTACCTGGTTCATCAATGTAAAAATGGGATTTGCAACTTCTTTAATCCCCTCAACAACCCTATAAGAACAGATGTTTTAAATGCATTTTACAGTTAAAGAAAAAATGGTACAAATAGTAATGGCCAAGTTCCCGAAGCTAGTAAGAAAAATCTCCAGAGTTTGATTCCAACTGTTTCTCTTCTGTATTAGTTTGCTAATGGTGTCTAACAGATTACCATGATTTTAGCATATTTAAACAACATGTGTTTATTATCTCACAGTCCTCTAGGTCAAAAGTCTGAGAATGGTGTGATAGGATTCTCTGCTCATAGTCTCAAAGGTTGATATCAAGTGTCAGCCAGGCTGAGTTGTCATCTGAAAGCTCTGGGGAAGAATCCACTTCCAAACTCATTCAAGTTGTTGGTGGAATTCAGTTCCTTGCAACTGTAGGACTGAGGTCCCTGTTTCCTTGCTGGCTGTCAGCTAGGAGCTGTTTTTAGCTCCTCAGAGTCACCCACATTCATTGCCAATTAACCCCTCTATCTTCAGACTAGCAATGGTAAATCTTTCTTGTGTCACATTCCTCTCACGCTCTGAATATTTTTGTTCAGGAAAAGCCTAGTCCCTTTTAAGGGTTCACCTGATTAGGTCAGGCCCACTAAGGACAATCTTCCTTTCTTAAATCTGATTTGGGACCTTAATTACATATGCAAAATCCCGTCATAGTAGAACCAAGATTAGTGTTATACTGAGTAACTAGAAAGAGATATGTGTACACTGCGGGGCAGAGAATCTTGGTGGTCATCTTTGAAGTCTATACATCGATCATGTTCCTTGCTCTACTTTGCTTAAGATTTAAATTCCAAAGACAGACCTGTTTAACCTAGCCTGGTCACAGGTTCACCTTTTGGCTAAGTGAAACTGAGATACCTTGATTAATACTGCTCACTGGACTGATTACAATGGAGGCAGTTATTTTCCAATGGATACTTGATATTTTCTTATTTAAAAAGTAAAACTAAAATGCCATGGAGGAAAGAAAAAATGTCTTTGCATGTCCCCTGTGTTTTGAGTCTTGTTGTCTATGGAGAGAGATTGAAAAGAATCTTTTTCTAAGGAAGGTAAGAAAACAGGAGTCCAAGGCAGAAGTTCCATTCCTTAATAGGGCCTGTAGCATCTTCTCTGTTGTCTCTCCTAGGTCAGAATCTGGGCATGACTGAACCATTTAACAGGTGGAAAAGGAAATGCCCAACCAAGGTACAAGAAAGCTATAGAGATTTAGTGTTCTATAGAGGTGTGTAGAGAGATGTCTTTACTGAGATGAATGCAAAAGTAGATTGTCAGCATAAGCAGAATTTTTAAAATGCAGAATGTGAAAAATGTATTCAGCCAGTGTTACTGAAATGTTCCCTGGAGAAAGGAATAGTCATGTTAATTAGAAAAAATGGACATGTACAGATATGAAGTTTGGACAATTTAATTTAGAACATCCTTTAAAATAAAGGTGGCTACTCTCCCTTTGATCTTTGTGCTGCTTGGACAATAATGAAGCACAATTCTAGAGTGCTCTTAAGATGCCCCTAGTTGATGAGGTTCACAGTTTATAAAAATTCCTTAATGTCAATGAAAATACTGAGACCAACAACCTAAGACCTGATTTTTCAACATTACTGCCCATAATATTTCTAATTCTATGCCAATTTCTAATTTTAAGTGTTAGACTGTTTATATATTTTTTGCCTCTGGTTAAATAATCAGCCATTTGGAAAGAAGAGTATTATTATTAAATTTCTGGAAGAAAAATTTGTACAAGAGCCTTTTAAGAATTCGTATAGCTCTCCCTGGGATCTGTCCTCTGAAGCCCTAGTCTCAGCTCCCAGCCCCCACCCACTATGTGGTGAGCAGACAAGCATCTCAGGCTGGCTTCTAAGAGGAGAGAAGGGGGCCACCAGCCGAAAGCTCCAGGCAGTTTCTGGAAGCCAGAGAAGGCAAGGAAAGGAATTCTGCCCTAGCCTCTTGAAAGGAACACAGCCCTTCTGACATCTTGAGGTTTGTCCAATGACACTCATTTTGGAATTCTGGCCTCCCAGACTCTGTGTGGCTGAGAGGGTCCTGGTGCTCCGGCCAGGTGTCAGGCCTGAGTCTCAGAGGTGGGAGAGCCGAGTACAGGATATTGGGTCACCAGAGCCCTCCTGGCCCCAAGTAATATCAATCAGCCAGAGCTCTCCGAGAGATCTCTGTCTGAACGCCAAGACCCAGCTCCACTCAACGACCAGGAAGCTACAGTGCTGGACACCCCATGCCAAACGACTAGCAAGACAGGAACACAACCCCACACATTAGCAGAGAGGCTGCCTAAAATCATAATAAGTTCACAGACACCCCAAAACACACCACTGGATGTGGTCATACCCACCAGAAAGACAAGATCCAGCCTCATCCACCAGAACGTAGGCACCCTCCACCAGGAAGCCTACACAACCCACTGAACCAACCTTACCCACTGGGGGCAGACACCAAAAACAACGGGAACTATGAACCTGCAGCCTGCGAAAAGGAGACCCCAAACACAGTAAATTAAGCAAAATGAGAACACAGAGAAATAGACAGCAGATGAAGGAGCAAGGAAAAAACCCACCAGACCAAACAAATGAAGAGGAAATAAGCAGTCTACCTGAAAAAGAATTCAGAGTAATTATAGTAAAGATGATCCAAAATCTTGGAAATAGAATGGAGAAAATACAAGAAACGTTTCACAAGGACCTAGAAGAACTAAAGAGCAAACAAACAATGATGAACAACACAATAAATGAAATTAAAAATTCTCTAGACTGAATCAATAGCAGAATAACTGATGCAGAAGAACAAATAAGTAACCTGGAAGATAAAATAGTGGAAATAACTACCACAGAGCAGAATAAAGAAAAAGAATGAAAAGAATTGAGGACAGTCTAAGAGACCTCTGGGACAACGTAAAACACACCAACATTCGAATTACTCGGGTCCCAGAAGAAGAGAAGAAGAAAGGGGCTGAGAAAATATTTGAAGAGATGATACTTGAAAACTTCCCTAATGTGGGAAAGGTAATAGTCAATCAAGTCCAGGAAGTGCAGAGAGTCCCATACTGGATAAATCCACAGAGAAACATGCAAAGGGATATTAATCAAACTATCAAAAATTAAATACAAAGAAATATTAAAAGCAGCAATGGAAAAGCAACAAGTCACATACAAGGGAATCCCCATCAGGTTAACAGCTGATCTTTCAACAGACACACTGAAAACCAGAAGGGTGGGGCAGGAAGTATTTACAGTGATGAAAGGGAAAAAACTACAACCAAGATTACTCTACCCAGAAAGGATCTCATTCAGATTTGATGGAGAAATTAAAGCCTTTACAGACAAGCAAAAGCTAAGAGAACACAGCACCACCAAACCAGCTTTACAGCAAATGCTAAAGGATTTCTCTAGGCAGGAAACACAAGAGAAGGAAAAGACCTACAATAAGAAACTGAAATCAATAAAGAAAATGGTAATAGGAACATATATGTTGATAATTACCTTACATGTAAATGGATTAAATGCTCCCACCAACAGACATAGACTGGCTGAACAGATACAATAACAAGACCCTAATAAATGCTGTCTACAAGAGACCCACTTCAGACCTAGGGACACATACAGACTGAAAATGAGGTCATGGAATAAGATATTCCTTGCAAATGGAAATCAGAAGAAAACTGGAGTAGGAATTCTCATATCAGACAAAATAGATTTAAAATAAAGACTATTACAGGAGACAAATAAGGACACTACAGAATGATCAAGGGATCAATCGAAGAAGAAGATATAAAAATTATATATATTTATTCACCCAACATAGGAGCACCTCAGTACATAAGGCAATTGCTAACAGCCATAAAAGGGGAAATCAACAGTACCACAATCATAGTAGGGTACTTTAACACCCCACTTTCACCAATGGACAGATCATCCAAAATGAAAATAAATAAGGAAACAAGGGCTTTAATTGACACATTAAACAAGATGGACTTAATTGATATTTATAGGACATTCCATCCAAAAACAACAGAATACACTTCTCAAGTGCTCATGGAACATTCTCCAGGATCATATCTTGGGTCACGAATCAAGTCTTGGTAAATTTAAGGAAATTGAAATTGTATCATGTATCTTTTCTGACCACAGTGCTATGAGACTAGATATCAAATACAGGGAAAAAAACTGTAAAAAATACACACATGGAGGCTAAACAATACCGTACTAAATAAGCAAGAGTTCACTGAAGAAAACAAAGAGGAAATAAAAAATATCTTGAAAAAAATGACAATGAAAACTAACGGCCCAAAACCTATGGGATGCAGCAAAAGCAGTTCTAAGAGGGAAGTTTATAGCAATACAATCCTACCTCAAAGAACAAGACACATCTCAAATAAACAACCTAACCTTACCCCTATAGCAATTAGAGAAAGAAGAACAAAAAAACCCCAAAGTTAGCAGAAGGAAAGAAATCATAAAGATTGGATCAGAAATAAATGAAAAAGAAATGAAGGAAATGGTAGCAAAGATCAATAAAAATAAAAGCTGGTTCTTTGAGAAGATAGACACAATTGATAAACCATTAGCCAGACTCATCAAGAAAAACAGGGAGAAGACTCAAAATAGCAGAATTAGAAATGAAAAAGGAGAAGTAGCAGCTGACAGTGCAGAAATAAAAAGGATCATGAGAGATTACTACAAGCAACAATATGCCAATAAAAAGGACAACCTCAAAGAAATGGACAAATTCTTAGAAAAGCACAACCTTCCAAGACTGAACCAGGAAGAAATAGAAAATATAAACAGACAAATCACAAGCACTGCAGTTGAAACTGTGATTAAAAATCTTCCAACAAAAAAATGCCCAGGACCAGGTGGCTTCACAGGTGAATTCTATCAAACATTTAGAGAAAGAGCTTACACCTATCCTTCTCAAAGTCTTCCAAAATATAGCAGAGGGAGGAACACTCCCAAACTCATTCTACAAGGCCACCATCATTCTGATACCAAAACCACACAAAGATGTCACAAAGAAAGAAAACTACAGGCCAATATCACTGATGAACATGGATGCAAAAATCCTCGACAAAATACTAGCACACGTAATCCAGCAGCACATTAAAAGGATCATACACCATGATCAAGTGGGGTTTATCCCAGGAATGCAAGGATTCTTCAATATACGCAAATCAATCAATGTGATACACCATATTAAAAAATTGAAGAATAAAAACCATATGATCATCTCAATAGATGCAGAACAAGCTTTTGAAAAAATTCAACAACCATTTACGATAAAAACCCTCCAGAAAGTAGGCATAGAGGGAACTTACCTCAACATAATAAAGGCCATATATGACAAACCCACAGCCAACATTGTTCTCAATGGTGAAAAACTGAAACCATTTCCTCTAAAATCGGGAACGAGACAAGGTTGCCCACTCTCACCACTGTTATTCAACATAGTTTTGGAAGTTTTAGATACAGCAATCAGAAGAAAAGGAAATAAAAGGAATCCAAATCGGAAAGGAAGAAGTAAAACTGTCACTGCTTACAGATGACAGGGTACTATACGTTGAGAATCCTAAATATGCTACCAGAAAACTAGTAGACTAATCAATGAATTTGGTAAAGTAGAAGGATACAAAATTAATGCACAGAAATCTCTTGCATTCCTGTACACTAATGACGAAAAATCTAAGAGAGAAATTAAGGAAACACTCCCAATTACCATTGCAACAAAAAGAATAAAATACCTAAGAATAAAACTACCTAAGGAGACAAAAGACCTGTATGTAGAAAACTATAAGACACTGACGAAAGTAATTAAAGATGATACAAACAGATGGAGAGATATGCCATGTTCTTAGATTGGAAATATCAACACTGTGAATATGACTCTACCACCCAAAGGAATCTACAGATTCTGTACAATCCCTATCCAACTACCAATGGTATTTTTCACAGAACTAGAACAAAAAATTTCTCAATTTGTATGGAAACACAGAAGACCTTGAATGGCCAAAGCAATCTTGAGAAAGAAAAATGGAGCTGGAGGAATCAGGCTCCCTGACTTCAGACTATACTACAAAGGTACAATAATCAAGACAGAATGGTACTGGCACAGAAAAGGAAATAAAGATCAGTGGAACAGGAAAGAAAGCCCAGAGATAAACCCACGACATACGGTCACCTCATCTTTGATAAAGAGGCAAGAATATACAATGGAGAAAAGACAGCCTCTTCAATAAGTGGTACTGGGAAAACTGGACAACTACATGTAAAAGAATGAAATTAGAGCACTCCCTAACACAATACTCAAAAATAAACTCAAAATGGATTAAAGACCTAAATGTAAGGCCAGACACTATAAAACTCTTAGAGGAAAACATAGGCAGAACACTCTATGACATAAATCACAACAAGATCCTTTTTGACCCACCTCCTAGAGAAATTGAAATAAAAACGAAAATAAACAAAGGGGACCTAATGAAACTTCAAAGCTTTTGCACAACAAAGGAAAGCATAAGCAAGACGAAAAGACAACCCTCAGAATAGGAGAAAATATTTGCAAAGGAAGCAACTTTCAAAGGATTATCTCCAAAATATACAAGTAGCTCACGCAGCTCAATACCAAATAAAGAAACAACCCAATCAAGAAATGGGCAGAAGACCTAACAAGACATTTCTCCGAAGAAGATATACAGTTTGCCAACAAACACATGAAAGCATGCTCAACATCACTAATCATTAGAGAAATGCAAATCAAAACTACAATGAGGTGTATCACCTCACACCGGTCAGAATGAGAATCATCAAAAAATCTACAAACAGTAAACGCTGCGGAGGGTATGGAGAAAAGGGAACCCTCTTGCACTGTTGATGGGAATGTAAATTGATACAGCCACTATAGGGAACAGTATGGAGGTTCCTTACAAAACTAAAAATAGCACTACCATATGACCCAGTGATCCCACTTCTGGGCATATACATTGAGAAAACCATAATTCAAAGTGAGACATGTACCACAATGTTCATTGCAGCACTATTTACAATAGCCAGGACATGGAAGCAACCTAAGTGTCCATCGACAGATGAATGGATAAAGAAGATGTGGCACATGTATACAATGGAATATTACTCAGCCATAAAAAGAAATGAAATTGAGTTATTTGTAATGAGGTGGGTGGGCCTAGAGTCTGTCATTCAGAGTGAAGTAAGTCAGAAAGAAAAAGAAATACTGTATGCTAACATGTATATATGGAATCTAAAAAAAAAATGGGTCTGAAGAACCTCAGGCCAGGGCAGGAATAAAGATGCAGATGTAGAGAATGGACTTGAGGACACAGGGAGGGGGAAGGGTAAGCTGGCAAGAAGTGAGAGAGTAGCCTTGACATATATACACTACTGAATATTAAACAGATAGCTAGTGGGAAGCAGCTGCATAACACAAGGAGATCAGCTTGGTGCTTTATGACCACCTAGAGGGGTGGGTTAGGGAGGGTGGGAGGGAGATGGAAGAGGCAGGGGATATGGACATATATGTGTACATACAGCTGATTCACTTTGTTATACAGCAGAAACTAACACAACAGTGTAAAGAATTGTACTCCAATAAAGATGTTAAATTCCATATATATGTGTTAGCATATGGTATTTGTTTTACTTTTTCTGACTTACTTCACTCTGTATGGCAGACTCTGGGTCCATCCACCTCACTACAAATAACTGAATTCCTTTTCTCTTTATGGCTGAGTAATATTGCATTGTATATTTAAGAAAAAGATGTTAAAAAAGTCAAACAAACTTAAAAAAGAATTCATAAAATGGAAGACTATAATCTCTTCCTTTTTGGTACTGAATAACTCAGAAATATGCAGAAGTAAAGCAATGAGTGAATATTTAGTCTTGGTTTAATTACCTATAATTGAATCAATTTTAAATAAATAACAAAGCTATCCACTTCTATAATGATATAAAATTTATACAGTAATGAAGTTGGGCATTGAGGTAAATTAGTCATTATTGCCTTCTGAAGATAGCATGTTGTATTAGGAACCAAATCTCTAGAATTCATTTCAGTGTGCATTTGTAGAGCTATTTCATTAACTGAAATACATTTTAAAGTTGCTTTTTAAAAAGAATTATTTGGTCAACAGTGATGTTTATAGCAATTGGAAGTCATCACTTCATCCTTCCAAGAAAAAAGTTTTACAAATTGAAAATTAATAATTTTCCTTAGACTCTCAAGAGAATTGAGTTTACAGGGAAAACCATCACCCCAAAATATAGAGAGATGAGTGAATATTGAAAATCACTGCTGAGATCTGCTTACTTGGAGCAGAAGCCACTGAGCCAAAAATGTAGGAACACATATTTGGTAATTTTGATGAATTGTTGGAGACTAAGACTGGACTAGCTGGAATGTGAGAAACTCTGGGGGCTGCAGGCTTTTTCTTTGGGAATTCTCCCACCCTTGGTTTCCCCCACCCCTTTATTTTTCTTATTCTGAATTTATCCAATTATAACTGCTTAAATATACAATAGTAGAAAAGTGTTGGGTGAATATAGCAATTGGATAAGTGAAATGAGTGACAGCAGTGTTACATGGGATGGGAGGGAGGAAATGGAAATACTCTGTTATAAGGTACTTACACTACATATGGAGTGGTATAGTGCTATTTGTTGGTGGGCATAGATTAGTCCAAAATGTTTATCATATACTGTTATCAGAGTGGAACAAAAAAAATTAACAAAAACAAGATCTAATTATATGCCGTCCATGAGAACTCACTTTAAATAAAAAGACCCACATAGGTTAAAGTTACAGGGATAGAGAAAGATACATCATGCTAACACCAATCAATAGAAAGTTGGGGTGCCTATATTAATTTTTAAACAAAACAGTCTTCAGAATAAGCAGGATTATCAGGGATAAAGAAGGGCATTACATAATGTAAAGGGTCCATTTCTCCAAGAAAGCATGACGATTCCATACATATATGCATCTAACATCAGCATGTCAAAGTACATGAGGCAAAATGTGATAAAACGGAAAGAAGAATGAGACTGATTTTATATTATGTTTGAAGATCAACACTCTTCTGTCAGTAATTGATACATCAAGCAGGGAAAAATCAATAAGGATGTGGATAATCTGAGCTGCACAATCAACTTTATCTAATTGACATTTATAAAATACTTTTTCCAGCAACAGCAGAATACATATTCTTCTCAAGTTGCTGTGGAAAATTCCCCAGAATAGACCATAATCTTTACCATTAAACATACTTTAACACATAAAATAGTCGAAATTGTATAAAGTATCTTCTCACACTGCAATGGACTCAACCTAAAAATCAATAGCAGAAAATAGCTGAAAAATACCCAAATATTTTTGAAATTATACAGCACATTTCTAAATAACTCAAGGGTCAAAGAAGAAGTTTCAAGAGAAATTTTAAAAATTTAACTAAAAGGGGCTTCCCTGGTGGTGCAGTGGTTCAGAGTCCACCTGCCGATGCAGGGGACACGGGTTCGTGCCCCGGTCTAGGAAGATCCCACATGCCGCTGGACCCGTGAGCCATGGCCGCTGAGCCTGCGCGTCCGGAGCCTGTGCTCCACAACGGGAGAGGCCACAACAGTGAGAGGCCCGCGTTCCGCAAAAAAAAAAAAAAAAAAAAAAAATTAACTAAAAGAAAATAAAAATACAACTTGTCAAAAACTGTGGGATGCAGCTAAAGCAGTGCTTAGAGGGAAATTTATGGCATAGAAAAGAAAAAAAGTCTAATATCAATAACCTAAGCATCCACCTTAGGAAATTAAGAAGAGAAAATTAAGCTAAGGCAAGCAGAAGAAAGAACTATTAAAAATTAGAGCAAAAAGAAAAGTATCAGGTATAGCAGGTTTTTCTGTTTGTTTCTTCCCTGATAAATCCTAACAAGCTTTAAGGAAGAAATTATACTAATTCTCCATAATCTTTTACAGAAAATAAAAACAGAAGAAATACCTCTTAATTTAAATAATTAGGCCAGCAGTATTCTAATATTAAATCCAAATGAAGACATAAGAAAATTATGTACCAATATTGTCATGAATATAAGAAGCAAAATATTAACAAATAGAATTCAGCAATATGTAAAAAGGATAATACATCTAGATTAAGTTCTTAATTGCAAGGCTTCTTGTATAATCATAAATCAATCAATATATTCATCATATTAGCAGAATGAATTTTAATAAATGATATAGGTGAACAACTTAGAAAGCAAGAACTCTAACTTGTTTCTTTTGTGCTCTCATTACCTGGCACACAAGCAGTGTAATAAACATTTGTTAAGTTAATGAAAACTCTACATAAAATCTCCTCATAGTTTTTCAGGCCCAGCCTCTGAGATTCCAAGGCACAAGGTCAAGACCAGGAGGAGGATTTGAGGAAAACAGAAAGACTGGCTTGCCTGAAGCTGTTATAAGCTTATGGTTAGAGCTGGGCAAGAGCCCAGGGTGATGTTTCATTAAATCACTGAGCTGTTGGAATGGGCAGAGCACATCTGGAGGGAGCTAAGTGGTTAATTTCAATTCATGGATCCAGCCAAACTAAAATGCAGCTTGTTCACCAAACCATCCCCTTTTTCCCTATTTTTCTCTGGATCGATCCCAGCTCTAATTAAAATATAATATTCTCCTTACAAAATAATTATATCAATAGATGCAGGAAAAATATTAAAGAAAAACACCATTCATAATAAAATTATTGAAAAACTAGGACTATAAGAGAACTTCCTTAACCTAATAAAGGAAGTGTCAAAATCTACAGCTAACATCATACTTAATGGTGACATGATGACTACCTACCCCCTGCATTTGTGATCAGGGCAAGAATACCATCCGTCACCACTCCTATTCACCATAGTACTGGAAGAACTACCTAATTGCAGAAAGATAAGAAAAATAATTATAAAGATTGGAAGGAAAGAAATAAAAGTGTCTTTACTTGTAGATGACATGATTGTCCATGTAGAAAACCCTGAAGACTACAGGAAAACAAAAACAATTTCTGGAACTAAGTATAGCAAGGTTGTAGGATATCATGTTAATATACAAAGATCAATTGCTTTCCTGTAAGCCAGTAATGAACATTTGGAAATTAAAATACAAAAATATGGTTTATAAAATTACCAAAAAACAAAGTACTTTTTTATGAATCAAAGTAAATATGTTTAGGATCCGTATGTAGAAAACTACAAAACAAAATGATAAAAAATAATAATACAAGAAAAGAACTAAGTACATAGAGAGCAATTCCATGTTCAGAGACTGGAAAATTCAATATTGTTCATACAATAATTCCTTGTAAATTTGATCTGTAGGTTCAGCACAGTCTCAATCAGAATTCCAGAAAGCTATTTTGTAGCCTTGGACAGACTGATTCTAAAATTTATATGGAAAGACAAAGGTTCTAGAATAGCAACATGCCACTGAAGAACAGCATAGCTGGAGTACTCATAATACTTGATTTCAAAGCTTCCTAAAAAGCTACAGTAATTAAGACTTTGTGGTATTGGTGGTGAAATAATAGGAACACTGATCAATGGAAGAGAATAGACAGCCCAGCCCAGAAAAAGAACCACACCAAATAAAACTGATTTTTGACAAATGCACAAAAGCAATTCAATGGAGAAATGATGGTCTTTAAACAATTAATGCTGAAACAACTGGAAGTCAATATGCATAAAACAAGGACCTAGACAGAGGCCCTGTACCTTACACAAAAATTAGCTAAAAATGGACCATAAACTTAAATGTAAAATGCAGATGGGAGCTTATAAACAAGCAAGGGAAGAAGCTAGAATGATCCACCTGATAATGGGTTAGAATTGGAGACATTAGTGTGAACTCACATTTAGCTTAATATAGATACAAATGGATGCATATAAAACTATTTATAGATAAGTGTAAATAAAGGAAGTAACGGAAGTTAGAATCAGAACTATGCCACATATAATGTATACCTATTGAATGGCAATTTCTAAGACTTTTTTAAACAAAAAAGTTTAAAAAAGCTCCTTTGCAGAATGAAGCTTGAATAAGGTATATTCTTTTTTGGGCATGACTCATGTTACATAAGCAGTATAATAATAATTAGTAGTAACAAATTAATAAAAATAGATAATAGGATATTAAACAATTATTTGACAACTTATTTGATATCTGCATTCCATTAGATTATGAGCTACATATGCCAGGGAATTTTTTTTTTAGACCAGTACATATTCAGAATCTAGCACACAGCCTGATAAATAGAGGGTACTCGATAATATTTGTCAAATAACTGAGTGAACATGGTAGGTGTATTTTTCAGGGAAAAAATTAGATTGGTCTGTGGTAACAGTCCCCAAATCTCATTGGCTTAAAACAAACCCTTCACCAAATACTCATGATGAGTCCACTGCTGATTTGAGTAACACTTAAGGACCGTTGGCATCTGTGCAATAATTCAGCAATGCAGGTTGTTTAGGTATTGTAGCTTCATCACCTCAAATATGAGACCTTCTCCCTGATTATTATAGCAGGGGAAATGAGGAGCTGAGAATTGTCCAGGGACTTTTCATCACATTAGCCCAGAAGCAACACATGTTATTTCAGCTCACGTTTCATTGGTCAGAACTACTCACATGTTTCCCCTTAACTGCAAGGGGAGCTGGGAAACATGGAAAAGGAAATTAAATAGTTGGTTAGCATCATCACCTCTTTCTCCAAAATTATTCGATAAAAGTTGAATGAATTAATGAGTAAATGATTATAATGTAGATAGAATAACTGAAGCATATGTTTATTATTTAGCCCTCTGTCTGGCAGTTGATATTACCAAACAAACGCCTACTACTTCCAGCTCTTTTTTTTTTTTTTTTTTTGCGGTACGCGGGCCTCTCACTGTTGTGGCCTCTCCCATTGCGGAGCACAGGCTCCGGACGCACAGGCTCAGCGGCCATGTCTCACGGGCCCAGCCGCTCCGCGGCATGTGGGATCTTCCCGGACCGGGGCACGAACCCGTGTCCCCTGCATCGGCAGGCGGACTCTCAACCACTGCGCCACCAGGGAAGGGAAGCCCTTCCCCTCTTTTACTTAATTACTCTAAGTAATTCGTTGTTTCCTATTAAGGTTGGTTTCTGGGTTACGCAATCTTACATTTTTCTAGGTTCTAAATATTTTATTTCTTTTCACTTTACAAGTATATAATGATATTGACATCTGTCATTAATGTATAACTGTCTTTAAAGGTCCACTCTGCATAAATCATCTGTTTTAATGATGTTCATCTTTATCCTCTTCATTCAAAGCTCATCGTGAAATGTAATAACATAGGAACCAAACAGCATATGGGTTTCTTTGATGACCACATTTATAAGAGAAATTGTACTCTCTATTTTCATTCTTCAGGTTTCAGATCAGCTTATAAGGAGACTTTGAAACTTGGCTTCTTAAAGTCTTTGAATATAAACCAATTTACATTTCTAGACAGAAAGTACCTGAAACACTCATTCCTTTAATAATTAAATTTTTGTAATGAAATCAAGCAATCAATCATGTTTCTTAAGAAGAAATAAAAGTAGTATCATAGAGAAGGGAAGAGAGCAGGTAAGATTTGTACATGTTGCAAAGTGAAAGAAATGCTAATTGGCTGCTAGAACCAAAGTGAAGTCAGACTCATATATCCGTGAAAAGGAAATTTAAACTTTCTTTTTTGATAGTATACCCAGCATATTAGGACAGGTAAATCCAGTATTGTACTTCTAAGTCTGAGGTCCCCAAATATTTGTAATGCTCTTAAGGGTAATATTGTTTATTTTCAGTATATCAAAAAAACTGATGGATATTATCACTTTCCCCTAAAATGATACAAGCCACCTGAATGAAATTGCTTTTTTCAAATGTAGTCAGTGTAGTGACATTAGTTGTCTTATGCTGAGTTGTACAGTAAATCACACTGACTGAATTCCAAATCCTGGTTCAATCACTTACTTGGTACCTTGGGCCAAATAATTTTTCTGATCTTCAGTTTCTTCATCTGTAAGTGGGGACCCTAACCATCACACACATCACAGTTTTAGGGATTAATGACATAACATATGTAAGTGTCCAGCATATTTGTCTTCGTCAGCTTGGGTGGCTATAAAAAAATATCACAGACTGGGTGGTTTAAACAAAAGACATTTACTTCTCATAGTCAAGGCTTTATCTCAACCTAATTAGCTCTGAAGACCCTACCTCCAAATACCATCACGCTAAGGGGTTAGGGCTTCAACATATGAATTTTGGGGAGACACAAACATTCAGTCTATATCAATATCCTAAGTGTTTACCTCATCATAAACGTTTTTATATTAAATTACAATTGATTTATAACATTACATTACAATCAATTATAATCAATTATAATTGATTTATAACATTACATTAGTTTTATAACATTACATTAGTTTCGTTAACATTACACAGTGATTCAGTATCTTAATACACTAATGTATTAATAAGTAATGTAATAAGTGTAGTTACCATCTGTCACCATACAAAGTTATTACAATATTATTGATTATATTCCCTATGTTGTACATTACAGCCCTGTGACTTATTCATTTTATTACTGGAAGTTTGCACCTCTTAATTGTCTTCACCTATTTTGCCTGTCCACCCTCTCCTCTCTGGCAATCACCAGTTTGTTCTCTATGAGTCTGTTTCCATTTCTGTTTTGTTTGTTTGTTTATTTGTTTTTTAGATTCCACATATAAGTGAAATCATACAGTATTTGTCTTTCTTTGTCTGACTTATTTCATTTAGCATAATGCACTCTAGATCCATCCATGTTGTCCCAGATTGAAAGATTTCATTCCTTTATATGGCTGAGTAATATTTTATATATATATAAAATCACTTCTTCTTTATCCATTCATCACTGATGGACGCTTAGGTTGCTTCCATATCTTGGCTACTGTAAATAATGCTGCAATGAATATAGGAAGGTATATACATATATATATATATATATATATATACACACACACACACATACATACATTTATATATATACACATATATACATATATAGAGATATATACATTTTTCATATATATATGAAAAAATATATCTTTTAGAATTAGTGTTTTTATTTTCTTCAGATAAATTCTCAGATGTGGAAATGTTGGATTATATGGTAGTTCTATTTTTTAATTTTTGAGGAACCTCCAAAATTTTCCATAGTAGCACCAATTTACATTCCCACCAGTAGTACACAAGGGCTCGCTTTCCTTCATGCTCTTGCCAACGCTTGTTATTTCTTATTTCTTTGATAATAGCCATTCTGACAGGTGTGAGTCATTGTAAGCTTTTAGTTGAAAAAATTAAAATTGAAGTTAATCCTTATAAACTATAATATTAAGGAGTTCAAAAGTCTGTAAATCCAGCTACTATAAGACCCAGTAGTTATGAAAAGTGGTTTTCCAGCCCCATAGGAAAAGTGATAATTCAATTGGATGGACCAAAAATCAATTTACTACTTTCTTCAAAATAAAAGAACACTGTGAAATTGGAAAATTCAAGAAGGCAGGACATAAAATATTGCATAACCCTATAGCCCTATAACCCTATAACCCTATAACCCTCATACTTATTATACAGTATTATTAAAATAATATTAGCTTCTTAATATAGCATTTTAACTTATTTGTTGAATATTTTAGATATACTTAGGCATATTGTGTGCTGGTATATATTATGTTAATACTCTTGAAACAGATTGCATATAGGGATAGTCTGGCACATAGTAGATGGGGAATAGGCATTTGTTTCTCAAGGATTTGCTTAATGATTTAATAATTGATGGTACTGCAGTTAATAAATATATTTTATTTAATTAGACATAAAAAAGAGTATGTGACATAATCCAGTTCATACCCACGGAAACTGACTGTAGAAGGACCACTTGTTTTGGTTCGCCTTCTCCTGGGGACCTAGGAAGGGTGCGGGAAGAGAACAGTGCTGGTGGAGGGAAGGATTTTCACCACTGGATTTACGAAGCAAGTCAGAAAAGGGAACCCAGAGGTGGATGCTGCTATAACAAAGTACCTGGAACTGCTATAACAAAGTACCACAAACTGGGTAGCTTAGAAAAACAGCCACTTATTGTCTCACAGTTCTGGAGGCTAAGAGTCCAAAATAAAGTTTTTGGCAGGGCCATGCTCCCTAGGGCACTAGGGAAGGCTCCGTTTCAGGGCTCACTCCTAGCTTCTGGTAGCAACATCTGTTCCTTAGCATGTAGATTGCCTTCTTCTTGCTGTGTCTCTGCATCATCTTCTCTTTTTGTGTGTCTGCCTCTTTTCGTGACTTTTCTGTTTTTTATAAAGACACCAGTCACACTAGTTTAGGGGCCACCCTACCCCAATATGACCTCATCTCAACTTTAATTGCATTGATAACAACGCTATTTCCAAATAAAGTCCCATTCTGAGGTTCTGGGAGTTAGGATTTCAACATACAAATATTAAGGGACACATTCAACCCATAATAGTGGTTTTATGGTAATGGGGTTAAAAATTACAGGCAATAATTTAGAGCTGGAAGCATCTTTATCAATAATACAGTTTTCTTAATTCTCTATGAGAAAACTAAGGCCAGTGTGATGAGGAAACTTTCCTGAAGTCATTTTATTTATATCAGAATTGGGCCACAATTAGGATATCCCTAATTTAGGTTATTTTCTATCACAGTATACCATGCTAAACTCTGGCTCTTATGGATGTTGATGTGCATGTGTACATCCTAAACAGGATCTCATTAGGAAATCCAGTTAGGGTTATTGTTCAGCTGGAAATAACAAAGTTAATACTACCAACCATTACAGAGTATGAAATAGACTGGAGCTGAAATAAATAAAACTCATAAATTTCTTCCTTCTACCATACATCCCTCTTCATGTGGAGCATGATCAGGAAGAAGTATTTAATTATGGGACAGAAGAGAAATAAGTGAATGTTGTTAGATAGCCAAAGAAATTGCTCTTCACAAGGTACCAAGTATAGTCTCACTTCTGTATTGGCAAGAGCCCAGTTGATATAGTCCATAGGGTCATACTTCCAGAGAACAGAGAAGGATCGAGAATGAGTAAATTTCCTTTAAGGGATGAATGAAAAATATCCATCACAAAATTGAAAGAAGCAATAGTATTGAATTACTAGGAATAATGTTAGAGAAAGAAATATTCTTAGATAATGGAAATATATATATATCATATTCATAAGTTACAAAATGGGTCACAAAATAGCATTTTATAATTAAAGTGAACATAGATAAATCGACTAGAGAACAAACAGTAATATTGGAATGAGAGGATAAATGGTTCTAGGGAAGGTATCTCAAAAGAGAAAAAAAAGAAAGAATGTGAACTGATAAACTGTATTCAGATGCATTGAGCAGTGATTTTCACTCTATGTAGAGAGACTTGGGATGAATTAAAGTGCCTTAAAAAAACACAAGTAGGAAAATAAGTATCTTTCTAGCCACAGTCCATCTCTAGACCCTGAGCTCTTCATTCACAGCATTACAGAGATAGAAAGAGAGAGAAAGAGCAAATAAAATTACTTTCAGGAAAGGCAAAGAGAGGATTGTCAAGAATTCTCTTCAAAAAAAAAAAACCACCTTGATTCAATCTTCAGGGTAGAGATAGGGCATGTGAACGAAAAACTCACTAACTCAGTTTAGTGAATCACAGATTAACTAAAGAGAGGTTCCTAATGAATTGGAGTAAGTTTGGGAAGTCTTACATTTACCTCAAATTTCATATATCACCTTAGCAGTCCTCTTGAGTTATAACATGCTAAGAATTATGTGCTATATCCATGTAGCCAGATAGGTAGTTTGTGTTGGCTCTGTCTTTCCATAATAAATGGGTTTAAATTTTATGTAAAGGAAGAAAACATAAACAAAAGGCTTAGTGTTTATTTTGGGGGCAGGGAAAAAGTGTTTATTTTTGGGTGCATTTCACTATATAAGCTGATTTGGAGATATCAGAAGGATAAAAGATCAAATGGGTGGTGGCAGTTACTGAAAGCAAGTAATGAGACTGAGACTGAGTCCAAGGCAGTGGTGGTAGGGGAGAACAATGAGAGATTCAGCACAGACACGTTCTTTGACTCACGTTTTCTCTAACACATTTTCTCTTTTCTAATGTTTTCTGGAAGTCACTTAAATATTTCTCCAGGATCAATTTTATTTCCTGAAGCCCTTTAGTGAAAACTTTTTTCTGTTCTGAAGCTTGATAATTCTTAGATTAAGAAGCTGCTTTCATTCCACAGTACGTACCTCATACTTTTTAAACTAAGTTTATAAAATACGTGCTCTTATCTATTTTCCTAGCACTGTTTGCACCTCCACTCTTTCATTGATTTTCAGAAGAGAAGTTATATGTAAGTCATTTCATTATTTTTCTTCCTTTTGGCATTAAGCCTTAGGAACTCTTTTTGCATTAATCTGTGAAAGAAGCATCACACTTCATTTACTAACTACACAAAAAGAAGTTTTCATTTCCTACTGCTGAGTATAGACCAACACAAATCCTCCATTGGGGGTGAGAATCTTTTCCTTAATGCCCAGGAACATCTATAAAGCTTTCTACAGAAATTTGAATATTAAACACAGGAATTTTATTTTGAAATTAAGAAACTTTTCTTTTTTACTATTTATTTTCAAAATCAGGCAGATTTATCTCTGCATTTATCTATTACAATTTCTATGCTCATCCAATTACAAACACCAGCAGGTGTTAAAAAAATGTTTCTGCACTTCATTCACTCTGTATACTTTATTGCTTATTGTCTTATCACGTGTAAGGTATTGAGGAAATAGTGATGAAAGAAATGAACATTGTTCCTATCCTCAAGAAGCTGGTGATCTTATTTTATTAATGTAATACCCAATAATATTATCTTTCCAACACAAAATTATTTACTTTATAGCTTTTATTTACTTGAAAGCATTGCCTCATTCCTTTGTATAATACTAGGGCAAATAAAACAGTTGTTTGATGGATATAATTCATGTTTTGGGTAGACTTTTTAACAGATTAACCACAAAGCTCAGGGTATGTGCAAAGGTGTTAATTTGAATCCCTCTCCTACAACATACATGTTTCTCAACCTTAACATTACTGAGGATACTGGCATATGCACTCTGGCAGGGCATTCTGTCCTGTACCCCTATAAAAATACCTGAAGGACACAGAATATAGGTCTAACAGTGAAATAAGTTTATAATCATAAACTTAAATGAAGAAATAACAGGAAAATGTAAATAAAGTTGGTTTCTAGTTATTTTTAAAACATAAGCAGTAAAATCTTGTTATTTCTTAATGCAAGTAAGTTAAAAAACAAATGTCAAGTTGGGAAAACTATCTTCAGCTTATATGATAAAAAATTAATGTATATTATACAGAAAAACTCTTCCAAATCAATATTGTAAAGAAACAAGATGAAAAATGTATGTACAACAAATGTAAAATACTCAGCTTCAGTGCTAATTAATAGTTTGAATTTCACCAAAATATTTATTTTATAAGATTGCAAAAGCATTTCTATGATAATACCTAGTATTTGTTACTAAAAATTAAAGTACATATTTCCTTATACTGATGATGGTACTATAAACTGGTAAAAATGCTTTCTAGATATTAATTTGGCAATATTCATCCAGGTTTCACACGGTCATGTCATTTGTCCACCTCATTTCATTTCTAAAAGTTTACCCAGAATAATATTCAAACAGCTACATAAATATTTATGTTTGATGATGATAATAGTATTGTTATCTCTAATAATAGATAAATGTGAATCAAAGGCTCTTCTCAAATAACTGAACTTTAGATGGTGACATCTATTTGGGTATCTGTGACGTCTGAGCATTAAGTAATAGGATCTTGGAATACACATGACCAGTGAAAGAAAGAAGTGAAGAAAAAAAAAAAAAAGAAAATCAGGACATTTACTAAGAGAAAAAGGAATGGTTCTGGGGAGACAAGTTCTTCTCACCTCTGCTTTATCTAAAAAGTGGTCATTGTAATAGAACCTACCTAAAGTAAGTGTTGTGAGGATTAAGTGAATTAATCAAATAAGTTTGCTTAGAGGAAGCTTAGTATATAGTAACTGCTACAAGTGTTGTTATTGTTTTATTACTATTATTAATAAAGGGGAAACTTTTACTTAGGTTAAATGACTTCAAAAAGCTCATCCAGATAGACTGAATTCAAAAAATTATTTTAAATCATACTTAGAGTAACATTGAGGGTTTTCTATGTGTATGTCTATGAGTTTTAACAGTCCGTAGATTAATGTAAACAGCAACACAATAGGGACATAAAACAAGTTGTTTTTAATGCTATTAGTTCTGGCTGATAATTTAAACAAATTTATGTATAGGAGCTGTTCAGATTCTCTTAGAAAGTCATCCTCTTTGTCTTCTTTTCTTGCTTGCTTCTCTCTGTAAGATATCAAAAGAATGTGTAGAGAAGGGTGGGAGGGCTTATGTGATCTCCTAAAGAATGGAATGACTCTGGATTGTAGAGACCTATGTATTTTGGTCTCCTGAGAAATGTTCCATTTTTTGCCTGATTGCTGCTTGTTCTACCTGCATTTGCTTCTGAAGTTTTTGGTGAAAAAAACTCAGAGTACATAATCTCTTGGCTTGATCAGAGTCTAGGGATTACCCTTAGTTATCTTAACCTCACCTCTGCTCTAACTGGTTGTGGGCCTTTGCATCTCTGCCACGTCTCCTGTGTTCCCAGAGTTTAACCCAGCTTCTTCTGTGGGGTCCAGTTACTCTTGCCTTGGTAGATTCCATGGCAGGCTATCTGGCTCTCAGATCAGTGCTCTGCTCCATGGCTAAATGAGCACAGCGCAGAGGACAACTAAAAGGTGATGTCTTTACAGGATGTTAAACAGGAAAGAAGGGCAAGACTCTCTTGTGCTCTCAGTAATATCCTATTTGTATGAATTACAGCCCTTTTTCTTGGTGAAGGGAAAAGTCAGACACAAAGCATAAATATTTCACTTTCTGATCCCTGACTATTTTTCCTTCCCAAAATCCTTTGGGGTGAGAAGGGGCCAACTTCCCCCCTACTCAAAGCATTTGGTCCTCACTTACGTAAAATTCTGAGTCTTGCTCTTGACAGGTGTATTAGTGATCTGTTGCTACATAATGCTATTGCCACAAATTTAGCAGCATGAAACAACACATATTTATTATCTCACAGTTTCCGTGGTCAGGAGTTCAGCACAGATTAGCTGGGTCCTCTGAAAGGCTGCAATCAAGATGTCAGCTAAGGCTTCAGTCTCATCTGAGTGTTGACTGGCTCACTCAGGTTGACATAATTCAGTTCATTACAGCTGTAAGACTGAGGGCTTTAGTTTCTTGCTGGCTGTTGGATGAAGGCTGCCTTTAGCTCCTAGAAACCATCCTCAATTTCATTTCATGTGGAGTTTCCCAACATGGCCACTTGTCCCTTCAAAGCCAATAAAGGAGAGAGAGACTCCAGCAAGTTAGATGTTAATAATCCTATGTAATATAATTACATATTCATTTATACATAATTACATACATCCCATCATTTTTACCATATTCTCTTTTCTAGAAGGAAGTCATAGGTCATGCTCACACTCAAGGAGTGGGGACTCACACAAGTGCAGAACAGTAGGAGGTAGGGAACATGCATACACATTTAGTAAACACCAGAATATTTTAATAAATGCATAATCTTTGTATTTTGTGATTTTAAGTAAAAAAATATGGCTAGAAGTTCACATACTTATGTCCTGTGTGCATTGAATTAAAATTAACCAATTCCCTTTTGACTAAACCAGAGAAATGGGCTCCAGGTTTGCAAATTAAAGTTTATACTTTATAAACAAAATGTTTTTTTTTTTTTGCCTTAAGTGTGATTTCTTGCTAGTCAGAGAATTTCTTCTTAGAGACTTTTGTTCATAATTTTATGGGTACATTTTTGGCACTACACATCTCAATTGCATCTAGTTGAGGCTATGTGAATAGTTCAAGTCAATGGAATGTGGACAGAAGCAATGTATGTCACTTATAGGCCTTGGGGAAAAAGAATCCTCCACATATTCAGTCTACTCTTTTTTCTTCTATAGATGGTGACATCAAAAGACCAACAGAATGTGGGTTCTGAATAACTGCATTGAGTAAAGCACTCCTACCCACCCATGCCTCATACACACCATATTGCACTGTAGAAGCAAGAGACCTTTATTGTGTTAAGGTCACTGAGATTTGGGTATTGTTGGTTATAATAGTTAGCCTGACCCAGACTAACACAAGTAAAAATTATTATTTCTTCAAGATGTGAGGAGAAGATCATCTAGCAGTTTTTCAGATGATAAAGGGTTTTAATTAATGTCACGGATGAAGTATTTAGTTTTCTAGGTTAGGCAATTATTACAGACATTGCCATATTTTGAAATATTGATTTATCAATGTTCCTTCTTTTTGCCTTTGACTAAATACAGCATAGAAAAAACAAAAACTTTTCAAAAATGGTGAAGAAGAAAAATAATTTCACCATCTTCTAGGTTTCGGAAAGTATGATTTAGAAGTACTTGTTTATGTTTACAGACAGTGACCAGGGATAAATAAATATACCCAGGTGCTGTGTTGCTCAGATTAATGTTTCAAGTCTTTTTTTTTTTTTTCTGTGAGGTCCTAAAGAGGTAATAAAATTGAAAGTGAAACTTTTCCCCACAATTCCCATTTATATGCTCTATCAACGAGGTCACACTACCATTAATTATCTAGAAGATACTGTTCCCATAATGTCCATGGGGACTTACTCAACAACATGATAGATTTCACTGTCAGTGCATTGTTTCTCCTGTAATAGACTACTTTTCCTTTCTTTAATTTTATCCTATTAGTGATGGTTCTTTCACCTCCCCAAGCTTCTTTCCCCCTTGAACAGTGATAAAGAAATCTTCCTTATTTAAAGTAACTAGCAAAGCTTAACTAGAACATACTCTCAGATGGTCCTCATTATAAGTAAATACTATGTATTGTAGATAAGGTGTTTGTGAATTATATAAAGTATGAATTCATGATTTATTACTCAATTTTCTTTGTAGCTATGGAACTTTCATCCTGCAAAGTTTAAATCTGGGGACTAAAATGGCAATACTTCAAAGCTATATGAAGCTATGGTAACTTTCTTAAGGAATAATGTATACTCGAGAATGTTTATCTATCTTGTTCTTTCTATTCATATGGTAGAGGGCAGTGCAACTCTTATCCTTGTGGGAAAAGAGAAGGGCAAGTCCCCAGAGAATTAAGTGAAACACTTATAGAGATTGGAGTTGCCCCTGCAACTAGTAGATCACTCATTTTACCTTCAGACTGATGGCCTCGGTGCTGTATGGAACCATAGTAGGGTAGTATGGTTTCTGTAGGCAGAGAAATTGAAAACTCGATGTGTCCCCTGGAATTTGTCACCCATGTGGATTTGCTTCCTACCTGGATAATTTTGAAGGCAGAAGCCTTGCTAAATTATCCTGCAATGAAAGGCAATAGAAATGGAATAGGATAGGTTCAAGTTGCAGCTTTTGGTATAGCAAAGACACATGAGCTTTTAACTCCATAAAATGAACTTCAAAATGAATCAAGAATAAATATGACCATTTTATTATTAGAATTATCAGGTAAGGAATAAGGATTGGGTAGAGAATGGCAGAATGTTGATAATTGTTACAGCTGGGTGATGAGTACTTGGACTTTGTTTTACTCTTTTGTGTACTTTGTATACATTTGAATTTTCCAAAATCCAAAGTTTTTATGAAAGAGTGACATTATTTGCATGAATAACTGAGTATTAGGCACAAAGCATGGCTCCAGGGAGTCCAGTGGTGATAGAAGTTAGATGCTAGATGATGGTGAGTTAACTTATAGGAATAGTAGTGGAGGTAGTAAGAAATGAATAGATGTATTTGTAATATATTTAGAAGTTAGAGCTAACAGTGTTTGATAATGAAATCTATGGAATGTGACTGAAAAAGAGCAGTTATGACTGTACATCTAAATTTTCTCTCAATTTCTGGTATTTAACACATTAGTGACCAGAGATGTATTATCACCACAGGCATTAGTTTCTGCAAAAATCCTGTGGTCAATAATGTGTTAAAAATGAATTTATTAGTCTAGCAATATTTTCTCCTGGACTGTGGTGTTTCTCAAGGCCTATTGTTTGAGAATTAGAATTTACAAATAGACAGGTAAGATTAGCTGAAGACTAAAATGTTTCTCCAAAATTGAAACTGTCCCATTTCAAAGGAGAGATGTCACCTTTTCAAATACAAACTGGTTTTACTACTCTCCTTACCATTATTCATAGATAGCCCACAGATCATTAACAATAAGTATTATATAGCAATCTACTAACTGTTTATAACTGTTTATATACCAATATACTAACTGTGTATATATATTTCTTGCTTGATATATTTCAGGATAATATAACTTTAAATAATAGTGATAATTATTATTATGGGCTCAGAGAGAAGTCACACTGTGACGTTAACAGCATCCAGTTGAGTAAAGGTGTGGGAGAAACCTGGGAACTGCCGTATTTATTGTCCCAAGGATGAGTAGGCATATGTTCAAAGTGTGACATCTCTAAGGGGTATATGAACTCCAGTTTCATCTCAGGAGCTTCAGTCTACTGTTAGGGATTCAGTAGAAGTAGAAATATTAGGCACTTCTTGAATTAAATTGGACTAGCAGCATAATGATTCTTTGCAATCAGAATATTGGAGATAGGATCACAATCAGTAGCAGGGATTATGGTAGGTTGAATCAGGCTTTCTTTAGGGAACCCCCCAGGCTATATCAACTTTAAAGGCAGGGCTCCAATTTATATGTGAGATACTTGATTTGATATTGGGAAACCAAAGTTTGAGCACAAAAACAACTCCTTAATGAGACTTTTATTGACTTCCCAGTCAAAATTACCCTGATCCCACCCTACTTCTCTAATATTATTGCTATTTCATTTTATTCGTAGCATCTATCACAATTTGCAATGATCTCTAGTTTATGTCCTTATTACTAGTTTCTTCTCCTTAGAATGTAAGCCCCTCAAAAGGAAAGATCTTCCTCGCCTTGTTTACCCTTATATCACAATCATCTAATATAATTTCTGTTGCAGAGTTGGTAGTCTATAAATATTTATTAAGGTAGTATTAATTCAAAGCTGAGCCCTTAGTGGGCAGGAAAGACTTAACAGCAGTACTGCAATCCATTCTCTCCCATTAGGAGAGTGTACATGGGAAAAACCAAAACAAAATAAACCAACAAAAAAATCACAAACAAAAACTAGGTGTGTGGCCAAACCTCCTTGAAAACATGGTATTGATAGGCCTCTTGACAGGCACATTAGTGTTATTTGCTAGTGGGAGAGTGAGCATCTATGAAATGCTTTTAGCAAGATGTGCTTGGTCTATCTAGGTCCTGGAGTATGTCACACAGTTCTCCAACTATTGGAGAATAAAAGGGAGATGTTTCAAGACCAAAATAGCTCCCTTTCATGTAAGGGATATGGCTTCATACATCACTTAGAAAACAGAAAGCAGTCTAATGTGGCAAGAAAGGACCAGGACTGTAGCACTGGCAACACTGCGTCTCTCTCTGCTTTGCCTGTACTGCATGATTATACTTGAAATAATTAGTAAAGCTTAGTACTGGGTAAGATCCCCTGTTCTTATGAGTCTAATCTAAAAGTCAACCTTTTGTGCTATGACATCTACTGAATTGGTCATATAGTAGGAGTAAGAGGGAAGCTGCTGATCTGAGACTACTTATAAACTTAGTTTACATGAGGATTAGGGAATGAGTGGGGCTAAAGTTTACCTGTTGAAGAAAGAGCCTTTATCTGAGAGAGCCTGAGGAATCTCCTGATTGTCATTTAAAATTATCCTTACGGGGGCTTCCCTGGTGGCGCAGTGGTTGAGAGTCCGCCTGCCGATGCAGGGGACACGGGTTCGTGCCCCGGTCCGGGAAGATCCCACATGCCGCGGAGCGGCTGGGCCCGTGAGCCATGGCTGCTGAGCCTGCGCGTCCGGAGCCTGTGCTCTGCAATGGGAGAGGCCACGACAGTGAGAGGCCCACGTATCGCAAAAAAAAAAAAAAAAAAAAAAAAATTCCTTGCATATCCCTCTTGTACAGTCCAATTTAATTTCAAAATATTAATTAGGTTAGCTCATAATTGTATTGTAAGTTGGATATTGTCCAATTAGAGTTTTTATAATTATTTGACAAGTAGATAGCAAGGAGAGCTGGTAAACTTGTGAATACGTCTCTGAAGATCAATATCTTATATAAGCATGAATTTCACCCTTTTTAGGAAAACAAATTCACACATTTCACAGCATTAAATTTCACACATGAAGTACAAAACTGTATAATATCATAGCACAAATTTGTCTTCAAATAAATGATTTTTTCTAAGCTTTCATTGGTCATTAAAAGGACTTACACATATTTATGTTTTACAATGTACTTTCACAAATACTACCTCATTTGGTTATTACAACAATTATATAGAGTAAATATTGTCCAACTTTCATTGATTAAAATACTGAATTTTTGAGTCCACATATTTTGATTCTAAATTGAAGATTATTTCTAGTTTTTCAGCATTCCAGTTCAACCCTTCTTAACTTTGAGAGGAGTGCCCATGAATCCCTTTGAAGTCTGCATACTCTGGTTCAGAAATAATTCTAAATATATATAATGTGTTATGCAATAATTTATTCATAGATGTACTATTTCTAATAATAAAAAATAGAAATAATCTAAATGCAGAAATGACACATGGATTTAAGGTAAGTTGCACTCATTAAATGATGTCTATGAACGTTGTAAAGCATAGGATAGATTATATGCATGTAACGATGAGAGAACTGTGTAGAAAGCCATTTGTGCGTGTGTGTGTGTGTGTGTGTGTGTGTGTGTATAATTAAGTTAAAATAGGCATAGAAAAAGGTAGGCAGAACATAAAATGTTAAACAGTTTTGTCTCTTAGTGGTGAGATTATAAGTAATCTAATTTTTATCCTCATACTTTTTGAATTTTCAAATTTTCTATAATAAGTATAATTTCATAATTAGAAAAATATAGTTTATAAACATATGTAGGAATTTTACATTAGCATGCACACTGTTGTGGAAATTTCTACTCTTTCATCTTAATCAAATAATGGGTTAAAAAATAAATGAAGTCCAGAGAAATACAGACTCACATCAACTCAGTGATACATCAGAGATGCTTTTTGTCTGGTTCACCAGGACATATATTCATATTGTAAAATTTAACTTAAAAATTAAGCTATTGAATGCTTTTCAGAATAACTACTGGAAGTGTTATAAAATGGCATAAAAGAATGTTGAGTCTGGCATTTTAAAAATGTGGCTTTATTAGCAATAAAACAGATCGGTGAAGGATACAAGCATATGCCTGTAGGCACCAAAGTTAAGCCAAATACATAAATCCTTATGGAGACTTAATGGAGAGTAATAGAAAAGAGCTGAGGAAAAAGAAACATGAAAGATGAGACTAGTGTGATATGTTTCAAATCAGCCTATAACAGTATAGCCAATGGAAAAAGGGAGACAAATGAAAACAAAATCTATGCAAAGGAAGAAGAAAGTAGTTGATAGACAATTATACAATCTTAAACAAAAGAGGGTTCAAGCCCTTATGAGGTTTTACTTCTGTAAGTGACTATACTACCTGTCTGTGAACAACTCCAGTGACAAAAATATCTCACCAGTCAAAGGTAGCTCTTTCCAGGTCTGTGTGATCCTAGCTATTGCGAGAGTTTTTCATTTTATTTTTGGTGATGTGTTTTGGTCAAATACCTTGTAAACTCTACACATAACCTCTTTTTTCCCACTGTAATATTACATAGACTATGTCTAACACTCTTGTTTTCACCCTGTAGCTCTCCTGATATATAAATAAATATTTCTCTCTCACTTTTTTACCTTAAAATTTTCCAGCTCAGTTAAGTAATTCTCACAGGTGCTTTTAAGGTTTCCACTACTCTGTCCTTTTCTGTCTGAATATTCTCTGGATTGTAAAAGTCTATCTGAAAATGCAATCCCTTGCTCTGGGCAAAAAAAAAAAAAAAAAAAATTCATGCATGAATATAGCACCTTGAGGTTGAAAGGAAGTATGACTTCCCTCAGTCTCAATACTACAAGTTTATGGCAGTGTAGTCTCAGAGCCTGTTGGCATTTTGGACAATGATGTGACATGGTTTACGCATAATATCTTCTCTTGCCATTTAACATCCCTGTCTTTTTCACTCTTGTAGCAGCTAACTTGTATCTCTCCATGTTTTATTTTTGTGGTGACCAAAAACTTCCTCTTTACCAACTTGATCTTCTGTATTAATTTGTAACACATTTTCTGTTCTGAATGTGAGAATCCTTGTGTCTACTCATTGTATTTTTCAAGGAAGTTGCCTCCTATACATTTAAGCTTTCATACTAGCTCCCCATTTGGTAGGTAGTGTTCTCTATTTTCAAATAAGTAACAGATACAACTTTTGGTAGCAAGGGATAAAAGTAATGCTCTGTAGAAATCATTAATTTGCTCCATTAGTTATCAAGTGACTTTTGTTTTGTGCTTATGATCCTGGACCCACCTGAGTAAACTAGTTAAGTTTTTCAGTTTGTCTACAAGAGTGTTCTGAGAGATTTTTTCAAATGACTTCCTGAATTTCCGATATTCTACATTCACCATATTACCTGGTTTATTGTTCTGGTGTTCTTGAAAAAAAAAGGAAACAAGGCTACTCTGCTATGACGTGTTTCAGTGAATTCATGCTGGCTCCCAATTATCACAATGTCTCTTTCTAAAGCCACCATTACCTTTCATTTGCAGATGTGTTTTATACATACACAAGGATCATATTACATTAATCTCACTTCCCTCTGCTCTAAAAAAAAAATCAGTATTACTTTTGATAGCTATAATTTTGGCATTTCTCTTATTCTTCAAAATTATGAGTAGTGTTAACAACTATTACCTATAAAACTTATAGTGTTTATCAAAATCATCCTTTGCAATAAAACTTGTTTTTCTTCTCCTTTATATTTTATTTTATAATTGAGGAGATAAGCTCAAAAAACTTGGCAAGAGACACCCAAATAAGCAGGGGAAATTAAAAACTTTCACCTGGTCTTCTGATCCAAATTCTGGGTGTTTTTCCCCTCAGGATATCTGACTTTCAATGGTCATTGCATGAGATTATCCACAAGTTACTAGAGCATCTAGAAAGGTATACATTGTCTTTTCACACATATTAGATTTTAGGTTTTCAGGTTTTTCATCTGAAGAACACATCTCAGAAAAAGAGGAGAAAGGAAAAATATGGATATTAGGTAGGACAATACAATAATGGTTGCTAATCTTTACTGAGTGTTTATTACATGGCACTATCTTAAGTGTTTCATACAAACTTACATGTTTTATCTTCACAACACCTCTATGAAGTAATATTATTATCATCATCCACATTTATTATAAATATGGAAACTGAAGCACAGAGAAATTACATAATCTTCCCACGGTCAAATAGCTAGCAAGTGGCAGAATTTGAATTTCCACCCAAGCCGAAGGTATTGCCTTGAGTCAGTAATACTGACTCCTAATAGTTACTGAACAATGCATTTAGTGAGCTTTTACTCATAACAACATAATTAAAGAAAAAAAATATTTACATGCAAAGATAAAGAGATATAGATATATGAATATATAGATACCCTTGCACATTTTCCATAAGAGAGCACAAGAGGGGCTTCCCTGGTGGCGCAGTGGTTGAGAGTCCGCCTGCCGATGCAGGGGACACGGGTTCGTGCCCTGGTCCGGGAAGATCCCACATGCCGCAGAGCGGCTGGGCCCGTGAGCCATGGCCGCTGAGCCTGCGCGTCCAGAGCCTGTGCTCCGCAAGGGGAGAGGCCACAGCAGTGAGAGGCCCGTGTACCACAAAAAAAAAAAAATGTAAAACTGAAAGGCAATAGCAATAATACTAAAAATTTGTGGTATATTTCTCAAGTAGAGACTAAAAGGAGATGGACAGGCCTGAAAGAGTGTATTAGCAAGATTAAAAGTAAATGAGCTAAGTGTCCAACTCAAGAAAGTAGAAGTAAATAATAAAATTAAAGAAAGTAGAAAGAAATAATAAATAGAAGAATATATTAAAGTGAAAGTTAAGAAACAATATAGAGTATAAAAAAGATTAAGAATAGATAAACTTCTGGAAATATTGAACAGGAAAACAAGGTGATAAAGACAAAATATAAATAATGAAAAGGGAGCCTTTACAGATAAAAAGAAACCAGAGTTATGTTTTAAATAACTTTATGACAATGAATTTAAAATTTAGATGAAATAAATTTTATCAAATTAATTCAAGACAAAGTGGAAAACCTTAAAAAGTCTTACAATCCAATAAATTGCATAAATTTTATTTTTATATAGACTCCCAAGTAATATGTGATTAAAAAAATATCACCTGCATTGTTTTATAGGCAATATTTTATTTGTAGAAGTCCAATATAAATTTGACATCAAATTAGATAGGAACAGCATAAGAAAATAAATTTATGAATAAATATTAATGCACATAATCTATAAATGTACAAAGAATCCATCATGACAGTAGAGCTCATTACAGAAATGCAAAGATGGTTTAACATTAGATTACTATTAATGTAATTGACCATAGGGCAGAAAGACAGGATGAGAGTGAAGCCCACTACATTCCCATGTGCTGTGTGGCAAAGAACATATGTTTCTTGTGGGTTAAAAGAACATGAACTAACTAGGCAGTATTCCATGTAAAAGTTTTCTGCCCTGAGGAGTACGAGGATTACCATAATGTTGTTTATTGGCTCTGGCTTTAGGTAAGACGGGTGAAAGATTTGGGTTTGATCTAGATTCTACAGGTCAAGAAATTGCACAGTGTTTGCCTGAAGGACACATGTCCATCAAGCCCTCCATAAAAGATCCAGTATCTGTAAGGCTGCCACAGAGAGGTTTGCCAGCTACTCATTGTTATCCATAGAAGCAGCAATAAGCAACAAAGAAAGAATGAACAACCACCACCACAAACAGGTCTGTTAAGTAAAAACAAAAACAAAAACCCTTTGACTTTACTTCTTCCTCTTCCTCACCTCAAATCTCTAGAAAAGAAGGATTTAGAGTTAAGTATCTTATAGCCAGACATTGCCACCTAGATCCTCTACTCCTACCAGTCAGTATCCCATCTCTAAACTGGGATGAAGGAAGAGAGGAGATGAGATTTAAATGGAGGTTGTGGTTAATGCTTTAAAGCAGAATTTATCTTTAAAGTGAGAATTTATGAAACTCATGAAAAATATAAGGAACTGGAAAGGGAGATTCAGCAGAACATGGGTGAAAGCAGTAACTGCAGGAAATTAAAACTATTTCATGTTTATATACATCTGAGTGTAGACTGCTCATTAAAATGGCTATATCCTAGAAAACTCACTTGTACATGTAAAAAAGGCATGTAAGGGATTTTCAGTGCAGTATTTAAATGGTGGAAATCAGGACAATGTACATGCCCACCAATGGGGTATTAACATGGATCTGAGTTATAAACATGGATACTAAGTTGTGTAAGGATGATTACAGTATGATTACATTTAAACTGTATGTTTTCAAACCATACAATGGTACCTTCTTAAGCAGATATATATGTGTTAATACATATATATACTTGCATATACGATAATATTATAAAATATGCATGAGGAGGATATTCATCTGTAGAATATGGGAGGGAGAACATTCGAGAAACATAATGAGGTGAGGAGGCTTAGCAATATGGGTAATGTGTTATTTCTTTCAACAAAAAGGTCGAAGCAAATTTTGTATAACATTAACCTTTATTTTAGCTAGTATAATAGTATCTAGTGTACTATTGTTTCTGTAATTAAAATATTTAAAATTTAAAAGTAATACAAATATCTTGACATACTTTTCTATAAAATGTAGTTGGCAGTATAATGTAGATTATGTTAATATTGATTTAGTTCTTTATCTCCCTTGGGAGAAAAGGAATCACTTTGAACTTATTTCAAGTATTCCTTCTTATTGTCATTTGCATCTTCATGAGTGATTAAAAAAATCAGTTGTCTCTTTGTACTTCCTTTGGGAAGGCTAAGTGTCATTTTATTTTCCCTGAAAAGCTCTTCATTAAAACAAGATCCAACACATATGAATCACAATTTTTTATTCTTTTATTACCTCAGCCTGATGAACTGGGGCCCCTCCTATATACTTAACTAAGCTTATCTAGTTTTGATTCATTGTTTAGAGCAGGAAATTATTCCAGTCTTTTAAAGGTACTGCAGTGTTAAGAATATGTTTCCTTGTGAAGGGTTAATGCACGTCATTGGACTCTAAGCCATTTTTTCGAATCCTCTTTTCCTAAATAAAACTTTTGAGCATACTTCTCCTTAGTGATAATGATCACAAGAACATGGAACCCACAGTCTATTTTCTTATTAATCTTACCAAAGTAATCACATAGGTGACTGAATATCATATGAAATAAAACATTTTTCAAAGATATTTTCCTGTGCATTATACCTAAAAATATATCACCCATCATGTCAATAAGATATCCCCCTCTGCAGCATGAGCATTTTAGTTGAAATCTCTCTCACTCTTGCAAGAGTAGTAGATATTCCTAATTGTATTTACTAAAAAAAGCCATTAACAACTGGAGTGATAATTTATTTTGGGGTAAATCAGTGTCTTCACAAATTATTTCTACCAATATAAGAAGGATACAGAGACATTAGACAAGAATCTGGAAGGTACTTTTCATTAGCACAGTGCTGTCTGTACCACTATTAAATCGTATGTGCATATCTGAGCAAGAGTTAAAATGGTCTGCTCTATATTTATTTCTCTGTGCCAAGTAACTTTAGCTCTATCTAAAGGTAAAAGAAAGCCATAAATCTGTCAGGCAAGGATTTAAGTACATCATTTTGTTCTTCATGTAATCACACTTAAATATAGGTTAATAGTATTTATAATGTATATATGTATACACACATAACTATACATACATATGTCTACCAAATTCATCTGTATTATGTACAGTTGTTACACATATATAATATGCATATTATACATTTATATTTAATTATCAGCAGTCTCCTTCTGCTAGCATATAATTGCATTTTTAAATCACATTTCTGGTTGCACTTAACTAAAAATTGTATTGCATTTTGCTATTTCTGGCTTTTTATCTGTTATTCATCATTTCCCTACTGTGGTCATCGGCCCTTGACAGTGAAAATAAGATTCTTAGGTTCATGGAATCTTTATTATACAAAATGTGCATTAATGTCATTCTTATCTGCTAATGGCCTCCATAATCAGGAGAAGCAGTGAAAGGGAATGAAAATGATTATTTATTCACCAGCTTGGTAGAGCATATCACTAATGAACCATGAACACAGATTATCTGAACAAATTTCCAGGGTCAGGCAGGGTCCTATCTTTTGATTTTCTTGAAAATATGCATAATAATTATTTTCTATAGCATGCACAAAAAGAATATATCACATTTTCAAATCACATTTATTTTACCAAATTGGAAATATGTTAGACATTGAAATTCAAAGAGTACAGTGCTTGATAAGTGAAAATGCTATTCAAATCTCTTATGATTCACTATAACATAATACATTTTCCACTTGCTGTGCAATTGCTAATTTAGACTCTCAAATTCCCAAAACATCAGTCATTATTTTGAGAAGACTCTCTTTGTGTAATTGAGGTTTTTAGAACTTTGGATTCAACAAATATTGGTTCAGAATGCCTGACATTTTGCCAGTTGCTGGGAACATAGAGATTAGTGAAACAGTCAATACCATCAAGGAATTCACTGTAGGAGAGACGGCATGTTAACAAACATGCAGGATTTTAAAAAGTCTTTGATTATTAGGATTATTGAAAATAATGTATAATAGCTCAAATTTTGCTTGCTCTAAAATCTTCCTATACTTATGCCATGAAATGAGATTTCTGACTTAGCAATGCAATACTTTCATGTTGTCTGTCTGTGTGTGTGTATGTGTGTCCAGAAGTGGTAATTTACATAGATGATCATTAGTCCTCACTAAAAATCTAAATACATCTTATACGTATTGTCTCTTTCCTTCTTCAAAATTGCAGCTTCTTCATGCCATATCATTTTACTAGACTAGGCTCACTGCATATCTAGACCTTTAAGCCACCTTGCCTCACTCACTAAAGACACTTTTGTTTTTTGTATTTTTCCCCGTGGCGCAGCCTTTTATCCTCCATTCATGCTACTGCTTTTATCAGTGATGAAGCCATGACGACTGATCCTTCACTCCTGATTCTCCACCTCCTCACTTCCAACAAAGTTCTTCTTAAACTCTCTTCTACCACTCATTTCTGTGATTATACCCTACAGCCATAAGCATATCATTCTGACCACTTCCATTTACACTTGACTTTAGCTGGTCTACTCCAAGATGTTTTGCCCTGATTTATACCTCCCAAGTCATTGTGCCACCGACCTTTTCTACTATTCATCCTTCATCTTCTGTCTTTATTTTCCTTTTTATCCAATTTGGCTCACATTCCATTATTACAATCAGTTTCTTGCAAGCACCCTGGACTTACTTTTTCCTGTCTCCCTTCATTTTCCCTATTTGGAAAAGCCCTAATTTGGTTGTTATCACCTTAAGGATTATTTCTTTTGAAATATCATTTCTTCATCCCTACTGAATTATTCCCATCAGTTTACCAACATACCTTATTTAAAGCCAACAAAAAACCATTTTTTTTCATTGATCCTTCCATCCACCTCTAACTGTTGTTCCATTTCTCTACTTCTTTTCACAAAAAATACTCTGAGAATTAGTTATGACCATTCTTATCTCATTTTCCTCACTTCTTATTCACTCTTCAACCTGTTCCATCTCCCTAAAATTTTTTAATTTTTATTTTATTTTTTAAAACATCTTTATTGGAGTATAATTGCTTTACAATGGCGTGTTAGTTTTTGCTGTATAACAAAGTGAATCAGCTATACATATACATATATCCCCATATCTCCTCCCTCTTGCCTCTCCCACCCCTTTAGGTGGTCACAAAGCACCAAGCTAATCTCCCTGTGCTATGCAGCTGCTTCCCACTAGCTATCTACTTTACATCCCTAAAGTTTTCACCCTCCTCTGCTATTGTTGAGATCACCAAGAACCTCCAATGATGCCAAATTCAATTATCATTTCTGTTTTTATCTACTTGCCTTATCAGTAGCATCCCACACAACTGGCTACTCATCTCTCCTTGAAATAACTCTCGTTGAATCTCTTTTGATACATATGGTAAATTGACTCATTTAATATCTATACCAACATTCTTCTATATTACCTTCCTGTACTACAGTAGCTAAAAATTGTATTTCCCAAACTTCCATATATATAATACACAGATGTAAGGATTTATGTACTGCCAATGAAATGCACTACTGAATCTGGAATTTGAAACTGATGGAGGGAGCAGAGCATAGAGCAAGAAGCACTCTTTCTGTTTGTGCAACATTACTATATCTGGGTAGTGGTTTTTTATCTCCAGATTGCGGCTAAGAGAGTAGGAACGGGGAGCCAGAAGTGGAGACGATGCCTATGTGTTTCACCAGATTTCTGCTTATGACGTGAAACTTTCCCCTTGATAGGAAACCTCAGTTACCTTGTTCTGGTAGTGATTTTTGTAAGACCAGCCCAAATTTGTAATCAATCAAATTTGTAAGCATCTAATTTCCTGTATTTAATCCCATTCTGCTTGAAACTGATAGATTGGTTTCTGTTATTCGCAACTGAATTCTGATTGAAGCAGTTTCCGCAATAGTTTTTCATTGTTCCCTTTATTTCTCTTGTTGGCACTTTAAAGTTGTCTCAGATGACAACTTTTCCTCTTCAACCTTAAACACTGAAGAACTCCAGCCACCTATCCTGAGAGCATTTATCTTCTTTTTTTTTTTTCTTTGGTATGCGGGCCTCTCACTGTTGTGGCCTCTCCCGTTGCGGAGCACAGGCTCCGGACGCGCAGGCTCAGCGGCCATGGCTCACGGGCCCAGCCGCTCCGCGGCATGTGGGATCTTCCCGAACCAGGGCACGAACCCGCGTCCCCTGCATCGGCAGGCAGACTCTCAACCACTGCGCCACCAGGGAAGCCCCATCTATCTTCTTTAACTAAACATTCCTCCTAGATAATCTCATTTAGTCTCATGCTTTATAATACCACCTACATGCTGATGATGCGAATCCCTTTTCATCTTTCAGTTTAAATGCTCTCTGAACTCTAGATCTGTACATCATATCAACCTTCTTACTTCATATTATCAGCTGGCTCTCCAAGAGACATTAAATATTCATTTTACAAAACAGGACACTTGATCTCCAATTACTACCTCTACTGCCCCATGCAAGTTATCTTTCCAGTTTTATCCATTTTGATAAATGGCATAGCAATCATCCCAAATATCTCAAAGTTTTATAGAGACTCTTACTTAATTCTCACAACAAACCTATGAGGGAGATGCTATTATTATTCCCATTACCTATATGAGGAAATTCAGAAATGTTATGTAACTTGTGGTGCATCATGTAGTTAATAAAATGTAGAGCCAGGAATCAAAATCAAACCTATTTTTTTATGTAGAGCTCCACTTTTAATGATTATACTGTTTCACTGTGCTGAAATCGAGGTCTCAGCAAAGCCACACTATTCTGGAAACTCTAGGAGAGAAACCATTTCCTACTTCTACCAGCTTTTGGAGGCCACCAGCATTCCTTGGTTTGTAACTACATACTCTAGCCTTCAAGACCAGCATCTTCAAATCTTTCTTTGTTATCTCCTCTATGTCAGTCTGCTCTCCCTCTGACTTGCTCTTACAGTGATACTTGTGAGTGTATTTAGGGTCCACCAGATAAGTCAAGATAATTTTCCCATCTCAGAATCCTTAACTTAATCACATTTGCAAAGATTTTCCCCCCAATGAAGTAACATTTACAGGATCCAGGGATTAGGACCTAATATTTACAGGGACCATTATTCAGCCTACTACAGATGGTTACCCAGAAATGAATATGTTTCCAATCTTAACAATGGAAAATAATTTACTGCTAGCCTAAATTGCAAGATGAAATACAATGAAGAGAGGCAGAGAATAGTAAAGGCTATCTGCAGTCTTTATCTCATGAAATGAAGGTTAGCATATGTATAAGTCAGGTGAACTGTGTTATACTGTAGGAAAAAAAAAGTCTATATCATTAAACCTTGACCAGCTTACACAAACAAAGGTTTCCTCTCCTCTGGCATCCAGCCTGATGAAGAAGCCTCTGTCTGGATCAGGCTGGTGGTTCTGGAAAGGGAAAAAAGAGAGCATGACTTACAGACTAGCTCTAAAATTTATTTCCAGAAGTAACACATTGTTCTCACATACATGATTTTAACAAGACTGGGGGTTTGATCCTTCTTCAGGAAGAGGCACCATGTATTTGAGAATAATAATATAGGCTAATTAATACATTGTTTAAATATATACTGTAAATATATAAATATATCAAACAAGTAACCAATAGAGGGAGTAACATTTGTGATACATATATGGAGAGAGAGAGAGGAAGAGAGAACCCAAATAGAAAGCCCCCATTTTTTAAAATGAGAAATTCTCAAAATAAAAACATTTTTTGGCCAGATTTACTACAAGTAAATTTAGAGGCAAATATGTCAAATTCTACTTCTGGTAATATTTAATTTAATTACATATTTAAAAGCATTTATGTAAGTAATATGTAAATACAGATTTACTTTTCAACACTCTCAAATCTTATGAAACAATTTTATTTAAACTTTTTTTAATCTCCCTTGACTTTATTTTTTAACATCTTTATTGGAGTATAATTGCTTTACAATGGTGTGTTAGTTTCTGCTTTATAACAAAGTGAATCAGCTATACATATACATATATCCCCATATCTCCTCCCTCTTGGATCTCCCGCCCACCCTCCCTATCCCACCCGACTAGGTGGTCACAAAGCACCGAGCTGATCTCCCTGTGCTATGCGGCTGCTTCCCACTAGCTATTTTATATTTGGTAGTATATATAAGTCCTTGCCACTCTCTCATTTCGTCCCAGCTTACGCTTCCCCCTCCCTGTGTCCTCAAGTCCATTCTCTATGTCTGCGTCTTTATTCCTGTCCTGCCCCTGGGTTCTTCAGAAATATATATATATATATTTTTAGATTCCATATATATGTGTTAGCATACGGTATTTGTTTTTCTCTTTCTGACTTCACTCTGTATGACAGACTCTAGGTCCATCCACCTCACTACAAATAACTCAATTTCATTTCTTTTTATGGCTGAGTAATACTCCATTGTATATATGCGCCACATCTTCTTTATCCATTCATCTGTTGATGGACACTTAGATTGCTTCCATGTCCTGGCTATTGTAAATAGAGCTGCAATGAACATTGTAGTACATGACTCTTACTGAATTATGGTTTTCTCAGGGTATATGCCCGGTAGTGGGATTGCTGAGTCATATGGTAGTTCTATTTTTAATTTTTTAAGGAACCTCCATACTGTTCTCCACAGTGGCTGTATCACTTTACATTCCCACCAATAGTACAAGAGGGTTCCCTTTCCTCCATACCCTCTCCAGCATCTATTGTTTGTATATTTTTTGATGATGGACATTCTGACTGGTGTGAGGTGATACCCCATTGTAGTTTTGATATGCATTTCTCTAATGATTAGTGATGTTGAGCATTCTTTCTTGTTTGTTGGCAATCTGTATATCTTCTTTGGAGAAATGTCTATTTAGGTCTTCTGCCCATTTTTGGATTGGTTTGTTTGTTTTTTTGATATTGAGCTCTATGAGCTGCTTGTAAATTTTGGAGATTAATCCTTTGTCAGTTGCTTCATTTGCAAGTATTTTCTCCCATTCTGAGGGTTGTCTTTTTGTCTTGTTTAGGTTTTCTTTTGTGTGCAAAAGCTTTTATATTTCATTAGGTCTCATTTGCTTATTTTTGTTTTTCTTTCCATTTCTCTAGGAGGTGGGTCAAAAAGGATCTTGCTGTGATTTCTCTCATAGAGTGTTTTGCCTATGTTTTCCTCTAAGAGTTTTATACTGTCTGGCCTTACATTTAGGTCTTTAATCCATTTTGAGTTTATTTTTGTGTATGGTGTTAGGGAGTGTTCTAATTTAATTCTTTTACATGTAGCTGTCCAGTTTTCCCAGCACCACTTATTGAAGAGGCTGTCTTTTCTCCATTGTATATCCTTGCATCCTTTATCAAAAATAAGGTGACCATATGTGCATGGGTTTCTCTCTGGGCTTTGTATCCTATTCCATTGATCTATATTTCTATTTTTGTGCCAGTACCATACTGTCTTGATTACTGGAACTTTGTAGTATAGTCTCATGTCCAGGAGCCTGATTCCTCCAGCTCCATTTTTCTTCCTCAAGATTGCTTTAGCCATTTGGGGTCTTTTGTGTTTCCGTACAAGTTGTGAAAATTTTTGTTCTAGTTCTGTGAAAAATGCCAGTGGTAGTTTCATAGGGATTGCATTGAATCTGTAGATTGCTTTGGATAGTGGAGTTATTTTCACAGTGTTGATTCTTCCAATCCAAGAACATGGTATATCTCTCCATCTGTTTGTATCATCTTTAATTTCTTTCATCAGTGTCTCATAGTTTTCTCATACAGGTCTTTTGTCTCCTTAGGTAGGTTTATTCCTATGTATTTTATTCTTTTTGTTGCAGTGGTAAATGAGAGTGTTTCCTTAATTTCTCTTTCAGATTTTTCATCATTATTGAATAGGAATGCAGGAGATTTCTGTGTGTTAACTTTGTATCCTGCTACTTTACCAAATTCATTGATTAGCTCTAGTAGGTTTCTGGTAACATCTTTAGGATTCTCTATGTGTAGTATCATGTCATCTGCAAACAGTGACAATTTTAGTTCTTTTCCGATTTGGATTCCTTTTATTTCTTTTTCTTCTCTGATTGCTGTGCCTATAACTTCCAAAACTATGTTCAGTAATAGTGGTGAGAGTGGGCAACTTTGTCTTGTTCCTGACCTTAGTGGAAATGGTTTCACTTTTTCACCATTGAGAGCGATGTTGGCTGTGGGTTTGTCATATATGGCCTTTATTCTGTTGAGGTAAGTTCCCTCTATGCCTACTTTCTGGAGGGTTTTTAGCATAAATCGGTGTTGAATTTTGTCAAAAGCTTTTTCTGCATTTCTTGAGATGATCATATGATATTTATCCTTCAATATGTTAATATGGTGTATCACTGATTTATTTGCGTGTATTGAAGAATCCTTGCATTCCTGCGATAAACCGCACTTGATCATGGTGTATTATCCTTTTAATGTGCTGTTGGATTCTCTTTGCTAGTATTTTGTTGAGGATTTTTGCATCTATGTTCATCAGTGGTATTTAAACTCTTTACTTGCATCTTCTGCTTCACTGTCTTAGTCACCATTAGAACCACTTTTCAAATCATGTAGCACAGGTTTTCAGAGCCCATCATCCTCAATTCTACCTAAATTACTTGAAATGTAGCACCTTTTAAATTCATATATTATCTTGTCACTGGATAAGTTAGTCCAAGTTCTAAGTACCATTCATATAACATAAATATTATGATGTCTTTTAAATTTGTAATTCTAAAGAAATATTTTCTTCATAACAAAAATAAGATTTTTGCATTATCTTGCAAAATGAGTTCCAAAGACAGATTTATAAAGACATCTAATATTTATTGTGATGTTGTATACAGTGAGCGTTACTAACTTTTTCTTATATTTCTTTGCCTTTTGTTTTTACTCATGCCACCAAGCTTCCTTAAGCATTCTGGACAACTGAGATCTTATTGTATTTTCCTATATTTTATCTTGCTCAAAAAAAAAGCTTCTGAACAAAATGGCCTATAATCGCGCATTTTAGGACTCATACATATGTACCAGAGTTTAGCGAACAATCTTATATCTGGGCCTATATCGTACATGAGAGAGAAGCAGGGTAAGAAAGTGGGGAGAAGTATAATTAAGCTAAATTCTTATTTATCCCACTAGGAATCCAATAAGAAATTTATAAAGTCAGTAACTCAATAAAGAGCTGTATACATATCTGATTTAAGGAGATCAAAATAAATAGTGGTAAATAGAAAACATGAACTAATAAGTGTAGTTTTTTCCATCTAAAGAGAGTGATTTCAAATGACTAGAATGGAGATCTTTTAATTAAAAAAGCTTCTCTATTATTTTATTTTTTAATTACATGCATTATTACTTTTGGTAATTACAGTGCTATTAGACAGCAACAGGGACTTATTTAACCCATTAAGTCAAATTTTGGACCTCATAAACTGTAACACCTAAAACAGTTCTCTATGAGCATATGATAAAACCTTAGGTTGCTTGCTCCTATTGATACTTTTTGTACTACTTCATTTCAGTTAGAAAATATACCACCAAAACATATGCCATCACTATAGAACTCCTCTGCATGAATTAATGAAGAATGCTGCTTTATGTTTCCCTTGTCCCTTTTGGCTGCAATTTCTGGAAATGCTTGGCTATAGTGCTGTTTAGAGATGGTTGTGGGTGGTGGCTAAAATTTGTTATGCATCGTGTCCCATGGATCCCCATGGATCCAAATGTTTTAATTACCCCAGTGGAATGAAGTGAAAAGCCTCACTTTATTGATTTGTCAGGAATAAGACATTCCTTGCTCTACTAATTCTTGGCTCTGGCAGTTAAAGAGCCATTGCTTCTTGGTTTGCAGCCTGGAATAATTACATAAATAACTTCCTTGTGGCTTGGTCCTCCTCCAAACTTGATGTGGTGCCGCTATTCATTAATATCATGTCAGTGAGCAGACCTGCTTGGAATATGCAAGGGTTTCCCTCATCTGGAAACTGTGGAACAGTGACAGGGTTAAACAACTGAATACAGATGAAATATCATTACAGGCCATGCCATCGCTCAGAATCTGTTTGCATAAAAAAGCTATTTTCATGATCATAAAATTACAAAACTTAAAACCCCTTTAAAATGAATTCTTTTTTGTTCCTTATACATAAAACAATCTACAATATTAAGGATTTAATTATGGGCTAATAGTAGATTAATGTACATGCATCTGTTTCACATCAAAGTCAAATTATATATCATTACTTCATCATTTCTTACCATAGAAATGCCTTGGAAACTCAAAGTATTGATACCTGCAACTCAGTGTTCTTTTCTGGTTAAGCTCCTGTGTCTCATACTGAGAGTGGGATGTTTCCTAGCTTCACATCATTCCATGAATGCTCAGTGGGTGAGGCAAAGGTAACTCTGATAAAAGGAAGGCCAAACATCTCTGAGGATACTTCATGTACAACTCTGTTCAGTAGGGGAACCCCATATTGAGTGTGCGCAAACTGTCCTAATGGGATCTTTTATGCGCAAATGCTGGGAAAATACAGAAAAGCAGACTAACTATTCTTAGTTTCTAGAAGAATTGTTCCAGTTCTCAGTATCAATTGTTATCTCAGACTTGGAAGCATATAGTGATTCTATGGTTTTTTAAAAAATGGAGTTCTTTGCTGACCTGTGCTTATACATATGCAAGTATCACTGCAATAAGCTGTTTAACAAAAGATTGTTATCTTTTCCCTGTGATATATCTAGGAAAGGATATCTGTACCGTTAAATCATTTGCCAAAACAAAGCAGCAGTTATGAAGATTCAGGTCTCAGATGAGGAAAGGGGAAAGGATAACACTCTGTTTCTCTACCTTTTCCTTCAACTAGATTAAAAGTACTCCCTTACTGATTTGAAATATTAGAACAGAATTTCTAGAAATGTTATAAAATTCTGTTACTCGAGAATATTTTGGAAGCCCTATAAAGCTATAATATTGCTATTGATATTTTTTGGTTTTAAAATTTTTATACAGATCCTTTATTTATGGAAATTAATTCATTTGAATAATGGTGAAAAAATGTTATTCTAAAGACCACAACAGTTCCAAATACATGAGTCACTTATTCAAAGAAATTTCTTATGCAAATATACAATTGTAGAGTGATATTTTCTCACATATAGAAGTTAACAAAGGAATAACAGAGGAGGTATTCCCTTTTTATGAAAGTAATACTTCAAATTTATTATTATTTAGGTTTAAAATGTTTTATTTTTAAATTTTTATTTTATACTGGAGTATAGTTAATTTACAGTGTTGTGTTAGTTCCAGGTGTACAGCAAAGTGAATCAGTTATACCTATACATGTATCCACTCTTTTTTAGATTCTTTTTCCATATAGGTCATTTACAGAGTATTGAGTAGAGTTCCCTGTGCTATACAGTAGGATCTTATTAGTTATCTATTTTATATATAGTAGTGTGTATATGTCAATCCCATCTCCCAATTTATCCCTCTCCCCCTTTCTCCCTTGGTAACCATAAGTTTGTTTTCTACATCTGTGAGTCTTTTTCTGTTTTGTAAATAAGTTCATTTGTACCATTTTTTTAGATTCCACATAAAAACTATATCATGATATTTGTCTTTCTCTGTCTGACTTCACTCACTTTGACAATCTCTAGGTCCATCCATGTTGCTGCAAATGGCATTATTTCATTCTTTTTTATGGCTGAGTAGTATTCCATTGTATATATGTACCACATCTTCTTTATCCGTTCATTCATTGATGGGCATTTACGTTGTTTCCGTGTCCTGGCTATTGTAAATACTGCTGCAGTGAACAGTGGGGTGCATGTATCTTTTCGAATTATGGTTTTCTCCAGATATATGCCCAGGAGTGGGATTGCAGTATCATATGGTAGCTCTATTTTTAGTTTTTCAAGAACCTCCATACTGTTATCCATAGTGGCTGTACCAATTTACATTCCCAGCAACAGTGTAGGAGGGTTCCCTTTTCTCCACACCCTCTCCAGCATTTATTGTTTGTAGACTTTTTGAGGATGGTCATTCTGACTGGTGTGAGGTGATACCTTATTGTTGTTTTGATTTGCATTTCTCTAATAAGTTAGCAATGTTGAGCATCTTTTCGTGTGCCTGTTGACCACCTGTATGTCTTCTTTGGAGAAATTTCTGTTTAGATCATCTGCCCATTTTTTTGATTGGGTTGTTTTTGATATTGAGCTGTGTGAGCTGTTGGTATATTTTGGAGATTAATCCCTTATCAGTTGCATAGTTTGTAAATATTTTCTCCCAGTCTGCGGGTTGTTTTTTTGTTTTGTTTATGGTTTCCTTTGCTGTACAAAAGCTTTTGAGTTTAATTAGGTCCCATTTGTTTATTTTTGTTTTTATTTTCATTACTCTAGGAAGTGGATCCAAAAAGATATTTCTGCTATTTATGTCAAAGTGTTCATCCTATGTTTTCCTCTAGGAGTTTTATAGTATCCGGTCTTACATTTAGGTCTTTAACCTATTTTGAGTTTATTTTTGTGTATTGTGTTAGAGAATGTTCCAATTTCATTCTTTTACATGTAGCTGTCCAGTTTTCCTAGCACCACTTTAAAAGTTTTTTAAGAATGTATTTCCATAAGTACATTTTACAAAATAAAAATGTAAACCTCAGGAAAATGTCTAAGGCAGAAGAAATAAAACAATTTTAATAATTCTTAGACTAGGGAGTTTTAGAAAAGTGAAGAGTAACAATCTCATCTTCAGGAATTCAATTTCTGTATAGATTTCAGATTTAATATAAAAGCATCACTTTGACCAAGCCCCTTTATTTCTCATGGGCTCGGTGTCTTCATAAACTTATATGAAAGGGGAGCTAGGATTAAATAATAGGGTCTGTTCCACATCCAACAGACTGTAATTCAGACAATAGTCCTCTTTGTCTGAAATAATGCTGTCTATTAATTAATTTTATCATTATTATTTTAATTTATATTTATTTTTTGGCTGTGTTGGATCTTTGTTGCTGCACACAGGCTTCCTCTAGTTGCGGTGAGTGGGGGCTACTCTTCATTGTGGTGCACAGGCTTCTCTTGTTGCGAAACACAGGCTCTAGGTGCATGGGCTTCAGTAGTTGCAGTACATGGGCTCAGTAGCTGTGGCATGTGGGCCCTAGAGCACGCTGGCTTCAGTAGTTGTGGTGCACGTGCTCAGCAGTTGTGGCTCACAGGCTCTAGAGCGCAGGCTCAGTAGTTGTGGCGCATGGGCTTAGTTGCCCCGGGGCATGTGGGATCTTCCTGGACCAGGGATCGAACCCATGTCTCCTGCATTGGCAGGCGGAGTCTTAACCACTGCACCATCAGGGAAGTCCCTGTCTACTAATTTATATGTGAATTTTTAAACCCTTGTTCCTTCAGCTCCTTTCTCACCATCAGCCATTCTTGGGATCTTAAAAAAAATTTTTTTTGTAATAAACTTCTCTTTTAAAATAGATTTAGATTTAGAAAGCAGTGGCAGGAATTTCCATATATCCATATATGAACAGAGAGTTTCCATATACCCCATACCCAATTTCACTTGTTATTGGAATCTTACATTAGTATGGTACATTTATCACAATAAGGGAAACAGTATTGATACATTATTATTAACTAAAGTCCATACTGTATTCAGATTTCCTTAGGTTTTAACCATGTCCATTTTCTGTTCCAGCATAACATTCATGATAACATATTACATTCAGTAGTCAAGTCTTCTTAGGCTTCTGTTGACTATGACAGTTTCTCAGACTTTCATTGTTTTTGATGACTTTGACAGTTTTAAGGAGTACTGGCTAGATATTTTTTAGAATGTCCTTCAATTGGGATTTATCTTATACTTTTCTCATGATTGGACTGGATTTTTGTTTTTTTGTGAGGAAGATAACAAAGGTAAATTGCCATTCTCAATAAGTCATATCTAGGGTGTATACTGTCGACATGAATTACCACTGTTGATGTTAACCTTGATCACCTGGCTGTGATAGTGTTTGCTTTATTTCTCTACTGTAAAGTACCCCCTTTTCTTCCCTTTCCCTCTTCTTTGAAAAGATTTTACTATGTGCAACCCACACTTAAGAAGTGGAGAGTTAGGCTCCACCTCCTTGAGGGCAAGAAATCTAAATAATTTGGCATTCTTATCCAGGGGAGTTTTGTGTAGCCCCCCTCCGAGTATTTATTTATTCAATTATATATTTATATTAGTATAGACTCATGAATATTTATTTATGCTTTGGATTACAATGCGATACTCTACTAATTTTTTGCTCAAATTGTTCCAGACTTGACCACTGGGGGGCTCTTTCAGTTGACTCCTATGTCTTATTTACATACAACAGTCATTGTGTTTTCTATTTTGTTGTGTTTTAGAGTGCTTCCTTATTTTCTGGTGCTCCAGTACCATGTTGTATATGTCTTGCCTGAGTTGTAGAATTAACCATTTCTCCAAGGACTGCAATTTTTTTCTTTTAATTGGAGAGTGGTATTAGAAAATAAGATATGAGCTCTAGATGTACTCTTTACTACTGGGGTGTCATTGCTTATAGGTCTTCTCAGCTGGCTGAGCAATGGAATATATGCGTGTATATTTATCCATGCTTAGGCACAAATCTATAAATATTTAGAGTGAATCCATCTGTGTCTATACTAAGCTAAACATGAGTTTATGCTGATGTTTACGACTCTAAGCCATTAGCATGTGGATCATTCTAACCTTCTCCCCTTACTATCAATCTGTAACATTCCAACAGTTAGAAACCTGGCTTCAGCTGTCCACCAGCCATTTACTTAATTGTTCAATTCTAGTATACATATATTATGGTTTTAGAATGGTTAACCTCTACCCTTGTAAGAAAAAACTTTATCAATTAATACAGTGGTCATTTTGTACAGTTCCTTTTGCCTTTAGTTGTGCAATCCCCTTTACCACATCTTTATCTGTGGATTTTGATAAATACATAGTGTCATGCATCCAGCATTCCAGTATCAGCCAGGATAGTTTTACTACCCTAAAAGATCCCCTGTGAGTCATCTAGTCAGTCCTCTTACTGCCCTCCCAAATCCCTGGTAGCCACTGATGTGTATATAGTTTCTGCCATCTTGCCTTTACAGAATTTCAAATAAATGAATGATACCATATACATCATTTTTAGTTTGGCTGCTTTCACCCAGCAAAATATATTTAAGGTTCATTCATGGCTTTGTTTGGCTTGATAGTTTTTTTGTGTGTTTTTTTTTGCGTTATGCGGGCCTCTCACTGTTGTGGCCTCTCCCGTTGCGGAGCACAGGCTCCGGATGCGCAGGCTCAGCGGCCATGGCTCACGGGCCCAGCCGCTCCACGGCATGTGGGATCTTCCCGGACCGGGGCACGAACCCGTGTCCCCTGCATCGGCAGGCGGACTCTCAACCACTGCGCCACCAGGGGAGCCCCTGTTCTTTTTTATTATTGAATAGTGTTCCATTTTATGGATGTCAGTCAGTTACAATAAAGTGAATGGATACATTCACTTTATTGAAAGACATCTTCATTGCTTCATAGTTTTAGTAATTAGGAATGGAACTGCTATAAACCTTTGCATGCGTTAGTGTGGACACAGTTTTTAAATTTGTTGGAAATATATAGGAGCATTACTCCTGGATCATATGGCAAGGCTATGTTTAGCTTTGTAAAAAGCTACCAAACTGTATTCTAAAGTGGCTACACCCTATTGTATTGTCACCAGCAATGAATGAGTCCCTGTTGTTCTGTATCTCACCAGCAATTTGTATTGTCAGTTTTTAGATTTCCAGGCATTATAATAACCTATTATATTTTTTAGTTTGCATTCCCCTAATGGCAAATGATGTTGAGCGTGTTTTCCTGTTTCTTTTCCATTTGTATATATTCTTGGTGATGTGTCTTTTTAAACATTTTGCCCATTTTTTAGTTGTTTTTTTCTTGTGTTTTACAAGTTCTTTGTGCATGTTAGATACATTTCCCTTATCAGATATATAGTTTGAAAATATTTTCTCCCAGTTTATACTTTGTTTTTAAAATTATTTTAACAACATCTTTGACAAAGAAGTTTTTAATTTTAATAAAGTCCAGCTTATTAATTTTTTTATTCTGGGATGTTTTCACTATTGTATCTAAATAGATCTTCTCCTATGTTTTGTTTTTGAAGTTTTATTCTTTTGCATATTATAATGATCCATTTTGAATAAATTTTATGTAATGAGTAAACTTTTATGTAATATGTGAAGTCTATGTCTAGATTTCTTTTTTTTTTTTTTTTTGCATATGGATGTCTAGTTGTTCCAGCACCAGTTATTGGAAAGACTATCCTTTCTTCATTGTATTGCCCTTTGTGCCTCTGTTAAAAATTGATTGACTATGGTTGTGTGGGTCCTATCCTGGGATCTTTATTCTGATCTCCTATTCTATATGTCTCTTATTTCACCATCCTTTATTATTTGCTGTAGATTTATGCTAAGTTTTGAAATCAGATAGTGTGAATCCTTTAACTTTGTTCTTCTTCAGTTTGTGCTATTGTAGGTCTTTTGTCTTTCCATATAAATTTTTGAATCAGTTTGTCAGTATCTACAAATGGTTTCCTGAGATTTTGATTGGCTTGCATTGAACCGATACATCAACTTGGTCAGAATTGAGATCTTACCAGTATCAAGTGTTCCAATCCAGAAACCTGGAATATATCTCCAATTATTTAGATACTCTTTGATTTCTTTCATCATTGTTTCATAGTTTTCCACATACAGATCCTGTACATATTTTGTTAGATTTATATGATTCCTTCTCATCATTTCTTGTAATATTTGTCATTCAACTGTCCATATGCTATAATCACCTAATATATTCTATTATTTTTAAAGAAACATTGAACTTTTAGATCAAGTAAGAGTAACAAATAAAATGTTTTATTTTACCATCATTTATTCTTTCTCTGACACTCTTCCTTTCTTTATATAAATCAAAGTTTCTCATGTACCTTCTTTTAAAGTTTTCTTTGATTTTCTGCTGTTTCAATATGATATGCCTAGGTGTGGTTTATTTGCTATATCCTGCTTGGTGTTCTCTGGGACTTCTGAATCTGTTGCTTGGTGGTCATCATTAATTTTGGAAAAATCTTTGCCACTATTACTTCAAATATTTCTTCTGCTCTATTTTCTCCTTCTTCTCTTCCTTGTATTCTATCTACACATATTTTCCTTTTTTTTTTTTATGTTGTTGCACCATTTTTGGAAGTTAGTTCTTGTTTTCCTTCCTTTTTCTCTTTGCATTTCAGACTGGGTATTCCCTGTTGCCCTACCTACAAGACCACTGATTCTTTGCTCAGCCTTTCTGAGTCCATTGATGAACCTGTAGATGGCATTCTTCATTTTTATTAGTGTTTTATTTTTTCTAGCATTTCTTTTTACTGCTTTTAGAGATACTTTGCATACCTTAGTCATCTGTTCTTGGATGTTGTATACTTTTTCCATTAGAGACCTTAACATATTAATCATAGTCATTATATATTTCCTGCCTGATCATTCTAATATCCTTATCATATCTCAGTCTGGTTCTGATGATTGCTTTGTCTCTGAAGACTGTGTTGTTTTCTTTTGCCTTTGGCATGCTTTATAATTGTTTTTAAAAAGCTAGATACGGTTTTTTTGGGGGGGGAGGATGAATATTAACGGAAGCAAATAGAGTGAGGATGTATATTATCCTGGCTAAGAATTGGGCTGTTTTAATTTTTGCTGTTAAGTGGAGGCTCCAGTCTTTAAAATCATCTTGTGTGCTTATTGCTGTCTCCTCCTGACTTTGGGCATCCATAAATACTCCTCAGAGAGTCTGTGTCTTGCAGCTCATTCAGCTGTAACTTGCTGTTATCATACTGAATCCCTTTTGGTATGGTGGTTAGGTGAAGTGGAGAGGGAGCATTCTGCAATCTTCTGGTTATATCTCCATTTTTTAGTGAGGCTGGGTCTCAGGACTATGACTGTCACATGTGTTTCTCTACTGGTTTAGCATTTTCCCTACACCTTCTTCCTTTTCTTGATTGCAGTGTTCCCAATCTATTTTCTTGAACCCCTGACCCCTGTTGACTAATTTTTTCCCCCTTGTGTGATACAGAAATCTTAGACGTGGCTGGAGTGGGAGAAATTTCCTTTCCCCAACTGGGAAAGGCTCTGGTAGTCTTTTTCTGGAGTGTAGGCCTTTGCTGTAGAAAAGTCTCTGAGTGAATTTCATAATGATTATTCTCTTCTCCCTGACAGTCCATACTAAGCCTCTAGCAATTCTTCAAAAATACCATTTAAGTGTTTCGACCAGTTTATATTTCCAGGACCTTCTGCCCCAGGTAAGCAGATCTCCCCAGTGTTACCCAATGTGCCTTTCTTTCTAGTCTTTAAGGTGGTAGTCTGCCTTGCAACCTCAATTCTCTGATGAATCCAATAAAAGTCATTGATTTTCAGGCTGTCAATATTTTTCTTGCTTTAAGTACAGGAGTGGCAACTCCCAAAACTCTTTTTTTTTTTTCCTCGCTGCGCCACGTGGCTTGTGGGATCCTAGCTCCCTGACCAGGTATCGAACCCTAACCCTTGGCAGTGAAAGTGCGGAGTCCTAACCACTGGACTGCCAGGGAATTCCCCAAACTTTATATGTGGAAGCTGAAACCTGAAGTCAGTATCCCTTTATGGAAGAGAACTTGTATTATTTGTGTCTGCAGCAAGAGGACAGGATGAGTGTGAATTATTTTGTTACAATGGATAGTGTTTCAAATATTTGCTTTAAAATCAGATTCAAAACTAGAATATATTTTTTATGGCAATGACATGAGTGGCAGTCATATTGAAAAAAGGTAACTATATTTTTTCTATTTTTTCCATCAAGAAAGAACTCCCTTTCTTGACAAGCTTTAGAGTTGCATTTGATATCATGTACTGGAGTCCAAAGGAATTTTCTCTGATTTACTAGTGCTTAAATGGTACTGAATAAGTTGGCATAAAACAAAATTTTAATGTTTCTTTTCTTGTGTCATTGATTTAGTTTTTTAAGTCAGTAGCAAATTAAGAGATGGCTTCAAATATATGAATAGAAGGATCTCTGGCTGTTGAAGGATTCCATCATAGGTCCACTGAGTAAATGCCTCATTCTCCTATAGGCTATAGGCCTGCCTGATGTAATTCCATATTCAGAGTTGAACCATGGAAAGCCCATTTGGGAAAAATGGCAAGGTTGCAGGAGAGGGAGACAATAGAATTCTTATTAAAAGTTAAGAATCAAAAATTATAAATTTGGTATTCCTAACTCTTTATGAAATTCAGTTAGATAATCTTTGAAATTACACAGATATTTTTAAATGTTAAGAGAAATTAATGCAAATAGAATTTTATTCTGTATTTAATAAAAATGTTATGTTTAAATGCTTGGGCAAGAAAACATGTACATTCAATTACTGGGTCAGAAAACTGGCAGAATTTTATGTATTTTTATTTCAGTTATATTTATTTCCAGTTTCTTCTCATCTCACATACTGAGACCTAAGTAATTATATGACTCCAGGAAACATTTCATATCAAAAAAGGAGTCTCACTGTTATAAATAATTAAATAGATATATCTGCTTCTACATAATTCATATACACACACATGCCCACACACAAACATATGTAATGTCCAAAACCGTGTTAAGTTTTAATATCCAGGCTAATAGTAACCACAGGAAATGTTTAATAACATGTTGCAGTAAGTCATGGGAAATAATTTATTTCTGGGTAATGGTGCAAGATATATATATATATTTTTTGCCTTACGAGGGCCTCTCACTGTTGTGGCCTCTCCCGTTGCAGAGCACAGGCTCTGGACGCGCAGGCTCAGTGGCCATGGCTCACGGGCCCAGCCGCTCCGCGGCATGTGGGATCTTCCCGGACCGGGGCACGAACCCATGTCCCCTGCATCGGCAGGCGAACTCTCAACCACTGGTGCAAGATATTTTTAAAGATACTTCTCAAAATTTGACAGCATCCCAGCTAGGAATTTCCTAAACCATGTCCCCTCTTTATTCTTCTTACATAGGAGGCCAATCTTTTCCCAAATAGGTGCAAAAAGAATATTTACAGAACAGATGTGTTTAAATGGCCCAAATTGCCTGAAATCTAATATTTTTGCAGATACATGACTATAAAATATTAGTAAAACAAAAGACAAGGAGCAAATAAATGTTGATAAAAGTTTACGTAAACTTTAAGCAAATTGCACAGAAAACGAACTACCTAACTAAAAATCCTCTTCAATTAGTGTACCAATGGAGGTGTTCATTATACTTATAAGTATAATGGAGGTGTTGATTATAAGTTTACACAATACAGACCAGAGTGGGTTACAGGATTGATCAGAGGATATGGAACCAGCAGGACACAGGAGAGAAAGATGGAGAAAATCATTTTTCTTCCAAATATTATGGGAAAATTAGAAGTTAACTAACAGTTTTAAAACTAAGAGATATGTGTATGAATTTCCGTTTGGTGTGTGTGACCCTTGAAGGGAGGTTATTGTGGACAAATTGCTCATATTCGATTCCTGGCCCTACTACTTAATAGTGGTATAATTTTGAGGAATGACTCAGTTTCCTAATCCTGAGTTCATGAATAGAACAGTGCCTCACAACCATAGGGTCATTGTGATGATCAGATGATGAAATAAATGTAATGGGCTGAGAAGAGTGCCCTGCACTTAATAAATGCTCAATAAATGTTAGTCTCTATCATTACATGTTATAGCAATAATATATGAAATGATATGGGAAAACATAAGTGTATGGTAAATTATGTATGCAATAAACTTTAATAAAATTATGTACACTCTAGCTGTATAAGATATGTAAAGAAAAAAAGATATGTAAAGAATACATACACACATATTTTATTTTTTTAATTTAACATTTATGTACAAATAAATAGATTACTGGTCTGGTGTATTTTATAAAGTTGAGTCTATACAGTGGATTAAGTCATTTTCAACTTATATGCTTATCATTCTAATGATTAAAATCATACATCAAAAGGAAAAATATTAATATTTTATTTCAAATCACCTGACATTGGAGTATCAAAATTTAGAGAATAAAAATTACTATATCCTGATTGAGCAATATTTAATAGGTCTAATATTACTGAGTGTTGTACATACTTGACCAGCACATGAATATTAATTTAATCTACCTTTTGTGAAAAAGTATTCATGAATTCCATTAAGGACATATTTTATAGAAAGATGAATAGTTTCTTATTGTAATTACTCAAGTTGATCATATTTGCAATCCAGATTCAGCACATAATTTTCTACTTTCTATTTCAGGTTTTATTAAATAGATTTCTTAAAAATGAGGAACAGAACAACAAATCTATAAAAGAATTGCTACACTATGGTCATTTTTCATCCTTTAGTTTAGCAAACCACAGACACACATGCATACATGTGGCCACACACACATGTCTACACATTATTTTGGATTTTGAGGTAGAAATAGGCCAATTCTAGCAATATGGAGTATGATTAGAATGACCACAGGATTTATTGCCTAAACTGGAACATTCTGAAAGTGAAAGGTGGCTCTATTTATAATTACACAAGGATGACAGGTGTAAAGTGGATGGTTCTGTGTGAGCCAGAATGCATGGTCACCCTAACTGGATTATGGGAAAAACAGCGGTGTCCAGTGCTGTACTAAAGTAAACACACTTGACTTAGTTTGAAGCTAGCTGCTAACATTTTGCAGCTGGGTGAACAAATGTATTCTCTCCTTAATCATGAGTTTTCTCATTTGAACAAAGGTGTTATTATGACCTTTCATAGAATTGTTGTATGATATGAAATTGCATATTAAATAATGTTTTTGTCTCTTAAATTAACCACTGTGTTACCACCAATAGGTTTAATGGTTAAACAATTTGTTTTCTAATGATAAATAACATGCATTAGCATATATGTTCTTTTAATAAATATGATAAATTAGAAAAATAATTGTATTTTAGCATATGTTTTGAAGTGAAATGACTTAGATCATTTATATTTATGTCCCTTCTTCTTTTGTTCTTATCTGTATTCATCCCCATATATACTTTCTTCATGGTTTGTAATTTTCCTGAAGATAGGGCAAATGTCAGTATATTTCATATTGACCATTGTATTTTAAGGATAAAGAGCATTAATTATATGATACAATATGAAAAAGAAAAAAAACTCTGTGAAAAATAAGGTACCACAAGATCCTGGGCCATGTTTTCATACGCAAGTGGGCCAGAGTGAGTCACGGTTTGTGAACCTGCAATGAACACTACACTTTTTTTTTTTACAGTTGCTACGGCAAAAATGCTTGCCTGCAATCGCTCCCTCTTTCTCCTTCCATTCTTCCTCCATCCTTTTCTCCCTCTCTTTTTTCCTTCCTTTCTTCCTTCTTTCCTCCCCCCTTTTCTCATTCCCAACCCCACAACCCCCATATCACTCTCTCTTTTTTGCCTCACGGTCCTGGTCCACCCAATGTTATTAATACTCTTAGTCTATAGGTTCCAACTATGTCCTACTGCCTTACTCTGTCCCTTGAAGTGACAATTTAAGGTTGACCTGCATTTTCATAATGCTCCCATAATGATTCTCTTTAATCATTGATATTTATAAATATCTTGACTAGGTTTATCATTTTAGAAAAAATATATACTTTAAAATCTTAAGAGATTCTTTAGATATTTATCATATTTTAGAGCAAAACCAGTTTTAACAGCTCATGAGCTCTTCTACTATAATAAATTAGTTAACTCTTAAAGCTGCTTTAAAACTTTAATTAGCGTAATATTTTCAAGTGTGTTCTCATACAAAATATCTTCCATATACATAAAGAAAATCTTGGGTTTTTATTAGAGATTCCATATAACATCGGATCTGTTCTGGATTTCTTACTCATTACTGAAATGTATAAAGCTTGTTTCAAAATATGTGCAAATGTTTTAAATGCAGAACAGAGAAATAGTTGTAACTTGATCAATATAATTATGAGATGAGACTTTTTCATTAAAGATGCATTATTTTTACATCCTATTCTCAGTTTTTTACTATGAATAACAGTGCTATTAAATTGCTAGTACAAATTTGTCCTGATGAAGGACAAATAGGGAAAGCATCAGGTCCCTTGGCTATAATCTTTTTCACAGTCTAGACAAATAAAAAGTGATTTAAATTTAAAGAAGGCTTAAATAGTTCTAGAATCTGCAAATATTTTTACATACATTTAAAAATTAATAGTAAATCTCATGAGAGCATTTTTGGTAGCTATACTTTTAGACTTAATTTCTATGCTGCTATGATAAAAGTATTACTAGACTTATTAACCCCATTAAAATTATCTTTTAACAATGAAGAATCAGCCAATTTCTACTCTGATTAGTTAACAAAATTTGTAAATATATAGGACATTCTTATTAAACATGATATTCAGAAACTTCAACATGCCTGAAGAAACAAATCATTTAGTTTATTAATGAATTGCAAAGGGGCCTAAGAGTAAATTTAAATATACTCATCTGTACACATGAAAACTGAACATAGTATTGACTTATATATAATTATTCACCCCAAATCCTAGAGTTATAAAGTATCCCCCTACAAATAATCCTCTTCCTACTACAACTCCTTTTAATGAGAGCAATGCCAGCAAAAAGTTAATCCCCCCTGTACATTTTGAGTCACAAAGAGCCAACTTCCTCATAAGAAATCTCTATTGTTAAACAACAATGTCTAAGAAAATTCAATGTTGTATTGACTATACTTGTAACTTGTACCCATTAGTTTTATTTCTAGATTTTGTACCCTAGTACATATGTCTTTTCTCTTCTTTATTTGATGGTCCTTCAAATATTTGAAAGAGCTACTAAATCCTCCATTAAGATGGCTTTTTTAAGAAGGAAGGAAATGACCCCAGTTCTTTTAAGGAAATGACCCCAGTTCTTTTAATTATTCTGGTAAACCTTCTAAAATTTTACCCATAGAAGTGATCACAGTAGATGTGGTCTAACTTGTGCAAATGACAGTGAGTTTGTTATATCATTTCTTCTGCCTATTATATTTCAATTAATCCACCCTAAAGCTAATGTTATTTCATATATATTTAGCTTTAGACTTTGAATGCGTTTACTTTAATATGTGTTTATGTCTATTTGATGTGTGTGTATATGTGGGGTATGCATTCCAAAGACTCAGAGCCTGCATAATTATTTACCAAAATTACACTGTAAATGGTTTACTTGTTACTCTGTCAGTCTGCCCTATCCCCAGACATTATACCACTTGTGTTCATATTCCATTACAGTTAAATTATAAAGTGAACCTCTCAAAAAGTCCTTCAAACGATGCAGCTCAGAGACAAAGCTGACACAGTAATCAGCACGTATATAATACAGCATGAGAGGCTCTTTTGTATTAGCAGCATGAAGGCTTTATGTATAACCAAAACACTCGTGAAACTCTCAAGCTGAAAATGTTAAAAATGATTAGGGAGGGTTGGTTATTCACTGAATAGAATTATAAAATAATGAGAAAGAAATTTGGAAATACATATTGAAGGAAAGGGATTGACATAAAAGAAGTATCCTTAGTACAGAAGTCATGCTTGGTACTTTAGTGTCATCTTTGTATTTAAGCATATTATATATAACATCGATTCGTAGACTGATTTATCTGTTATACTTTGACAGCTATACAATAAAATATTTGATAAATTAAAATCACATTTCATAACAGAAAAAGCTCACTTATCCACTAAAGGGACACATATTTTGAAAGAACATGAAGATCTAATTAGCTTTTAGAATCCTGGAGTCATTTTCTCTATTAAATAGATTTATGAACTTTTCTTGGCTATGTTTGCTCACTTTAAATGGGAGGATTTGGACTAAATAACCTTCAACTTTCCTTCAAACGTGAATAATATATGACTGATTAAAAGAGATGGTAAAGAGAAGTTAAAAATTCTATCAAACTTCAAAATGTATAAAATCCTGAGGTCATTGTCATTCCATCAACTTTTCTGAGTTTGCAGCCTCTTCACATCAGAAAACGTTTGTATGGGATTATTTCTTCAAGTGGAATCCCTTGGGCTACAATTCTATGGTTCATAATTCATGTCTCCATCCCTAATATCGTTCAGCAACCCATGTATACCTGTGACACCCCTACTTAAATGATCATACCCACGTCTGACTCTATCCCCACAGACCTTGCCAAACGGGAAGCAGACACTACAAAGACATGATAACTCCCTTTGCTGCTAGAGTCTTGAGAGGAGTTGCAAACTGCTGTCTAGACCACTGTACTGCTTGTGTAAGAAATGGCAGTAGTCTCCCATTCACATTTCCAATCTCACCCAGGGTCATGGCCTTCTGGGCCTGAAACAGCCATCTATTATTGAAAACCTAAAAGCTAAAGCCAAAATGCAAGATTCTGGTTATGGCTATCATTCATTTATTTTTCTGCAGTTCTTGCTCCTATCCCTTTTTGTAACACAGTTAACACTCCTCCTTCATTTTAAATTGTTTGTTCCAAAATAGCCCATTATTTATCTGTATAAATTTTCACAATCTTGAGGAATTTTTTCCACCTCAATGTTATCTGAAATCTGACAATTTCCCAAGATCACTGCCTTTTTGTTATACTTTCTAGGGGAGGCAGCTTGATCTTCTAAACCCCACGTACAAGAAAACACCAACATTAATACTGTTAAATAATGAAAGGGTTTTATTTTTGTCTTCCCTACTCTACCACCCGTTTTCTACTTGGCCCTTTCTAAAAAATTAATACACTTTATTTTTTAATCAGTTTTAGGTTTATAGAACAACTGAGTGGAAAGTATAGAAAGTGTCCATATATCTCTGTCCCCACCTCTGCCAAGTTTCCTCGGTTGTTAACATCTTGCATTTAGTTTGGTGCATTTGTTAGAAGTGATGAGCCAACATTGATACATCATTATTAACAAAAGTTTGTAGTTTACAGTAGGGTTTACTCTTTGTGTTGTATAATTCTTTGGGTTCTGGCAATGTATAATATCATGTATCCACCATTATAATATCATCCAGAATAGCTTCACTGCCCCCAAAATCCTCTGCACTCCACTGATTCATCCCTCCTACTCTCCTTACCCCAAAACCCCTGGCAACCAACTACTGATCTTTTTACTGTCTGCATAGTTTTGCCTTTTCTGAATATCATATAGTTGGAATCATCCAATATGTGGCCTTTTCAGGTTGATTTCTTTCACTTAGCAATATACATACATTTCCTCCATGTTTTTTCTTGGCTTGATAAGTCATTTCTTTTTAGCGCTGAAAAATGTTCCATTGTATGGATGTACAACAATTTGTTCATCCATTTACCTACCCAAGGGAATCTTGATAGCTTTCAGGTTTTGGCAATTATGAATAAAGTTGCTATAAACATTCATGCGCTGGTTTTTGTGTGGACATAAGTTTCAACTAATTTGGATAAATACCAAGGAGTATGATTACTGAATCCTGTGATAAATGTATGTTTAGTTGCATAAAACACTGCCAAATTGTATTCAAAAGTGGCTGTTGCATTTGCATTACCACTAGCAATGAATGAGAGTTACTGTTGCTTTACATCGTTGCAAGTATTTTGTGTTGTCAGTATTCTAGATTTTGGCCATTCCGATAGGTATATAGTGGTATCATATTGTTGTTTTAATCTGAATTTCCTTGATGACATATGAGGTGGAACATCTTTTCATATGCTTATTTGCCATCTGTATATAATCTTTGGTGAGATGTCTGTTAAGGTTTTTGGAGCACTTTTTCTTTTTTACTGAAAAATTTTTTTAACATATTTTTTCTTTTCCATTTATCATTTATTACAAGATATTGAATATAATTCCCTGTACTATGCAGTAGGACCTCGTTTATCTCTTTTTTATATAGTAGTATGTATCTGTTAATCCCAAACTCCTAATTTATCCATCCCCCACTTTCCCCTTTGGTAACCATACGTTTGTTTTCTATGTCTGTGTGTTTGTTTCTGTTTTGCAAACAAGCTTATTTATATCTTTTTTTAAGATTACACATATAAGTTATATTATATGATATTTGTGTTTCTCACTCTGACTTACTTAGTATGATAATTTCTAAGTCCATCTGTGTTGCTGCAAATGGCATTATTTCATTCTTTTTTATGACTGAGTAGTATTCCATTGTGTGTGTGTGTATATATATATATATATACACATATACGCCACATCTTCTTTATCCATTCATCTGTTGATGGACATTTAGGTTGCTTCCATGTCTTGGCTATTGTAAATAATGCTGCTGTGAACATTGGGGTGCATGTATCTTTTCAAATTAGAGTTTTCTTAGGATATATGCCCAGGAGTGGGATTGCTGGATCATATGGTAACTTAGTAATTTTCACTTTTTTAAGGAACCTCCATACTGTTCTCCGTATTGGTTGCACCAATTCACATTCATACCAACAGGGTAGGAGGGTTTCCTTTTCTCCAAACTCTCTCCAGCATGTATTATTTATAGACTTTTTGATGATGGCCATTCTGACTGGTGTGAAGTGATACCTCATTGTAGTTTTGATTTGTGTTTCTCTAATAATTTGTGAATTTGAGCATCTTTTCATGTGCCTGTTGGCCATCTGTATGTTTTCTTTGGTGAAGTGTCTATTTAGGTCTTCTGCCCATTCTTTGATTGGATTGTTTTTTTGATGTTGAGCTATTTGTGTATTTTAGAATTAAAGGCCATGACTATTGCTTCCATTGTGAATATTTTCTCCATTCCACAAGTTGTCTTTTCTTTTTGCTTATGGCTTCCTTTGCTGTGCAAATGCTTATAAGTTTAATTAGGTCCCATTTCTTTATTTTTGTTTTTATTCCCATTACTCTAGGAGACGGATCCAAAAAATTATTGCTGCAATTTATGTCACAGAGTATTCTGCCTATGTCTTTGTCTAGGAGTTTTATAGTATCTGGTCTTATGCTTAGGCCTTTAAGTTTATTTTCATATATGATGTTTGAGGTTGTTCTAATTTCATGCTTTTACATGTAGCTGTCCAGTTTTCCTGGCACCACTTATTGAAGAGACTGTCTTTTCTCCATCTATATTCTTACCTCCTGTGTTGTAGCTTAATTGACCATAAGTGCATGGGCATTTATTTCTGGGCATTCTGTCCTGTTTTATTGATCTATGTGTCTTGTTTTATGCAGGTACCATACTGTTTTGATTACTGTAGCTTTGTAGTATAGTCTAAAGTAAGGGAGTGTGATTCCTCTAGCTCCTCAAGATTGAGGAAATAATCAACTTATGTATATTAGTACCCTGCAGCCATGCTATAATTGTTTATTAGTCCCAAAAGTTTTTTTGTGAATTCTTTCAGTTTTCTACATAGATGATGTTGTCATTTGCCTTTTTCCCAAAGTTTAATTGGGCTTTTTTTCCCCTATTGTTGAGTTTTAAAAGTTCTTTATGTATTTTGGATATTAATCCTTTATCAGATATATATTTTGCAAAGATTTTCTACCAGTTTGTGCCTTGTTTTATCATTCTCTTAATGCCAATCCATTTTTAAATCTGCTCTGTGGTCTTGTTTTTCCCTGATTCCTAGATTAAAAACTCAGCAAGCCCCTATGACTTCCAGAAACAAATTTTTCCATGGCCACTTCAAGTCACAAAACCACCTTGATGTCATTAGTACATTGCTCAGATCCATTTAATAATCAAAACTTGATTCTTTCTTTAGGGTTGTAGTTTTTCTGCCTCATTTTCCCTCCATTTTCTGCTGGAGCCTTTTGTGGAGAGGTGGCAAGACTACTTTTGGTGAAGGTAGGCTAGGTTAGCCACTTCTTTCTTTTCCCACTTAGTATTTCTACTTAATCTCAGTAAGTATATATTCTGATCCTTTTAGGAGTTGGATCATCAAGAGGTCACAGTGATTTAGTGTTTACTAGATGTTCAAAGTGGGCTTTTTCTTTCCTGAGTGCATTCATGAGTTTTTTGCTATCCTCTTTCCCTTCCCCTCCTCTTATGAACTGAATTGTGTATCCCCCAAATTCTTAAATTGAGGTGCTAACCTCCAGTAGCTCAAAATGTGACTGTATTTGGGGATAAGGCCTTTAAAGATGTAAGTTAAAATAAGTCCATTATGGTGGGATCTAATCCAATATCCTTACAAGAAAAGGAAATTTGGGCCCACAAAGACAGGGATGTTTGCTCATAGAGGAAAGACCATGTTAGGGCACAATGAAAAGGTGGCTGCAAGCCAAGGAGAGAGGCCTTAGAAGAAATGAACCTGCTGACATATTGATCTTGGACAGCCCTGGTAAATTAATATACCCCTGGTCACTCAGGGTCTCTAATCCACAGTTGCCTTGATGAATGTATACATCTCTCTTCTGTCAGTGGCTGAGTCTTTCTTCATTCCCTAGATATGTAAGAAACACTCACACTTTGTTCTTTGGTCAAATTTATTGTGATACCATGGTGGTTTTCTCGCATATGGCCTGTACCAATGTGTAGAAAACACTGCTGCTCCTTTTATTTAATATAAATTCTTAATTTTAGAATATCTTAGATTTATATAATTATTGCAAAGATAGTACAGGGTGTTGCTGTATACTCCACACTCAGTTTCCTTTATTTATTTATTTTTGGCTGTGTTGGGTCTTCATTTCTGTGCGAGGGCTTTCTCTAGTTGCGGCAAGCGGGGGCCACTCTTCATCGCGGTGCATGGGCCTCTCACTATCGCGGCCTCTCTTGTTGCGGAGCACAGGCTCCAGATGTGAAGGCTCAGTAGTTGTGGCTCACAGGCCTACTTGCTCCGCGGCATGTGGGATCTTCCCAGACCAGGGCTCGAACCCGTGTCCCCTGCTTTAGCACGCAGATTCTCAACCACTGCGCCACCAGGGAAGCCCAAGTTTCCTTTACAATTAACATTTTATATTAGTATGGTACATTTATCACAGCCAACTCTGCCACTTTTTTTTTTTTTTTTCGGTATGCGGGCCTCTCACCGTCGTGGCCTCTCCCGTTGTGGAGCACAGGCTCCGGACGTGCAGGCTCAGCGGCCATGGCTCACGGGCCCAGCTGCTCCGCGGCATGTGGGATCCTCCCGGACCGGGGCATGAACCCGCGTCCCCTGCATCAGCAGGCAGACTCTCAACCACTGTGCCGCCAGGGAAGCCCAATTCTGCCACTTTTTAAGTCAGTTATCAAAGCAGCTGTTCTACTATTTTTCAGACTACAGTCACTCCAGTTTACTGTGTCTCTCAAAATACAAGAGATCCATTAAAAACTCTGTGACTGGTTCTACTGGAGCATATTTTCTGAAGCTTCAAATGATGGGGTGATAATCTGCCCAAGGCAGTATGTCAAGAGTTCTCTAAAAATCTTCTCCTATAATCATTCCACATCAGAATTTTTAGTTTCTAATATTCCATTCTCTCAACTCAATATCTTCTCATCACAATTTTTATATATATATATATATATATATTTATATATATAAATTCTCTACACCTGTTCACATCAAGAACTCTGCTCCCTTAAGCAGTTTAAGTTTTTTCCCCAAACTACCAGGCCTCTCCTGGATTTATTCCCTTTATAGCAATCCTAAATGTTTTTAAAGAGAAATGTTTATGGAATTTTATTGATGTGGCAATCACTTTCATTAGTAATTTAATACGTTAACTCAAATGATTCAAAGTTAAAGATGGTTGTGTGACATACTATTTTCCCAAGGAAGTTTTTTCTTGAGCTAACCAGCCAAACACTCAGTTAAAAGAAATTAATAAAGGAAATGTAGAAAACTTACCGAGCCAACAGAAGAAAAGGAAAAAGAAGCAAAGAAAAAGGATGATAAAAAGAAAACACAAAATAAGGTCGATAAACTTAACCAAAAGTTTAGTGTCATAATAGTAGTATCAGAAAAACAGAATTTAAGCCAAAAGCTGTAATAGGACTAGAGGAGTCTTACGGAAGGATATAAAGGATCAGTTTACTAAGAAGGTAACTTAGGGCTGACAATAGTGTGAGGGAAGTGAGGTGAATGAGGTGAGTCCTGTAAGTGCACATCGGATTTTTTTTTTTTTTATTCAAACAGAAAGTCACAAAAATTATAATCATCCTCATCAGTTCACTCAGTCCCACGTAATTAATTTTTTTTCATCTTGATCTTTTGTTAGCACTTTTATGAATTCATCAGTTTTCCATTAGAGTTCTGAAAATGCTTATTCATTCAGTTCAGCAGTATAGTCAGTTACCAGAAACCTGTACTTGTCGGATTCTTTTCCATGAATTCCTTGAAGATGAAACGCTTTTATAGGAACATTTTTGCAACAGCATCAGAGTACAGCCAGAACTGTCTGTAAATGGCAAAAGACTTAAAAATGACCACGGTTAAAGATTTGATGAAAGTTCATAATAATGCAGTCAACAGGGACACTTAGTTATTTCTGAGATATACATTTTAAAGTAATAACTAGAATTATGACTTATAACATTATACCAGAACATATAAGATTGTTAGAAATTTCATGTAATGTCTGAAACATTTATATTAACGTATTTCCATACAAATAACCCAAAGCAAGTTTAGTATTAGTTGTTTTTGTTTGGTTGGTTTGTTTTTTATACTGCAGGTTCTTATTAGTCATCAGTTTTATATACATCAGTGTATATATGTCAATCCCAATCACCCAATTCAGCATACCACCATCCCCACCCCACCGCGGTTTCCCCCCTTGGTGTCCATATGTTTGTTCTCTACATCCGTGTCTCAACTTCTGCCCTGCAAACCGGTTCATCTGTACCATTTTTCTAGGTTCCACATACATGCGTTAATATACGATATTTGTTTTTCTCTTTCTGACTTACTTCACTCTGTATGACAGTCTCTAGGTCCATCCACGTCTCAACAAATGACTCAATTTCATTCCTTTTTATGGCTAAGTAATGTTCCATTGTATATATGTACCACATCTTCTTTACCCATTCAACTGTCGATGGGCATTTAGGTTGCTTCCATGACCTGGCTATTTACTGTAAATAGTGCTGCAATGAACATTGGGATGTGTGTGTCTTTTTGAATTATGGTTTTCTCAGGGTATATGCTCAGTAGTGGGATTGCTGGGTCATATGGTAATTCTATTTTTAGTTTTTTAAGGAACCTGCATACTGCTCTCCATAGTGGCTGTATCAATTTACTTTCCCACCAACAGTGCAAGAGGGTTCCCTTTTCTGCACACCCTCTCCAGCATTTGTTGTTTGTAGATTTTCTGATGAGGCCCATTCTAACTGGTGTGAGGTGATACCTCATTGTAGTTTTGATTTGCATTGCTCTAATAATTAGTGATGTTGAGCAGCTTTTCATGTGCTTCTTGGCCATCTGTATGTCTTCTTTGGAGAAATGTCTATTTGGGTCTTCTGCCCATTTTTTGATTGGGTTGTTTGTTTCTTTAATATTGAACTGCATGAGCTGTTTATATATTTTGGAGATTAATCCTTTGTCTGTTGATTCGTTTGCAAATATTTTCTCCCATTCTGAGGGTTGTCTTTTGGTCTTGTTTATGGTTTCCTTTGCTGTGCAAAAGCTTTGAAATTTCGTTAGGTCCCATTTGCTTATTTTTGTTTTTATTTCCACTACTCTAGGAGGTGGATCACAGAAGATCTTGCTGTGATTTATGTCAAAGGGTGTTCTTCCTATGTTTTCCTCTAAGAGTTTTATAGTATCCGTTCTAATATTTAGGTCTTTAATCCACTTTGAGTTTATTTTTGTGTATAGTGTTTGGGAGTGTTCTAATTTCATTCTTTTACATGTAGCTGTCCAGTTTTACTAGCACCACTTATTGAAGAGACTGTCTTTTCTCCATTGTATATCTTTGCCTCCTTTGTCATAGATTAGTTGACCATAGGTGCGTGGGTTTATCTCTGGGCTTTCTATCTTGTTCCATTGATCTACGTTTCTGTTTTTGTGCCAGTACCATATTGTCTTGATTACTGTAGCTTTGTAGTATAGTCTGAAGTCAGGGAGTCTGATTCCTGCAGCTCCGTTTTTTTCCCTCAAGTGTGCTTTGGCTATTCGGGGCCTTTTGTGTCTCCATACAAATTTTAAGATGATTTGTTCTAGTTCCGTAAAAAATGCCATTGGTAATTTGATAGGGATTGCATTGAATCTGTAGATTACTTTGGGTAGTATAGTCATTTTCACAATATTGATTTTTCCAGTCCAAGAACATGGTATATCTCTCCATCTGTTGGTATCATCTTTAATTTCTTTCATCAGTGTCTTATAGTTTTCTGCATACAGGTCTTTTGTCTCCCTAGGTAGGTTTATTCCTAGATATTTTATTCTTTTTGTTGCAATGGTAAATGGAAGTGTTTCCATAATTTCTCTTTCAGATTTTTCATCATTTGTGTATAGGAATGCAAGAAATTTTTGTGCATTAATTTTGTATCCTGCAACTTTACCAAATTCATTGATTAGCACTAGTAGTCTTCTGGTGGCATCTTTAGGATTCTCTATGTATAGTATCATGTCATCTGCAAACAGGGACAGTTTTACTTCTTCTTTTCCAGTTTGTATTCCTTTTATCTCTTTTTCTTCTCTGATTGCCGTGGCTAGGACTTCCAAAACTATGTTGAATAATTTTGGCGAGAGCGGACATCTTTGTCTTGTTCCTGATCTTAGAGGAAATGCTTTCAGTTTTTCACCATTGAGAATGATGTTTGCTGTGGGTTTGTCATATATGGCCTTTATTATGTTGAGGTAGGTCTCCTCTATGCCCACTTTCTGCAGAGTTTTTATCATAAATGGGTGTTGAATTTTGTCAAAAGCTTTTTCTGCATCTATTGAGATGATCATATGGTTTTTATTCTTCAGTTTGTTAATATGGTGTATCACATTGATTGATTTGCATGTGTTGAGAAATCCTTGCATCCCTGGGATAAACCCACTTGATCATGGTGTATTATCCTTTTACTGTGTTGTTGGATTCTGTTTGCTAGTATTTTGTTGAGGATTTTTGCATCTATATTCATCAGTGATATTGGTCTGTAATTTTCTTTTTTTGTAATATCTTTGTCTGGTTTTGGTATCAGGGTGATGGTGGCCTCATAGAATCACATCGGATTTTTTCATTTAAAATTGTAGTATTTGATCCACCATGGATTTTTGTATTATTTTAACATATTGTGTTAAAATGTGATTTATCTTTTTACTGAGCTTTTTGGTGCCCCTTTAAATTTTGCACCTAAGAGTAAAGCCTCACTCCAGTCCCGGATGTGGACCAGGGTACATGTATGCATCTGAAAATACAACCCCAAGTGATATACTGCAAAAGTGGACAGACTCAAAAGAATCTAACATAACCCCAACAACAGGGTGAGATTTTTAACATACCCACATCAGAAACTGATTGATCAAAAAGTCAAACTAAGAGAGGTAGGAAAGCTGTGCACAATACAGCTGTTTCCAGGAGCTCTATGAAGGGCAGCCTGCAGTAAACACCTGGTCCTGGGTGCCCTTGGCCGGCTGCCAGCACCCAGTAAGCATCATCCCAGAAAGTGGGGAGCAGAGTCTGGGAGGTCAAACCACACAGAGCAGGTGCCTGAAATGTTGCGACTATGCAATCTATCACAATACAGGTTAACAAATCAGTACTACTCTCTCTCTGGTTCCATTTATAATTCCCCTCAATAAATTAGTCTGAACTTATGTTTCTCTCCTTAAATCCCATATCTACCACATATTTTGTTAAATGATCATTTGCTTTCCTACTTCACAGGAAAAAAAAAAAACCAGTCTATTAGGTATGAATTCCCTTAATTTTCTGTCTTCCCACTCCCACATTTAGACTTATCTATATTTCTTTATGTGCTTTTCTATTTTCTTCCAATTTCAAAGGGAAATCAAAAAAGGATTTAAAAAATAAATACAGTTTAAGGCTACTTTTGAAAAATCTAGATCCTTGTCTATCAACTCAGCAAATTCTCTTTCTGTCTCTCCCCTTCTTTGTGTCTTTCCTCTGTGTGTGTGTGTGTGTGTGTGTGTGTGTCTGTCTGTCTGTCTGTCTGTCTCTCTATGCTTGCTTATAAACATTTCTTTCCCCTGCCTTGTTTACACATGGTTCAGTAAAAGCATCTAAGGCCTGGAGGCATTTTTTTAAAGCAAAATGTGCTAAATCAATTAGCTGGGAAAGGAACACCCAGGTATTTGATCTTGAAAGCCAATGGCTTTAAGATACTTCAAGGGGATTATGGGAAAAAAAAAGTTTGCCTTAATTCTCAGAACCCCTTATCAAATTGCCAAGGTCAGTGAGTACTTTTCAGGTTTTATCTTCCTTAACCCCTCTGAAAATGTTTCCTTTTTGAAACCTTGTATGAGTCTTAAATTCCCTGTCTTGTATTCTCTGTCACCACCTGGAAGAATGCTCTTCTTCAGCATCATTTTCTCTGCTTGCTCCTTGACTTTTTTTGAAAGTAATCTTGAATAACCGATGTAATACATTATAACAAGTTTTATAATATAAATACCCAGGGGGACATCTATTTTTCTTAATTTGATTTCCTTGAGGACACCCCATAGTCAACCTAAGGCATCAAATTTTTCTTTTACACATGTTTCTTAGTTCCCATACTGCCCTCTTATGAATTATGAATGTCTCTGGTATTTATCCTTATTTCATCTGGATAGAAATGTTTCCATGGTGAGGTGACAAATGCTACAAAATGTGACTTATTTGGCTCCATGGTCGTCACGGGATTGTTCTACTACTGTGCTTTGGATTATTTTGGATTCCCCTGTGAGTTATAATAATTTATCTGTGAAATAAGCCATCTCGCACCACAAAAGAGTGACAGAATTGAGAAATGACTGCCTTCGAAGGAATAAAAAACATATGGAAGCATTGGAAAATCCATGAGGAATGCCTACTGATTTATTTAGAAATTCAAGTTACCTTGGAGACAGATAACTCAAATTTTAGTTGTTTTTTTGTTTGTTTGTTTTTTAAAGCAAATCTTTCCCCAAGCGAATTCATTTGGATCATTATTTCAGAGGTTTTATAAATTCCTATGTATCTTCCTGGGAAACCTCCAACCCTTAAAATAGTTTTATGCGTTTCTGCACGTTGTTAATGCTGAGACCTCTGTAGTTTTAATAATTAATTTAGGGCCACAACATCCAGAAGAAGGAAAAAAAATAATTGAGATCATCCGATAGCTAGCTGAAAGGACAGAGCTGTTCATAACTTAGAGCTGATGAAGTCCCTCAAGGAGGAAAGGTGTTGGAAGCATTCCGAGGTACTAGAAGTGGTTTAACTCTGAGGGTCTAGCTTCAGAGTATAGGTGATCCTGGTTTGACCTGCTCTCCTTCCCCTGCTCTCCTTGTCAACAATGGTCATTTTTATAAAAGACCACTGAAGAGAAAACAAAAACAATAAAAAACAGAATTAAAATGACAAACATAACCAAGATTGAAAAGAAAGAGCTTGAGGTTGTTATCAGAGAAAGAGGGACTGGGTCTGTGAGTTGGCCCTTGTTGTCTGGCCCCAAGGAGTCTTCAGGTATTTTTCTGCCCCATTTGGATGTATCTTCTATGTCCTCTGCCTATGGGCAGAGGTTAAGACACTACATATCTGAAAGACTAGGGTAACCATGGCTGATCAGATGCTTCACTGAGTTCTCTGTCCATTGAGTCCTGAATTGGGCCCCTGACTCTTAACAGAGACCTACTTCCTTTTTATATCTCTCATTCTTAATCATTCCAAGTAGAGGAGGAGTCAGCAGTGAGGGCAGAAGAAGAGAACTAAGAGAGGGGCAATGAGTCCCCTTCCTGTTCTTTCTCAACTAGATTTGACAACGGGAACACTTGATTTTGATTATAGTTCTTTTCCATCTTCACAGGAACTCTGCTTCTAGAACTATGTCCGCCACCATTCCTCCCTCCCTCCAAACAGGCTGTGCTCTTGATCACAGGATTCCTGATTTGGGTTGGCCACACCTTTTTTGGGAATGTTATCTCCTTTTCCAGTAGCAGGGAGAGGGATAGAGAGAGAGAAAGTTGTCCTAGCGACATCTGTTTCTGCTCTCACCCCGAAATCTTCTTAGGCTTGAGTTCTCCCTTTTGCTGCAAACCTTGTGACTGGCAAGATGTGTGTGTAACCAAAGCTATTCAGTAGGAAGTTTGGCAGTGATATGCTCACCAAGTGGATTTTTAACCTCCACCTTTTTTCTTGGCCTCTGCTTTAATACATGTTCCAGACAAAAAGAACCCAGGAATGTATGAACCTGATTTGAGTAAAGAAAACTCAGCCATGAAGTTGGGAGAGGTAACATCAGATAACATGAAAACAATGTCGAGTCCAAATGAGCTTTGAACGGAACTGTGAACTCTCATATTTTCTGCAATTTGTCCAATTAGTATTAACCAATTTTAAAATTACCTTTTTGTCTGAGTTTTACTCAGCTCTTTATCTTCTCAAAAGGTGGTTTGCAATTACTCACTAAATAAAACTTAGACATAATTTCCTATGCCTGGAATTTCTTGTGCACTTCCTGAGTCATGGATTTTTCTCACACCAGTAATCTCCAGGGAACTTGTATCATCATCCACCAAAGTTGCCTGCCCCTTTATCCAGCTTCTCTTCCAGTGCCTGAAGGGAAAATTGAGGAGAACATACCCATCCCTCCTTTCACCATCCTGACCCCAAACCTCTACCACATCAATAGAATCTATTTGTTTACTTAGATAATCCCAAAGATTGGATATTTCTAGAAGGACATTAGAGGGTATAAAGAACAATGGTTGACATTTTGGCTAATTTATACATCTCCCTTATTGTATTCCCTTATTCCTTGGAGACAAGAAATGGAAAAAGCTCTGATAGGAGAATTCTATCTAACAATTAGATTGCGTGTTTCTCTTAAATTCCAGCATGCTATTACCAGAGAAGTGGGAATAGAGGCTAGAAAAGCATATCAATAAAAACTCAAGGGAAAGTGCTTTCAGATTTAGCCCTAAGAAAAAGATCCTCTGTGGAATATTTCTACTCCTGATCTGATTATTTTCTCCTCAGGTGCCCTTCACCTTTTCTGCTATAACCCCCTTTCAGGTGGCAATCCATTTCCCCCTTTCAGGAAAAACTACCCTTTCTACAGGAAGAGGTTCCATTTTTTGGTTTCTTCCTATCTTCTAGGAAAGAAAGCTGTTTCCTGTGCTTCACCTGGATGAGCATTGACATTTCCTTTTTCTCCAACTCACAGGTTCCTGAGAACATAGGGCATCTGGGTCCCGGACAGATCAGTAGACCTAACCATTTAGAATCACAGGAAGGCTTGGTTCCATGTGATTCACCTGTGTAGTAAGCATATCACATAAAAACTAGTGCTAATTATTATTGGAGACAATATATTTCAATTCTACATATGGAGAAGATCATTTCTCCTACTGGTCTCTACTCTGCACCTCTAGATTATTGTGATTAGGACCATATGGGTTTCTAATCCCACTTAAGATCTCAGGGCATCACCAAAAACTGTCACTAGGTTGCTCCTCCACTTGGGTTGATTTATTTTCATTCTGGTCATACTGTTATATATGGGTTAGCTAATGTATCTATAAAATTAACTCTCTTCCCTGCTTGTCTGTGAGCTTAATGAAATCAGGAATTATGCCTATTTTCTTTATATTTGTAACCCTGAGCATAGAAAATTCCTAGCAGAATATAGGTACTCAATAAATAATTGTTAATTAATAAATATAGGACTTAGGTCAGAGAGACAAAAGCTATCCCATAACTCAGGTAGTCCAGCCCAGTAGGTTGGACTTAAGAGGATACACAAAGTATGCTGGCCAATACCTGTAGTAATAAACTGTATGGATTTGAGGGGAACATACCCTTGGATTATTGATGAGTTCTGTGGCATCAGTAAGAAACTAATTAGGGGTTAAAACAATGGCCATCTATCTCTCAACTTCTCTTTATATCAGAAAGGATGCTAACATAATTAAAAGCCTGACACATTTAAGCCATTTTCAAGGATTCTAAATGTAAATGTAAGGAGAAATTAAGTTGGTCACTTTCAAATAGGTCAACCGATCTCTCTTCCTGCAAGTGTGAAGTCATAGGCCCCCTGAAAAATCACCTGTGCTTATGATCCAGCACCACAAGAAATCTCACCAGGCCTCTTCTGTTGCCTTAATTTCAACACCTTTTAACATTGGCTTCATGTATGTAGTTTCCTCCCTATTTCTTCATTTCTAATTTCTGCCTCAGTGCCCAGAACTTTCAGATGCTTCAGTAGCAATTTATTTTCTTTAATCCTGGTTTTTCCACTAGATGATAGTGAATCTATGCTTTATTGCCCATGGACCAATCTCATTCCTCTCCCTCATATCAGACCCCTATTTGCCCTGGAGGGTGTTTAGAATTCATTACCATTGTTCAGAATCCATTACTAGATTCATAGTTTTAGGGATACTCACTTGTCCCTGCCTTGGGGCCATAGGTTGAAATGCAATTTAAATGTCAATGGAAAAAAACCAAAAAACAGAATACTTTATATATGAACCTATTTGACTCAGGTGCCACTTGTGCTATTAGAGTCACTGCTTCCATCACTGCAGTTCCTGGAAAAAATTGGAGAAGTGATGTGCATTTTTAGGAGACACTAAGATCTCTGTTCCTGGAGGGAGTTGTAGGTAGCGAGAGGGTAGTACGATTCTTGACGCTCTATGTGTTTGTTTGTTTTGTTATGTGTTGGGGGTCAGAACTGTAGATCATTTCTTACCTCTCACAGGGCTGCTTTCTGCATGAAGACAACCCAAGCCTCCTAGCAGTAGTAAATAAGTATGAATGTTCAAGCCCAGGAAGGGATGCAGTCATTGTTATTCATAGGTCTTGGCAGAAGTGATGAAATCAGGGGAAATATGTAAAGATATGATTATACAAATAGGTTTGTTGGCATCTTACTGGATGCACTCAAATGCTAGTTAAATTATTAGAGTGCAAGGCACCCTGAACATGTAAGGAACTGGAGAAATAGTTTGAAGAAAGCACTGGAAGTTCAAAGATATCACTCAGGGAAAATGGCAGTTGGAAATTACTAGACAGTCAAGCAAAAATAGAATTTTTAAGACATATCATGGGATTTAGCTAAAATTTAATGTCATGAATTTAAAGAGATACGTATTGAAACAAGTATGTGAGTATCTATAGCGGTGACAAGAATTGTAAAATAAAGCAGGGCAGTGGCTGGAGTGTTCACTGGTTTTCTGCAGACGGTATGTGGCAAGAGAGTTGAGGGTACTGGCAGGATTACAGGTCATGGGATATGGGATGGATGGAAAGGAAGGGAAAACCAGTAGGCTATGATCCTTTCCATGCCTGGCCCTTAACTTTTATTCCCAACCTTAATGTTTATTCTTCTGGTTCTGTTTTCTGATCATTTTCTGAAATCTGTTGTTATCCATAGTCTCATGTATTTAAAGTATGTATGTCCCATTACACATATGTAGAGCATTAAAAGAATATGCCCAAAGTTTACCACTTTATTAGTGTTGCAAATATATTGTAAAATATGTTGTACATCTAGGGTATTTATACACAATAAGCAAAGAGCATTACGATGACCTTTTAAAAAGACCACTGATAGCAGAAAAATTCACTTTTAAAAAAATTCTAACTTTTTCTGTGGCAGAGAAATAGTTGATAATTCTTTCTATAATATTTCTTCAAAGGAAATGCTTTCATTAGTCTATGTGGCAAGAAAAATATATCTCTACAGCCTATCTTCTGTAACATAATATCAATAGATAAGATTTAGTTGTTTTTCTCCCCACACCCCATATGTATATCATTTTCATTTTCTCAGGATTATCTATGTTTATCTATATGCTTTGTTTTTGGTTTTATTTTAAAACCTTAAACTTTTTTTTTTTTTTTTTTTTGCTGTGAGAGGTATTGAATTTGTATCTATTAAAAAAGTAAGTTATGTTGGGGAAGCAACTTTTTAAAAAAATTTTTATTGGAGTATAGTTACTTTACAATGTTGTGTTAGTTTCTGCTGTACAGCAAAGTGAATCAGTTATATGTATACGTATATCCACTCTTTTTTAGATTTCCTTCCCATTTAGGTCATCACAGATCATTGAGTAGGGTTCCCTGTGTTATACAGTAGGTTCTCATTAGTTATCTATTTTATACATAGCAGTGTATATATGTCAATCCCAATCTCCCAATTCGTCCCACCCCCATCTTTCCCCTGTAAGTTTGTTCTCGACATCTGTGACTTGATTTCTGCTTTGCCAATAAGTTCATCTGTATATTTTTCTAGATTCCACATATAAGCGATACTATATGATATTTGTTTTTCTCTTTCTGACTTATTTTACTATGTATGACAATCTCTAGGTCCATCCACATCTCTGCAAATGGCACTATTTCATTCCTTTTTATGGCTGAGTAATATTCCACTGTATATATATATATATATATATACCACGTCTTCTTTATCCATTCCTCTGTTGATAGACATTTAGGTTGCTTCCATGTCCTGGCTATTGTAAATAGTGCTTCAATGAACATCGGGGCACATGCATCCTATTGAATTATGGTTTTCTCTGGATATATGCCTGGAAGTGGGATTGCTGGGTCATATGGTAGCTCTATTTTTAGTTTTTTAAGGAACCTCCATACTGTTCTCCACAGTGGCTGCACCAATTTACATTCCCACCAACAATGTAGGAGGGTTCCCTTTTCTCTACACCATCTCCAGAATTTACTGTTTGTAGATTTTGGGAAGCAAATTTTTTATGTTCAGAAATAGGAAAGGTTTATTTTGATTCTAAAAAGCAAGTCAAAATAAGCAATTAATTCATCTTTCCATTACACAATATCTTTAACTGGTGATAAAAATTGCTTTGAATCCAAAAAATGTTCATGGAATGTGAACTTTATATAAATAAATTACCGCAGATACTTCCATCATGCTAACATAATGTGACCAAAGGCTATATTATTTTAGGGAAAAAAAAGCTTTAAGAATTTCTTTTTTCTCCTTTGCTTGGAATTAGCAGTCAACCAACTGAGAACAAATGAATGGGAATACTAATGTATGCACCATAAAAATCAACCTTTGGAAATTTGTTCACGCCAGGTTATCAAGTCAAGGGCTGTGTCCTGATAATTTTACGACTGTTATTAACAGCCCATAGTTAGGCATACCATGATAAACCTGATTAACTTTGATGCTTCAGAGTAAAAATTGATTTATTAAGAGGGAAGAATAAATTATTTCCCATTAACAGAATTCAGTATTAGCTTTTAATTTTTTCCCTAATTTAGCAGCTTGCTATATTTTACAAAACATGAAATAGGTCACCATAGATAAAGGTAAAGTGAGTTTATCCCAAGTTTTTTCCTCATCTTGGCCTTAGAAAGCAGAAATACATAGCTTTGGGTCAAGGCTCTAACAAGAGCAAACTAAAGTACTTTGGGCAATTTATTTAGTCTGTTTAAGTCTCAGATTTTTCTACAAAGCTAAAGATAATCAGTGTCATTAGAACAATATATTTAAATCTTGCTTGCAGAGCTTTAGTAATGATTTGGCTCAAGGAAATTCAGTTGCTCTTATTAGCATTTTCCCATTTGTAGCACATAAAATTACTTTTATCCATCTGGAATCGTTTGATAATATATCTTACAACCTTCAATACTTTATAATGTTTCCATTATTTTTATTAATCCATTTACAACGATCAATAAAATTTAAAGTGTTCAATATTAATGACATAAGGGGTCCTTCATGATCTACTGTCCTGCCTAAGAAGTCCACTACCTTCTACTTTTCCCCTTTCCATCTCTGATTCTTTTTATGTTATATTTCAGGATTCAATTAATCTGTCATTTTCAAAGTGAAAACTCCATGGACATACTTCTTCTCCTTCACTTCTCGCCAGGCTAACCAGGGATACCACTGGCATGTTAGTAATAAGTGAGGTAAACCTCTATTAGAGGTTTTTGTTTGTTTCTCTCTCTAAGTCTGCCTTTCTTAGTATTTAAGATCTCAGTGCTTGGCATAAAGCAAAAGCATAATGCATAACTCTTTTGTAAGCAAATGCATGAATAAGGAGAAAATGAAAGACAGGATTTTTGACTCTTCAAGTTACGTTTGGCAAGTCTCTAGAGCAATACTAAATACTTGAAATAAAGTAGCTATTATTGTTTTCAAAAGAGAAGTCTAATAAACATAAAACAAACTATAAAATGGTGGAGAAATCCAACAATGTCAATCAATGAGTTAAATGTTAATGGATTTGAAAAGGAATAAAAATGAGCTGTGATATGAACCTAAATCATTTTTTGTGGGTAACATTCTTGGCTGGAGAGCACAGGTTGTGGATGATTATCTCCTCAGCACTTTGAAGAATCATTCCAACCTGGGCAGGATCTACAGTTATGCTAATGGCAACAAGTAGAACAGGTCGCTCAGTCCTAGCATGTTGCATAGACAGCCTAGGCGTTTACTTTCCTTAGCATTAGTAGCAGAGACAGGGCTGCTTCTCTGAGGCAACTTTTCTCTCTGTCAATTGTTTTCATAAAAAAGGTCTCTAGGTTGTTTGCATGGCTGCTGATTCTGGTGGCAGGTAAGAAGTATTCCTGTCTCAAGGAAAGGTAGAAGCAAAGATGACTGGGAAAAGTATTCACTCTGGAATTCTTAGAGCTGTGAAGGTAATTGTTTGCTGACAGAGATGTGGACTCTATAGTGAGGTACCTCCCACTATTGATTGGGAGGTGTGAGGGAACAGAATACTCTAATTACAGTAGAATGCCATATAAGTTCTGGTTGCGGAGTTATTAGTTTATTATAACATAAAAACTCTATGAGTTTTCAACTGTATAACTCATGACTGTGATAATATAATCATAGTATTTAGTTATAAGTTTAATTTTTATAAATTTATATCATATCTGAGAAGACCTTGGTGGAAATTCTTCCCCCCGCCTTTCGCCACATTTCACCCCCTCCAGGCCTACTCCCTCTTCTCTGCCTTAGGATAACTAATCTTTAGTGACTATATGGACTTTTGTTCTAGCAGCTAACTAGTTTGGCTAATGGGGAGCCCAGCGGGAGGTTGGTGAGGAGTAAAATGAAAGTGAAATATGGGTGTTTTTTCCCCAGAGCTCCTCCCTATTGGGTTGTCTTAGGATGGCTGCTTCCCTCTGCAGTCCTTTCTTCAAGACTATTCTAAGAGTCCTCTGTCTATATCTCTTGGATCTAGGGCTGGTAACAACCATGCTGTCCCTAGGTCAAGAGGGACTACAGTATAGCTTGTGTTTTCCGTATATCCTTCTTATATCTTTAAAATTAGTCCCTTTATTAGTCCCTCCATGAATTAATGTAATTGAAGTTTGAGCCATCTGTTTCTTGATGGAGCCCCAATTGATACAAAGATAAATTAGACAAGTTGTCTGTTGTCTGTTTTCTACTATAGTATAATATATCCATATTGTGCTTATGTGGTCCACATACAATTTATCAGCCAAACACTTGGCTAACTTATAACATCCCATATTCTATTGCTCTATTGATCTGCCTATGAATCACAATGTCTTATGATTTGTTTGTTTCCAGTTAATTTGAGCCTTTAAAAAAATTAAGTATATCTTCCTATGTTCAGATGTATAGATTTTAAGATATTCTTCACTCCCAGAAAGAAATTTCACTCCTAGAACCTATCACAGTGTTTGGAACATATTAGGAACACCATAAATATTTGTTGAGTGTGTGAATAAGTAAATGGGAGTGAATGAATGTGTGAATAAATGAAAAATAAATAGCTTCAATTAGTTGTATGTACATAGGCATATGCACGTATGCCTTCCATGTTTACAGTATGTATTTATCTCCAGGTTTTTCATCCACTATTGATAGCGAATAAAGACGTTAGAAATGTTAAATGAAACAACCTAAAAACACTTACTGCCTTGTCTGTGGAAGCAATTAATCCTGCATGGAGAAATTTGAGGCCCATTAAGCTGAGAGACAATTAGATTGGAGATCACTGAGATATAAACTACTCACTAGAGACTTTGGGAAAAATTGAGTGAAAAGTTATTGAATTTCATTGTTCTAACAGCCTTATCAAGCAAAATTGGGGGGAAAAGTTCCAAGGAAAAAAGCCTTGGTAAACTTATAGGACAAAGAGAGGTAAGAGCTGATATGATTTATATTCTCTCTTGACCTACTTATGTGATTATTATATTAGAGATTTCCTAAACTTTGAACCACGCCTGCATTCTTGGATTAGACAGTATTAGGTCATTGTACATTATTATTTTAAAGTCCTTTGGAATCTAATTTGCTAGTAGAAATTTAGATTTTTCAAATAAATCTACCCCAAGTTATAGTTATATTCCCCCCTTTTATGTTTTCTTCTTTAAGTTTTGTTATCAGCATTATAATATCTTTGTAAAATCCTCATATTTTTGGCCATGGTTCACTTTATACAGCATAGGTCTTATATATTCCTTAGTGCTTTGGAAGACATTTGTAGAGTCATCTGCTCCTATTACATTTCATTTAATTCTCTTCCATAGTGAATCATCTTTCCTGGATTCTACCTTTTCTTGGGTTACTGCTAATAATAGTTGGTGAAATAAAAATTTAGGGGTCACATCTTTGAATTATCCTTTTCCTTGGTCTTTCACATCTAATCCATCAGCAAGTCAGGGTGATGCTACCACCAAAACAAACATACCCAAATGTGTTAAATTCTCTCCATCTCCATCTGCTCTATATAAGTCACAATCATATCTTGCATGGACATCTGAAAAAATCTCCTGGTTTCATTCTTCCATTCTTGCCTCCCTACAATCCATTCCCTAATATAAATAAGAAGATCATGCCATTCCCCTGCTAAAGTACTATATCATTGTTCTCCATATTTGCTCCCCCGCCTTGGTGCAATTATACTTCATGCAACTAATTAAGGCAGGCATGTGACTTGCTTTGGCTAATAACATGTGGGCTAATAAAATAAATATAAGTGGAAGGAATGTGTGCACTTCTACGCCAAGGCTTTACAAGCCTACTCACGGCACACCCCCCAAGTCTCCCTTTCTCCTGCACAGGCTCACGGACGATCATTTGGTGGAAGCTAGGCCACCTGCAGATGATGAACTGAGGGATTACAGAAAAGGCAGCTTTCATTTCTAGCCTCTGACTTGCAGGGGGAAATATTGCAAGGGGTTGGAAATGAGTAAGCAGTTTTGAATATCTTCCACAGTTACTGAAAAAAATGGGGAATATGGGGTAGAATGATCTGTGGGGTTGCATGAGCTTAGGCTGAGGTGTGGGGTAAAGTAAAATGAGGCAAAAAATGTTTTTGCACACCTTAAATTCTACCTATTGCCAGAATAATGTATTCCTCTTACTTTCTCATACTCATCAGTTATTTCTCAGTATAAGAAAAAGGAGGAAACTACTTAAAAGTCCTTATTCATCCTCACTATATCTAAATGATATGACTAGTATATTTCCCCCTACCTTTACTTACATTTTCTTTAAGGGTCAAATAAACACTTGAGATTGAAAAATATTAAAAAATTATTTGCCAGAGCAGAATAACTGCAAAAACTAGGCACAATGGGACAAATAGGATGATTTGTGTGGTCTAAACTGTTTCGGGTTGCAGGGAGGAATTTTGAGAAGCAGGAACTATGCTACTGTATGTAACTGAGTGTAAATGATATTTCATTTTGTCTTATTTTGTTTTCAGTGCTACAATACAATAGTAAGATTGTGTTTGAGAATGTTTTAGTTTTTCTGTTGAAAGACTACTATGCAAAGACATATTACTTATAGTAACTTTTAAATATAAGAAAAGTACTGGCAACCTCTTTTTAGAACCCTAAAAGAAAAACATTATGGTCAGGTCTCTACATCAAATAGGATCAGGTGGGGTAAAAGAAAACACATAAATTATTGGACCTTACTAACATTTCACACTTTAATTACATCCTGCTTCTAGAGAAAATTTTACATAATATTGTAAGTAGGGTATATGTTTCAATTGCAAAATCCCACCTGCAGTCGCCTCTCTTATATATATATATGTACTATATATATGTACAATATATATAATTTATATAAGATACGTACAACATCTTTTGTATATGGTTTTGTTTTGTGATACAGAATTGAGTCTTGGAATGAATTAGTATAACTGACTAGAGCTTTGGCTATCCCAAGAAATGGTACTTTAATAAATAAATGATGTACACAAATTATAAGTTTTATATGTTATTGAAAGTTACAGTGATTTCAGAGATTATTTTAAAATCAAAACATAGGTGAAGCCCACAAACTCATTATAAGTGGGTCTTGAATCATAAAAAAATCTAGGCTCTATTTTCCTTCAATTTGTATGTCAGTCATTTAATTAATATGTAAGTGACTTATTTTAAATTTTGATGATCAACATAAAGGAATAGTTCCGTTTGTGTTCTTTATAGTGGTTTCCATCTGGGGCAATTCTATTCAAATGTTAATTATCTCTGGCCCTTTGAGCTAGAAAATATGAAAATGAGATAAAAAGTGGCTTCTAGAGTTGCTCCTCCAAAGCTGGAAAATTGGATGAGAAGGTTTCCTGGAACTGCTGACCTCCACTTTGATGTACCTTTTCATCAGCAAACCATTGTTTGTTTGACAGATGAAAGAAGGTATGTAGTACCAAGTTAATGGCCAGTAGTGTGAGCTAGACCTTTCAGGCATAATGTGTTAGTGATAGTAATTAATTATTTGAATGTCATGTTTTTTGTGTTATTGTAAAAGACTTAGACTGTGAGCGATATACTTTTACAGAAAACTAAGATATTGATACACAGAGTTTTTGCAATCAAATTTGGGGGAAACCTAAACTAAGGATTTCCAAGAAACAGCAGCATAGTAGCTTCCTCTTGTCACAGAGTCTAAAGGGTGGAAGTACTGAAATATTAAAACAAACATACAAACACGTAATTTTATAATAATTCTTCTTGGTGGGGAAATGATTCCTACAGAAATTGAATATACTTATACTATTAAATCTCTTAAGAGTTTGTATTACTACTGGGAAATAAGTAGAAAAAAATTAAAATCACACACAAATCCTCATAATTTGGGGAGGTAAAGAAAGATAATGTATCATACTGCAAATACAGCACGGGCATCTTTTTACCACCTTGAATATACAACATTTAGAAACATGAACAATATACTAAAAACAAACCGAAAAACAAACAAAAAAAGAACAGGAAAACTCCAGATATCCATTAACTACTGAATGTAGTATATACATATTATGGAATACTACCCAGGAATAAAAAGGATGAGACAACTGACCCATCCAACAGCATGAATGATTGTCAAAAATATTTTAAGTGAAAGAATCTAGACACAAGATCACATATTGTACGGTTTTATTTAAATGTAATTCCTAGAAAACTCAAAACTATAGAGACAGATATCAGATCAGTGTTTTCTTTGAACTGGGGCATGGGACTGAGGATTGACTGTTATGCTGACATGACGAAATCTTGTAGGTGATGAAAATATAGCTAATCCAAGCAGGAAGTCAGCAGGGCAGGGGGAGTTTATTCCTGATATGATGGAATGCCAGCTCTAGGGAGGAAGCTGGGGTTACTACGTGTTTCTTTATTATAGACTAATCTATGCAGAGAGCTGAACACAGCAACCTTGGCCCAGGTAAAAATGTACACATACACAAAAGGCACACATATAAAGCTTACTGCTGAGATTACTTATAACTTTAGTTTCTCTCCTAACTATAGTAGAGAAACCAAATAACTAAACTGGTAGTTACATTTACATCAAATAGCTATTAATCTGAAACACTGAGCAAAAGATGCTAACAGCACCCAGAAAGGCACAGGCAAACAACAACAAAAAATAAGACTAGATAAATATTAACTGATTATATAAATGAAACAGAGATTCATCATTAATAAGTTCACATCATTCAAGATGTAATTATCTGAAAAATATACAATTTATAAAAAGAGTCTCTAGGGTAATGGCAGACTAGCTTGTTAGTACCAGCATTCTCACAGGGGGAAATAAAATCATAAAAACAAACCTATTTGAAATTTGAAACTGCTGGCAAATGCAGATTGCAGGCAGAAACTGGAGAGGCGTCTATCATTCAGTGATGAAATGCTGCAGGTATTCTGTTCGTGACTTTTTGTCAGAGTCTCCCTAATCAAGTGCAGCTCTGAGGGCAGAAAGCTGCAGGCTCACTGGTTTGAGGGCAGAGGACTGAGTTAGTGGCTAGAAGAGGAGGAGAAGGCTAGGAGGGAAAGCTAAAGAGGAAGTCACAAACAGGACCAGCCCCCAAATCTCCATTCAAAATTCACACAGCTATGTGGCTGTCTGCTAATCTGTAAATGCTTGAGGGGAACCCCGAAGGTTAGAAAAATGTAGCAACTAGAAGCTGAAAAAACTGTGCAGAAACTTTAGCTGCTGTCTAGTATAAAAAGACAGAGATTGGAGTATGGGTACAGGCCAAGTTAACTGCCTGAGAAAACAAATTTCACTCCGTAGGAACAGAATAGAATACAGATTCCTTACAGATATCACTCATAATGTTCAGTTCTCAGACATGCAAAGAAAAATAAAAAGTGACCTATATTCTAGGAAAAAAAGGCAGTCAATAGAAATCAAAACAGAGGGTACCCAGGTAGCCATTATTATAAATATATTCAAGGAATTTAAAATTATATGTACAATTCATAAATATAAATAGAATTCTCAGAAGAAAAAATAGAATTAAAAAAACCAAAGTCATAATTCTAGCACTGAAATTCTAATAACTGAAATAAAAAATGGACTGGATGTGCTTAATAGCAACACATTACATACAGGGAGACAACAATACAGGTGATGCTGACTTCTCACCAGTGACAATGGAGGCAGGAAGAAAAGGAATATTTCCATTCAGGCTAAAGAGAAATACCACCAGATCTATAGGAAAGTATTGAAGTTACCAGAACTAGTAAGTATTTTGGTAAATATAATGTATAAAGAAATATTAGTGCAACATTGTGTGGCATATAACTTATGTAGATGTAATAGATATGACAATAATAGCATAAAAGACAGGCCTGCAATGTTCTTACATTCTGTGTGCTGTAGGAGACTATTAACTCTAAGTATTTAGCCTGTGATAGGTTGAAGATACATACTGTGATCTCTAGAGCTGTCTTGGAAAATAACACAGAGAGATACAGGTTTATGGGGTGAGAGAGAGAGAGGGTAATTGGACCTTGAGCACTTTGGAGACGAAAAGCCACATTCTGGGTTTTGCCTTCAAAGTCAAATTTAGAAAATTAATACAGCAGCAAGTTCAGGTTACCTTATCTTTTTTTTTTTTTTTTTTAAGACTACAAAAAGAGAGACCTATTCTGTGCATCTTTGATAGAATAAAACAAACGTAAAAGTTGTTTTACTATAAAGTTTGATAGAGATGCTTGCATACCAATGTAGACAAGTTTCTTTTTTATAACTGAAAGTCTGTAATAGAGCAACAACATCGTATTGTTTTTGACAGTAATTGATGCTAATAGTTGTATGTTATTAAATTGTCCTTGGATAATCTAATTCCTGAAATTTTACTGCTTATATAATATCTCTGGTTTATTAATAAGATTTCCTAATATAAAATCTAAAAAGTGCTTTAATTTCTGAGACTTAATTTTAACCTATTGTTGTCTTAGTCAGTTTGGGCTGCTATAACAAAGTGCCATAGACTAGGAGGCTTGTAAACAACAGAAATTTATTTCTCACAGTTTTGGAGGCTGGTAGTCCAAGATCAGGGTGACAGCATGGTTGGGTTCCAGTAAGACCCCTCTTCTGGAATATAGACTGTCATTCTACTGTATCTTCACATGGCAGAAAGAGGGTCAGAGAGCTCTCTGGGGCCCCATTTATGGAGACACTAATCCTATTCAGGAGGGCTCCACCCTCACACCTAATTAGCTCAGAAAGGCTCCACCTTCAAATACTATAACATTGGCGATTAAGATTTTAACATATGAATTCTAGGGGGGGACACAAATATTCAATTCAGTCCACTGCACTCATACGTCAGGATTTAGCTTAGAGTCTAGTCAAGGGCACCTCTTGTGTGATTCAAGATTACCCTGTGCATACGACCACTGCAGCCTTTACTGTATTCTAATTTAAGAGTTGCTTATTTGGCTATATTACTTGCATGTTTTAATTATCTATCTTTTCCTCTAGCACAAATTCTCTGATCTGTCTTCTTTATAAATCTTTCTTTGTAATCCCAGCACCTAGAATAGTACTCACAAAAGAAGGTGCACAAAAGAGTTTAAATTAATAAATCAATGTGTATAAACTGGCCTTATCTAGACAGCAAATGTATGTATGTATTCCAGGGTTCTACTTACATGTGATGGAAAACAGAATTGTAGGAATAAAAACATAAAGGAAAATAACCTTCTTCTACTTAGCAAATCCAGGTATATTATAACACCATGGGGAAGGTCAAAAGGTTCTTGTTTTCTTACATGACTCTACTATTGTTATCTGTTTACTTTTCATATTAATATAAGAACTTATGAAATATTAGGGTAATTCCTGGACTTTGCTATTTTGTAACTTCTTGGGGAGATATTATAACGAAGAATCTAGTGTTAGCACAGAATCCCCTGCATAGTGCCAGGCTGAAAATCACAGGCTTCATCATTCATTGGTCCCAAATGAGTAATTCCTCTATGCTGGGGGAGTCCCCCTGGACATACACCCTGAAGAGTCTAAGAGAACAGCTAAGAATATGACTGAATATTTCACGAATTTTCTTTCCAAAGTAAAACCAAGGGAATTTTATAGAATCTAAAGAGTTTATCTGAGATAAAAATGATTTTTCATGTGAGAGTCAGGAAAAGTCTCCAAAACAGCTGACATAAACATATGTGACAATTGAAAACTGTACCCAAAGGATATTTGATGACACCAGGGATTCTCCCCAAGGTAGAAATCTCTGTACACTACAATCAAGGGGATTTTAAACTAAAAAATGAAAACAAAATACAAAAACACAAGAGGCTGACCAGACCAGTGTTATTAAATGGACAACAAAAATACATAATGATAAAATTTGCACCCTAAACTTGAGCTAACTGTATGTAAATGCCACTTTGAAGTCCTGATCTGACTGCCTCTGATATGAGGCAGTTGATATGAGGATCAAATAAAATTGCAAATGTTCCACATATTTTAAATTGTAAACAATTACACAATTTAAAATTTAAGTTGCATAAAATTTAAACAACTTAGTCATGGTAAGAGTAATTGACAGTGGTGGCTCCTATTTCTGGTCCTCTCTGAGGAATTAGGGAGGCTACCCTAACATAAGCCTGAGGAAAGAAAAAAATTGGGTGTTTGAGGAAACCACTGGTACTGATATGAGTTCTCTGTACCTCTTCCATTGATGCTGTCTCTTCTGCTTCCTACTTTTCAAATGCACTGGACAATAGTAGGTCATCAGACATGTCCAAGGCTTCCCACTGTCTGTAACTCAAGCCCTTCCCTCTGCTTAAATCACTCGTGACCCCATTTCACATGGTTCATTTGTCCTCAGCCTCACATTAAAACACACCTTTTGGAGAGAGCTTCTCTGAGCAGCCTGTAGAAAGAAGGCCTTGCCAATTGTTCCGAATTTTCTAAATCAGTATCCACAAACCTTTGCACCACCCCCTGCCCACAAACAGTATTGACTACAATACAGGAATTTTAAGTGAATTTTAACTTATTTTGTCTCCTTCATTTAATATAAACTCTGTAGTGAACATGTCTATCTTGTTGCCCTTTATATCCCCAGAAAAATACATAGTGCCTCTCACATTAAGCACATCTTAATTTTTTGATAAATAATGAAAATATGGTTTCTTGGCAAATATTTGCAATTTCAAATTACCTATATATTTGGATGATATACTTATAGAACTACCTCCATATTCCTTTCTAAAATCAAATGTCTTAAATATTTAATGTCTTAAATATCTTGACTATGGCAAGAAATATTTGTATCACATTTATCTTTTAAGACATTTCTTTTTGCTATGTACTTCACTGTGTAAAGAGCAGAGAGGAAAGAAAAGTGGGTGGGGAAGAATGGGGTATGTGCAGAAAACCATAAAATAAAAAATAACTGGGTGTTTGACACAGGATAGGCAAGTTGATTATAATATTAGACAAATTATTTAATTTCTATAGATTATAGTTTATTAATTGATAAAATGTGATTATTGGATTCATTTCTTAAATTACTTCAAGTATGAATGTTCTAACATCCTAAGAGAGTATTAGAAAAACTAAGCAAAACAATTATTAATTTTGAATTGTATATTTAGGTTTGTATGTGTTTGAAAGTAGTAAAATGTATATATTTAAACACATTTATCTGTTTAAGAAAAATATACTACTTATGCTTATGAAGTACATATCCTGCAGATATTCTATAAAGTTGAAAGAGTACTATAAAATTGTAATTCATAACATTTCCTCTAGTGATAGACTACAGAAAAATATGACAACAAAAATCACATTGTAGAGCACAGAAGTTAATACTACAAGATTATTGTCAAAGAATAACAATTATTTCAAGATGTTTTATTTCCTTATTCTGTTTTGTTCTCTTCTATGGGTTGCTTTGCCTATTCAACCAAGGAAACACATTTAATGGGCTGACATGAAACAAATTTTAATAGTTCAGCCCTCTGTAAGCATTCTCATGCATGATTAACATTACACATTGTAAAGGACTGCTTTCCTTAAATTGTAGATATTTGGCTATAAATTTGAGACTGTGGTATAATTGTCTAACTATTGAAGGAGCACTTGTACTTTGTGCACTGATGAATTAGGTAAAGTGTATAACTAGGATACACATTTTAGTATGGTTCATTAAATCATAAAACACAAAAGGCCCATTGGAATTTGAATGATTATAAGGAGAAATAACATTTGATAGAAGTTACAATGATAGATATTTATATATTTGATATTTAATTAAAATTATGGTAAAATTTACTTTTATTCTATTTTCCTCAAAAATTATTTTTTAAAATTTTTATTTTATTTAAAAAATTTTTCATTTTGTTTTTTGTTTTTCTTAACATCTTTATTGGAGTATAATTGCTTTACAATGGTGTGTTAGTTTCTGCTTTATAACAAAGTGAATCAGCTATACATATACATATATCCTCATATCTCTTCCTCTTGTGTCTCCCTCCGACCCTCCCTATCCCACCCCTCTAGGTGATCACAAAGCACCAAGCTGATCTCCCTGTGCTTTGCGGCTGCTTCCCATTAGCTATTGATTTTACATTTGGTAGTGTATATATGTTCATACCACTCTCTCACTTTGTCCCAGCTTACCCTTCCCCCTGCCCATGACCTCAAGTCCGTTCTCTACTAGGTCTGTGTCTTTATTCCCATCCTGTCCCTAGGTTGTTCATAACATTTTTTTTTCTTTTTTTTAGATTCCATATATATGTGTTAGCATACGGTATTTGTTTTTCTCTTTCTGACATACTTCACTCTGTATGACAGACTCTAGGTCCACCCACCTCATTACAAATAACTCAATTTCATTTCTTTTTATGGCTGAGTAATATTCCATTGTATATATGTGCCACATCTTCTTTATCCATTCATCTGTCGATGGACACTTAGGTTGCTTCCATGTCCTGGCTATTGTAAATAGAGCTGCAAAGAACATTGAGGTACATGACTCTTTTTGAATTATGGTTTTCTCAGGGTATATGCCCAGAAGTGGGATTGCTGGGTCATATGGTAGTTCTATTTGTAGTTTTTTAAGGAACCTCCCTACTGTTCTCCATAGTGGCTGTATCAATCTATATTCCCACCAACACTGCAAGAGGGTTCCCTTTTCTCCACACGCTCTCTAGCAGTTATTGTTTGTAGACTTTTTGATGATGGCCATTCTGACTGGTGTGAAGTGATACTTCATTGTAATTTTGATTTGCATTTCTCTAATGATTAGTGATGTTGAGCATCCTTTCATGTGTTTGCTGGCAATCTGTATATCTTCTTTGGAGAAATGTCTGTTTAGGTCTTCTCCCCATTTTTGGATTGGGTTGTTTCTTTTTTTGATATTGAGCTGCATGAACTGCTTGTAAATTTTGGAGATTAATCCTTTGTCAGCTGCTTCATTTGCAAATATTTTCTCCCATTCTGAGGGTTGTCTTTTGGTCTTGTTTATGGTTTCCTTTGCTGTAAAAAAGCTTTTAAGTTCATTAGGTCCCATTTGTTTATTTTTGTTTTTATTTCCATTCCTCTAGCAGGTGGGTCGAAAAGGATCTTGTTGTGATTTATGTCATAGAGTGTTCTGCCTATGTTTTCCTCTAAGAGTTTTATACTGTCTGGTGTTACATTTAGGTCTTTAATCCATTTTGAGTTTATTTTTGTGTATGGTGTTAGGGAGTGTTCTAATTTCATTCTGTTACATGTAGCTGTCCAGTTTTCTCAGCACCACTTATTGAAGAGGTTGTCTTTTCTCCATTGTATATTCTTGCCTCTTTAGCAAAGATAAGGCGACCATATGTGTGTGGGTTTACCTCTGGGCTTTCTATCCTGTTCCATTGATCTATATTTCTGTTTTTGTGCCAGTACCAAACTGTCTTGATTACGGTAGCTTTGTAGTATAGTCTGAAGTCAGGGAGCCTGATTCCTCCAGCTCCGTTTTTCTTTCTCAAGATTGCTTTGGCTATTTGGGGTCTTTTGTGTTTCCATACAAATTGTGAAATTTTTTGTTCTAGTTCTGTGAAAAATGCCATTGGTAGTTTGATAAGGATTGCATTGAATCTGTAGATTGCTTTGGGTAGTAGAGTCATTTTCACAATGTTGATTCTTCCAATCCAAGAACATGGCATAGCTCTCCATCTATTTGTATCATCTTTAATTTCTTTCATCAGTGTCTTATAATTTTCTGCCTACAGGTCTTTCGTCTCCTCAGGTAGGTTTATTCCTAGATATTTTATTCTTTTTGTTGCAATGGTAAATGGGAGTGTTTCCTTGATTTCACTGTCAGAGTTTTCATCATTAGTGTATAGGAATGCCAGAGGTTTCTGTGCGTTAATTTTGTATCCTGCTACTTCACCAAATTCATTGATCAGCTCTAGTAGTTTTCTGGTAGCATCTTTAGGGTTCTCTATGTATAGTATCATGTCATCTGCAGAAAGTGACAGCTTTACTTCTCCTTTTCCGATTTGGATTCCTTTTATTTCCTTTTCCTCTCTGATTGCTGTGGCGAAAACTTCCAAAACTGTGTTGAATAAGAGTGGTGAGAGTGGGCAAAGTTGTCTTGTTCCTGATGTTAGCGGAAATGCTTTCAGTTCTTCACCATTGAGGACGATGTTGGCTGTGGGTTTGTCATATATGGCCTTTATTACGTTGAGGAGAGTTCCCTCTATGCCTACTTTCTGCAGGGTTTTTTTCATAAATGGGTGTTGAATTTTGTCGAAAGCTTTCTGTGCCTCTATTGAGATGATCATATGGTTTTCTTCCTTCATTCTGTTAATATGGTGTATCACATTGGTTGATTTGCGTATATTGAAGAATCCTTGCATTCCTGGAATAAACCCCACTTGGTCATGGTGTATGATCCTTTTAATGTGCTGTTGGATTCTGTTTGCTAGTATTTTGTTGAGGACTTTTGCATCTGTGTTCATCAGTGATATTGGCCTGTAGTTTCCTTTCTTTGTGACATCCTTGTCTGGTTGTGGTATCAAGGTGATGGTGGCCTCGTAGAATGAGTTTGGGCGTCTTCCTCCCTCTGCTATATTTTGGAAGAGTTTGAGAAGGATAGGTGTTAGCTGCTTTCTAAATGTGTTATTTTTCATCTTTATTGGAGTATAATTGCTTTACAATGGTGTGTTAGTTTCTGCTTTGTAACAAAGTGAATCAGTTATACATATACATATGTTACCATCTCTCTTCCCTCTTGCGTCTCCCTCCCTCCCACCCTCCCTGTCCCACCCCTCGAGGCGGTCACCAAGTACCGAGCTGATCTCCGTGTGCCATGCGGCTGCTTCCCACTAGCTATCTACCTTACGTTTGGTAGTGTATATATGTGCATGCCTCTCTCTCACTTTGTCACAGCTTACCCTTCCCCCTCTCCATATCCTCAAGTCCATTCTCTAGGAGGTCTGTGTCTTTACTCCCGTCTTACCCCTGGGTTCTTCATGACATTTTTTTTTTTCTTAAATTCCATATATATGTGTCAGCATACGGTATTTGTCTCTCTCTTTCTGACTTAGTTCACTCTGTATGACGGACTCTAGGTCTATCCACGTCATTACAAACGGCTCAGTTTCGTTTCTTTTTATGCCTGAGTAATATTCCATTGTGTAGATGTGCCACATCTTCTTTATCCATTCATCCGGTGATGGACACTTAGGTTGTTTCCATCTGCGGGCTATTGTAAGTAGAGCTGCAGTGAACATTTCGGTACATGACTCTTTTCGAATTACGGTTTTCTCAGGGTATATGCCCAGTAGTGGCATTGCTGGGTCATAGGGTAGTTCTGTTTGTAGTTTTTAAAGGAACCTCCATACTGTTCTCCACGGTGGCTGTATCAATTTACATTCCCACCAGCAGTGCAAGAGGGTTCCCTTCTCTCCCCACCCTCTCCAGCATTTATTGTTTCTAGATTTTTTGATGATGGCCATTCTGACTGGTGTGAGATGATATCTCATTGTAGTTTTGGTTTGCATTTCTCTAATGATTAATGATGTTGAGCAGTCTTTCGTGTGTTTGTTGGCAGTCTGTATGTCTTCTTTGGAGAAATGTCTGTTTAGGCCTTCTGCCCATTTTTGGATTGGGTTGTTTGGTTTTTTGTTATTGAGCTGCATGAGCTGCTCATACGTTTTGGAGGTTAATCCTTTGTCGGTTGCTTCATTCGCAAATATTTTCTCCCATTCTGAGGGTTGTCTTTTGGTCTTGTTTATGGTTTCCTTTGCTGTGCAAAAGCTTTGAAGTTTCATTCGGTCCCATTTGTTTATTATTGTTTTTATTTCCATTTCTCTAGGAGGTGGGTCAAAAAGGATCTTGCTGTGATTTACGTCATAGAGTGTTCTGCCTATGTTTTCCTCTAAGAGTTTGATAGTTTCTGGCCTTACATTTAGGCCGTTAATCCATTTTGCGCTCATTTTTGTGTATGGTGTTAGGGAGTGATCTAATCTCAGACTTTCACATGTACCTGTCCAGTTTTCCCGGCACCACTTACTGAAGAGGCTGTCCTTTCTCCACTGTACATTCCTGCCTCCTTTATTAAAAGTAAGGTGACCATATGTGCGTGGGTTTATGTCTGGGCTTTCTGTCCTGTTCCTTTGATCTGCCTTTCTGTTTTTGTGCCAGTACCATACTGTCGTGATTACTGTAGCTTTGTAGTGTAGTGTGAAGTCAGGGAGCCTGATTCCTCCAGCTCCGTTTTTCGTTCTCAAGACCGCTTTGGCTATTCGGGGTCTTTTGTGTTTCCATACAAATTGTGAAATATTTTGTTCTAGTTCTGCGAAAAATGCCGGTGGTAGTCTGGTAGGGATTGCATTGAAGCTGTAGATTGCTTTGGGTAGTAGAGTCATTTTCACAATGTTGATTCTTCCAATCCAAGAACATGGCATAGCTCTCCATCTATTTGTATCATCTTTAATTTCTTTCATCAGTGTCTCATAGTTTTCTGCATACAGGTCTTTTGTTTCCTTAGGTAGGTTTATTCCTAGGTATTTTATTCTTTTGGTTGCAATGGTAAATGGGAGTGTTTCCTTACTTTCTCTTTCAGATTTTTCATCATTAGTGTATAGGAATGCCAGAGATTTCTGTGCATTAATTTTGTATCCTGCTACTTTACCAAATTCATTGATTAGCTCTAATAGTTTTCTGGTAACATCTTTAGGATTCTCTATGTATAGTATCATGTCATCTGCAAACAGTGAGAACTTTACTTCTTTAATTTGAAGTGTGGTAAAATTATACCTACATTGATAATTCTGAATGCCCTATAGGTATATCAGGCAATATCTAAAATAAGGCAAATATAATAGAGTTTAATTAATTAAGAAGTCCTCAACTATTATACTTTTCAGAAGAGCAAAGTTTGTAATTGACCAAGATGAATAAGCATTTCCATTAGGTGTGTATATATAGTGCAGAAGATAGAAAGGAAAATAATGTTTTTTCCTGCTTATATCTGTAAGCCTCAGACTTCTGTAAATAATTGTTCATTATTGTGCATTGCACCTACCCTCAACAATTTCCACAAGGCCTGCATAATCTGACTCCTGCCCACCTCTTATGTCTCATTTCATGGAATTTATGTCCTCACTCTGCTCCAGCCAAAATGGTTCTTTCAGTTCCTTGATGCACTAAGTTATTTTATACCTCAGGAGTGATATTTTCTCTCCTGTTGTAGCTCCTACTCTTCTGTATCTTATACGTGAAAGGCCATTCAGAGAAGTCTTCATCATCTTCCTTTATCATCAGTGATTCTTGGTTTCGCTCTCCATGTTTTCAAAGCTTCCTTTCTTCCTGGTGCCCAACCTGGGTTCCATATAGAGATAGATATAAGTGCCTACTCAACAACTCGGTCATTCATTGAATCCTGAGAAATGTGGTAGATATACTTGTGCCCTAGATCGCAAATACAGAACTTTTGATTAGTTCTAATAATTTTTGACCCTCAACCAAGAGGGTTCAAGCTCAGAACATATGGCAGATATGCAAATAAATGCCATATCACTTCTTATATCATCCTCTTTTATTGCCCACAGATGAAATTGCCCACTGAAAGCACCACCTGAATCCTTCTATAAAACAAAAGCTTCTATGCATACGAATAAAGTTTCCCAATTCCTGAGGACTAAATATGGTATTTTCTATCATAGCTTATGAACACTATTAATTTCTCATTCCAGATTTTTATTTAAGTAATACCTACACCCCTTTAAGAAACCGGCACTGACAAAACATTGGAATTGATCTTTGAGTTATGAATTGTTTTCCTTTTTTACTATCTCATGTTTACAGTTATTCCAATAGGATAGAGACACAAGCAGACAACCTAGTTAGAAGTGTGTTCAAAGGGTGGTTTATTTATGTAGGGTGGAATTATTCAAAGAAGGAAGTTTTGGGCCTTCTAAAAGCCTTAACAAAATGATGCCATTGGAAATTTTTCTTTCTGGTCTAGGTACATTGACCGAGAACCAGTCTATTTGTTCTTTTTTGATTATACCCCATTTTTTATCTTGAAATTATCTATGTTTTTACTTCTCCTTGATAGGAGTTGAAGTTTCCCAATGTCTCACCACAGACCTCATCTCTCTCTGCCTCATTTGCTAGATCTTAACACTCTGTTACTTCTCTTAGGAGGCAGTTCAACTGTCTCATTTTGGTGCTGACCCCTCATATAGACACAGCATTGATATGTGATAAAGAGGGATACCTGTAATGCACCTAAAATTTAATATTTGTTTTCACTTAACTTTGAATAATAAAATATTAAGGTTATTTCTTTTAATGCAGTCTTACTATTAGCTATGAAACACCTGCACGGGACCAGAGATCAATACATTATTTCTGTTCTCTGCTTGAAATTTCAAATTAGAAACACATTTGAGCTATGAAACTAGAACTATTTTAAAAGACTTACTGCTATTATTGGCTTGATGAAATTTAAGATGCAGGTATTTGTGAAAGGCTCATTCAAAAGACTAAACCCAAGCTGGGTTTAAGGCAAGGGATTGATGTCAAATAAGGAAAGGGGGTAGGAGTAGCAGTACTTATATATTATAAACAATTTGCCATAATGTACATCATTTTTGTTTCTTAGCTTTTATTAGTCTCTTAGCCTTTTTATTAAACTTCTGAATAATATAATTTATAAGGTACATAATGATTAAAATGTGAAATTATACACTCAATTTCCATGAACTGTCAAAAATTTTGTGATTTCTAAGCCTTCGCCTTATCAATGTTCATTTTTAATTATAGTATCATGTTCAGTTAATATACCTAAACCCTATTACAAAAGACAAACCCTGTAAAGAGCCCTTTTAGGTATATTTTGGAAAGGTAATTTGTCTGTAGCAGGTATTGGTTAATGTAAATTTGCAAAACAACCTGAAAATAAGAAGACTTCTTTCATATACGAAATCAGTTCTTACTTAAAGTGGAACAAATATTGTATTTTTTACATAAGTTCTATTGGTTATGTACATTGAGATTAGAAAAAAATGGTATATGTTTTCAATTATTCAAATCATCTTTTATATTCTACAAAACTCTTTGGTATATTTCATCAAAGAGATTCTATATTGCGCATCTAGAATTGATTCCTAGAATTTTGATTTTTTGGTTATTATAATTTCTCTATTAGGGAGCTTAACAGAGTATGGTTGGTATATAAGAAAGTTTTACATTTTAAAACTAAACTTTATTGAGTTATAATTTATCTTCAATAAGATGTACCCATTGAGTTATAATTTATCTTCAATAAGATGTACCCATTGTAAAGACATGTCAGATGAGTGTATCAGTAGCGATCATGTGCAGATTTCTGAAGCTCCTCTCCAAAATTTCCCCTCTGCATCCTTAGCAACTCTCCCCAAATTCCAATGTCTGTCTCTCCTGCAATTCTGTTTGTCCTCACTATACTGTATCTGGAAAGTATCTTCAGGTACAAAGCCTGAGAGATCACAGGCATATTTTGTTCATTTGCTTTCTCATGTCCACAGTCCTGCCTGTAATCTAATGTCTTAATACAAATGTTTCATGTATTTAATCCAATAGTCTAGTTGTTTATGTTGGGAAAGCTAGTCTGGCACCACTTACTCTCATATAGATGCAAGAGGCCATAGTTATTAATTTTTATAAATGTAATTTGTATAAAACTGTATTATTAAACTTCCCTATTACTTCTAAAGAAACTAGATTATTAAAAAATTAGATTAACTTGTTTTTTTAAAGTAAATAATGAAGTAATTTGCTTTTTAAAGTGAATAATCGTTCAAAGTCATCCTAAAAGTGACTTTACATATTTTTTTCCTTAAGAATGAAATAATAAATTTGTAAAATAATGCAGTGTCAGTAAATTATGGGATCATGTGAATGAATAACTGGTATTTTTATCTTGATCTGGACTTTATATTTTGGCTTTAAATGATTGTTGGATTTTTAGTTTAAGATCGGAATTTGTTTTTCTTAAAATTGTCTAAGAATATGAGAAATTTAATTTTCCTAATGTCTTCTTAGCATCTATCATTATACCTATTTACTTTTTTCTTTATTAAAGTACTGCTTTACCGAAACATTCTGGTATTCCTGAAGTAAATTCTAGTTGATGAAAATGCATTTATTATTCTTAAATAACAGATTAAGTGCTAGTATTGTATCTTGGATTGTTTGCATCTATATATTTGTTTAGCTTAAAAATGACTAGTAGAATTGCCCATTTGTCCATCCTTTAAAAAAGTTTATATAGAAATGAAATTATTAATTCCTTGGAAAGTTTAAAGTACTGGGGTTTTTTTCTGTTTTAATGAGGTATAAATGATGTACAATAAACTCCACATACACCATACTCAATGGTGAAAAGCTGAAAGCTTTTCCTTTAAGATCAGGAACAAGACAAGGATGAGCACTCTGGCCACTTTTATTCAACACAGTATTGGAAGTCCTAGCCACAGTAATCAGAAAAGAAAAAGAAATAAAAGGCATCCATATTGGAAAGGAAGTCGTCAAACTGTCACTATTTGAAGATGACATGATGCTATATATAGAAAATCCTCAAGACTCCACCAAAAAACTATTAGAACTAATAAATGAATTCAGTAAAGTTACAGGATAGAAAATTAATATACAAAAATCTGTTGCATTTCTACAAAATAATGTATTGCCAGAGGGGGCAATCAAGAAACAATCCCATTTACAGTCAATCACATGAAATAGAATAAAATGCCTAGGAATAAATCTAACCAAGGAGGTAAAATACTTGGAAAACTGTAAGACACTGATCAAAGAAACTGAAGATGACACAAACAAACAGAAAGATACACTGTGCTCGTGGACTGGAAGAATTAATATTGTTAAAATAACCATATTATTCAAGGCAATCTACAGATTCAGTGCACTCTCTATCAAAATACCCATGACATTTTTCACAGAACTAGGACAAATAATTCTAAAATTTGAATGTAACCACAAAAGACACCAAATATCCAAAGAAATCTTCAGAAAGAAGAACAAAGCTGGAGGTATCACATTCTCTGATTTCAAACTATACTACAAAGCAATAGTAATCACAACAGTATGGTACAAAAACAGACACATAGATCAATGGAACATAACAGAGAGCCCATAAATAAATGCACACTTACATAATCAATGTTTATGACAAAGAAGGCAAGAATATACAAGAGAAAAGAGTTTCTTCAATGAATGGTGTTGGGAAAACTGGAGAGCTACATGCAAATGAATGAATCTAGACCATTTTCTTACACCATAGACAAAAATAAACTCAGAATGGTTTAAAGACTTAAATGTAAGACTTAAAAACATAAAACTACTAGAGGAAAACATAGGCTCTTTGACATTGGTCTTAGCAACATTTTTGTGGATCTGTCTCCTTAGGCAAGTGGAAAAAAGCAAAAGTAAACAAATGGGATGACATCAAGCTAAGCCTAACTGAACTTAAATGCTTTTGCACATCAAAGGAAACGATAAACAAAATGAAAAGACAACTTACAGAATGGGAGAAAATATCTGCAAATGACGTGACCATTAAGGGATTAATCTCCACAATATACAAACAGCTGATAAAACTCAATACCAAAAGAAATGGGCAGAAGATCTAAACAGACATTTCTCCAAAAACATACAGATGGTCAACAGGCACATGAAAAGATGCTCAACATCTCTAATTATTAGAGAAGTGCACATCAGAACTACAATGAGGTATCACCTCGCACCAGTCAGAATGGCCATCATCAAAAAGTCTACAAATAATAAATGCTGGAGAGGATGTGGAGAAAAGGGAACCCTCCTACACTGTTGGTGGGAATGTAAATTGGTGCAGCCACTATGGAGAACAGTATGGAGGTTCCTTAAAAAACTAAAAATAGAACTACCATACAACCCAGCAATCCCACTACTGGGCATATACCCTGAGAAAACCATAGTTCAAAAAGCATCATGTACCACAATGTTCACTGCAGCACTATTTACAACAGCCAAGATATGGAAGCAACCTAGATGTCCATCGACAGATGAATGGATAAAGATGATGTGGTATATTTACACAACGGAATATTACTCGGGCATATAAAAGAATGAAATAAGGCCATTTGCAGCAACATGGATGGACCTAGAGATTATCGTACTAAATAAGCCAAAGACAAATATCATATGATATCACTTTTATGTGGAATCTAAAAATAAATATACAAATGAACTTATTTAATAACAGAAATAGACCCCAAAACAAACTTATTGTTACCAAGTTTCCCAAAGGGGAAAGGGGGGGGCAATAAATTAGAAGTTTGAGATTAACATATACACACTACTATATATATAAAATAGATAACCAACAAGGACCTACTGTGTAGCACAGGGAACTATACTAATTATTTAATAACCTATAAGGGAAAAGAATATGAAAAAAATATATATATGCATACCTGAATCACTTTGATTTACACCTGAAACTAACACACTGTAAATCAACTATACTTCAATAAAAATAAATTTGAGAAAAACAAAAAATAAAAAGCTTTCACATAGCAAAAGAATGATCAACACAATGAAAAAGCAACCTATTGAAAGCAAGATATTTGCAAATGATATGTCCAATAAGGGGTTAATATCCAAAATATATAAAGAACTCAAATAACTCAATATCAAAAAAAAACCTGATTAAAAAATGGGTAGAAGCCTTGAATAGACATTTTTCCCAAGGAGACATACAGATGGCCAACAAGCACATGAAAAGATGCTCAATATCATAATCATCAGGGAAATGCAAACCAAAACCCACAGTGATATATCACCTCACACCCATCAGAATGGTCATTTTCAAAAAGACAGAAAATAACAAGTTTGGTGACAATGTGGAGAAAAAGGAACTTTCCTGTACTGTTGGTGGGAATGTAAATTTGTCCAACCACTATAGTAAACACTATGGAGCTTCCTCAAAACACTACCATATGATCCAGCAATTACATTTCTGGGTATTTTTCTGAATAAAATGAAAATACTAATTTGAAAAGATATATACACCCCAGTGTTCACTGCAGCATTATTTACAGCAGCTAAGATATGGAAGAAACCTAACTGTCCATTGATAGATGAATGGATAAAGGAGATGTGGTATGAATATATACAATGGAATATTAGCCATAAAAATAAAATATTGCCATTTCTGACAACATGGAGGGACCCAGAGGGTATTATTCAAAGTGAAATAAGTCAGAGAAAGACAAATACTGTATGATTTCACTTACATGTGTAATCTAAAAAACAAAACAATTAGACAAACAAAACAGAAACAGACTCATAGATACAGAGAACCACCTGGTGGTTACCAGCAGGGAGGGGTGGAATGGGTGAAATAGGGGAAGAGGATTAACAGGTACAAACTTCCAGTTATAAAATAAACAAGTCATGGAGATATAATGTACATCATAGAAATATAGTCAATAATATTATAACAACTTTGTATGGTTACTAGACTTATTGTGGTGATCATTCCATAATGTATAAAAATATTGAATCGCTATGTGGTACGCCTGAAATTAATATAATACTGTAAGTCAATTATACTTCAATAAAAATAAACTCTAGGACCTGATGAAACTTAAAAGCTTTTGCACAGCAAAGGAAACCATAAACAAGACCAAAAGACAACGCTCAGAATGGGAGAAAATATTTGCAAATGAAGCAACTGACAAAGGATTAATCTCCAAAATTTACAAGCAGCTCATGCAGCTCAATATCAAAAAAACAAACAACCCAATCCAAAAATGGGCAGAAGACCTAACTAGACATTTCTCCAAAGAAGATATACAGATTGCCAACAAACACATGAAAGAATGCTCAACATCATTCATCATTAGAGAAATGCAAGTCAAAACTACAATGAGATGTCATCTCACACCAGTCAGAATGGCCATCATCAAAAAATCTAGAAACAATAAATGCTGGAGAGGGTGTGGAGAAAAGGGAACACTCTTGCACTGCTGGTGGGAATGTGAATTGGTACAGGCACTATGGAGAACAGTATGGAGGTTCCTTAAAAAACTACAAATAGAACTACCATATGACCCAGCATTCCCACTACTGGGCATATACCCTGAGAAAACCATAATTCAAAAAGAGTCATGTACCAAAATGTTCATTGCAGCTCTATTTACAATAGCCAGGAGATGGAAGCAACCTAAGTGTCCATCATCGGATGAATGGATAAAGAAGATGTGGCACACATATATAATGGAATATTAGCCATAAAAAGAAACGGAATTATTTGTAGTGAGGTGGATGGACCTAGAGTCCGTCATACAGAGTGAAGTAAGTCAGAAAGAGAAAGACAAATACCATATGCTAACACATATATATGGAATCTAAGAAAAAAAAAATGTCATGAATAACCTAGGGGTAAGACGGGAATAAAGACACAAGCCTACTAGAGAATGGACTTGAAGATATGGGGAGGGGGAAGGGTAAGCTGTGACAAAGTGAGAGAGTGGCATGGACATATACACTACCAAACGTAAAATAGCTAGTGGGAAGCAGCCGCATAGCACAGGGAGATCAGCTCGGTGCTTTGTGACCACCTAGAGGGGTGGGATAGGGAGGGTGGAAGGGAGGGAGACGCAAGAGGGAAGAGATATGGGAACATATGTATATGTATAACTGATTCACTTTGTTATAAAGCAGAAACTAACACACCATTGCAAAGCAATTATACTCCAATAAAGATGTTAAAAAAAAAAACAAAAAACAAAACAAAACAAAAAAAGATCCCTGCAAAAGAGCCCAGTTTTAATTGGACCAGTCTGTGAAGCAACTGATGCCCCAGGACACTGTTGAGGTGATAGAGCAATCAGCTGCAATTAATGAAGCTTATCAGATGGCTGTGGTCAGGAAGAGAGTTTCTGGCCAGGGCAATCAGGCCAGAAAAAGAAATAAAAGGCATCCAGATCGAAAGGGAGATGATGTGACCTTATATATAGAAAATCCTAAGGAATAAACAAAAACACGACTAGAGCTAATGAACACGTTCAGCAAGGTTGCAGGATCCAAGATCAATATACAAAAATCATTTGTGAGGCACGAATGGGTACAAAGGTTCAGTTGTTCAGGATGAATGAGTTCTGGTGATCTAATGTATAGAATGATGGCTGTAGTTAGTAATAGTACATTGTATACTTGAAACTTGCTAAGAGAACAGATCTTAAATGTTCTTATCACAAAAATGTATAAGTATGTGAGGTGATGGATAGAGTAATTGGCTTGACTGTGGTAATCATTTCACAATGTATATGTATATCAAAACACCATATTGTGTACCTTAAATATATATAATTTTAATTTGTCACTTATATCTCAATAAAGCCGGGGGAAAAATTTAAAAAAACTCTAAATATATATTTTACTTAGCATAATACCCTCTAGGGTCCTCAATTTTGTCACAGTTTAAGAGTTTTGACATATGTATTCACATGTGAAATCATCACCACAATTAAGATAATAACCATACACCATCTCTAAAAGCTTCACCCTGTTCATTTGCAATTCTTGTTTTCTTCCCCTCCCTCTCCTCTCCAGGTAACAAACACTTTGTTTTCTGTTATTATGGATTACTTTGCATTTTCTAGAGTTTTATATAAATGAAATTAGGTATTATTTATTTTCTGTCTAGTTTCTTTAACACAGCATAGTAATTTTGAGATTCATTCATGTTGTTCATACTTTGTTTTCTATTTCTGAATAATTGTATTCTATTGTATGAATATCACAATTTTTTTGTACTACTGAAGCTTCTAAATAATAGCTTCTAAATAAACTGCCAAACTGTTTTCCAAACTGGTTATACTGCTTTAGATTCCCAGCAGCAGTATGTGAGCATTCCAGTTGTGTCAGGTCCTTGCTAACACTTGTAAGATATATGTAGTGTATGGGTAGTGGCATTTCATTTCGGTTTTAATTTTGCATTTCCCAAATAGTGATGAAGTTGAGCGTTTTTCATAGACTTATTGGCCATCCCTGTATCTTTCATAGGAAATTATTTGTTCAACTTTTTGTGCCCATTTAAAAAGAAAATTGAGTTGAAGATATATTTTAAATGTAAGTCCTTTGTTGGATATATGTTTCACAAGTATTTTCTCCCAGTCCTTGGCTTGCCTTATCTTTCTAACAGTGTTTTTTTGAAGAGCAAAACTTGTTGTTTGTTTGCTTGTTTGGTTGTTTTTATTAAGTCCAATTTATTTAAATTTCTATTTTATAGTTTGTGCTTTTGCATCATACATCCTCTGCCAAAACTATGGTCAGTAACAGTTTTCGTGTTTTCTTCTAGATGTTTTATCATTTTAGCTTTTGATTTGATCCATCAAAAACTTCATTTTTGTATATGATCTGGTATGGATTGAGGAACCTCCTTTTCTCCCCCACATGTGGCTATTCGATTGTTCCAATGCCATTTTTCCTTACCCCCTTAAATTGCCTTTCCGGTGTTTATTTCCTCCTGGCTTTTGGTTAGTTTCCTCACAGTGATGTATTCATATAGATGAAGATTCATGGGAAACTCTCCTGAGCTCACTCTCTTCTGTTCAGTTCTTTTTTCTACAAGTAGTTCTGTCCTTTCTGTTACTCTGCCAAGCAAACTGAGGCCATTTCGTCCACCCCAAATTTTTAACACTTTTCTCATGTCAAGGAGACTGCCAGGTTCTATCTGGGTTCCTTTTCCCTGCACTGCATGCCAGAAACTCTCCAGGAAGTAAGCTGAGGCAGTGATGGGGCTCACCTGATTTGTGTCTTTCTCACAGGAGTCACTGTTCTGCACTGCCTTGTGTGCAGTTGTCTGAACATTATGGTTCCCCATATTTTGTCTATTTTTTTAGAAGAGTCATTGTTACTCCATTATGGCTGGAAACAGAAGTGACCTAAAGACCATATTTATGATCAAATATGCTTTGTCCCTAATTTGAAGATAATAATTTGACACACTTTAAAATTCTTCCATTGATTACTAACCAGTTTTGTTTTTTAAGTTATGAATCTGATTTGGTAATCAATTTGTTTTTCTACAAGTAGTTGAATATGTTCATGCTTATTAGTATGGAGTTATTTATATTCTCTTACTTTTAAATAGCTACCAAATCTCTAGTTAAACTGCTACTCTCATTCCTAATTTTGAATTTTTGTGGGGTTTTTTTTCTTATCATCTTTGATAGATTAAGCAGGTGAGAGGCTACCCTATGCTACTGGTTTTCTTGAAGGTAGAACTCTTAGCTAACTGTATCCACTATAGTTCTTTTTATTCTTTAACTTCTTTTTATCTTTAACTTCTTTTATTTTTAACTTACTTTTTGCTTGCTTTATTTTCCCTTTCTTGATACCTTAAACTGTATGCTGAAATTCAAGTTCTTTTTTCTTTCTTATTAATAATAAAAGCATCCTCTACAGCTACAATCTTCCTGTTTTGGTATTTATTGTTGTTATTATTACTAATTTCTAATAATCTGTGTACTTTTGATTTACTGTTTAATGAAACTTATTTACAAGTGGTATACATTTTTTTAAAAAAAGTTTTCACCAACATATTTCATCAGTTCTCAAATGTCAATAATTGTAAGATGCACTATCAATTTAATTATGAATATTTTGTAGGAAAAATATTGATAATAAATGTGATTCATAATCTAGGTTTGAATCTAATTCTTCTTACATTCCCTGACTGAAGAGTCTTTTGAGTCCTTTATGAGATTTTTATCAGGGCTATGCATATTATCACATAAGCAGATTTCCCTAAATCATGACATTGAACAGGCAATCTTCTTTACACAAAATATTTTCTTCATTTCAATGCTATATTAGTAAAATATTTCAAAAGACATTTTAAAGTGAAATTAAGGTATTCAAATTTAAGTGGTTTTAAATCCACATGCATGTATTGCTAATTTAACATCAGAAATGTATCTACTACATTGGAAGAGCCAGTGTACTCAAGGGTACAGTCAAAACAATTTTATTTTTATGCATCCCTTTCACCTTTTCAAATCATTCTCTAGAGGAGTATTATACCCTACCTCTTCAATAAAATCTAAGGCAAGCCCCATGCCTTTTAAATCTACTTTTAGGCAATTAAAAATAGTTCTATTGACAAAATGCTTAGTTCAAAAAAAATCATTCTGAAGAGATAAAATTGTCATTATATATAGATGACATGATACTCTATATAGAAAACCCTATACTCTCTCTATATAGAAAACCTTTCTATACTCTATATAGAAAACCCTTTCTATACTCTATATAGAAAACCTTGTCATTATATACAGATGACATGATACTCTATATAGAAAACCCTCCACACAAAAACTTCTAGAACTGATAAACAAATTCAGCAAGGTAGCAGAATACAAGATTAACATACAGAAATCAGTTCCATTTCTTTATACTAACAATGAAATATCAAAAAGGGAATGTAAATAAAACAATCCCTTTTAAAATTACATTAAAAAAATACTTAGGAATAAACCTGACCAAGGAGGTGAAAGACATAAGCTGGGAACTATAAAACATTAATAAAGGAAATTGAAGATGATTCAAAGAAATGGGAAGATATTCCACGCTCTTGGATTGGAAGAATTAATATTGTTAAAATAGCCTTAGTACTCAAAGCAATCTACAGATTTAACAGGATCCCCCTCAAATTATCCAGAACTAGAACAAATAATCCTAAAATATATATGGAACCATAAAAGACCCAGACTTTCCAAAGCAACCCTGAGGAAAAAGAACAAAGTAGGAGGTATAACTCTCCCAGACTGCAGACAATACTACAAAGCTATAGTAATCAAAACAGCATGGTACTGGCACAAAAACAGATATATAGTTTAATGGAACAGAATATAGAGCCCCAAAATAAACCCACACATCAGTATTTTAGTCAGTTAGTCTTCGACAAAGGAGGCAAGAATATACAGAGAAAAGATAGTCCCTTCAGCAAGTGGTGTTGGGAAAGTTGGACAGCTGCATGTAAATCAATGAAGTTAGAACACACCCTCACACCATACACAAAAATAAACTCAAAATGGCTTAAAGATTTACATATAAGACATGACACCTTAAAAGTCCTAGAAGAGAACATAAGCAAAACATTCTCTGACACAAATTGTACCAAAGTTTTCTTAGGTCAATCTCCCAAGGCAATAGAAATTAAAGCAAAAATAAACAAATGGGACCCAATCACACTTACAAGCTTTTGTGCAGCAAAGGAAACCATAAATAAAATGAAAAGACAATCTATGAACTGGGAGAAAATATTTGCAAATGATGTGACTGACAGGGATTAATTTCCAAAATATACAAACAGGTCATACAACTCAATAAGAAAAAAATCAAACAACCCAATTGAAAGATGGGCAGAAAACCTAAATGGACATTTCTCTAAAGAAGACATACAGATGCCAAAAGGCACATGAAAAAGATGCTCAACACCACTAATTATTAGAGAAATGCAAGTCAAAACTACAATGAGGTATCACCTCACACCGGTCAGAATGGCCATCATTAAAAGTTTACAAATAACAAATGCTGGAGAGGGTGTGGAGAAAAAGGAAATCTCCTACACTGTTGTTGGTGGGAATTTAAATTGGTGCAGCCTCTATGGAAAACAGTATGGAGGTTCCTTAAAAAACTAAAAATGGTTACCATATGATCCAGCAATCCCACTCCTGGGCATATATCTGCACAAAACTATAATTCAAAAAGATACATATACCCTATGTTCATAGCAGTTCTATTCACAATAGCCAAGACATGGAAACAAACTAAATGTCCATCGACAGATGAGTGGATAAAGAAGATGTGGTACCTATATAAAATACAATACTCCTCAGCCATAAAAAAGAATAAAATAATGTCATTTGCAGCAACAGGGATGGACCTAGAGATTATCATACTAAGTGAACTATGTCAGAAAAAGACAAATACCATATGGTATCACTTATATGAGGAATCTAAAATATGACACAAATGAACTTATCTACAAAACAGACTTGGAGACATAGAGAATAGCTTTGTGATTGCCAAGGGGGTGGGGGGGGAGGAATGGATTGGGAGTCTGGGATTAGCAGATGCAAACTATTATATATAGAATGGATAAACAAGAAGGTCCTACTATATAGCACAGGGAACTATATTTAATATCATGTGATAAACCATAATGAAAAAGAATGTTTATATATGTATAGCTGAATCACTTTGCTGTACAACATCATAAATCAATTATACTTCAACAAAGTAAATTTAAAAAATAACACCCATTCCAATGTTATCCACATTTAAAATTAATTTAAAGTTTATTTCATCCCCCTCCTGAAGCATGCCTAAAACAGACCCCTTGAGGGACTTCCCTGGTGGTGCAGTGGTTAAGACTCCGTGCTTCCACTGCAGGAGACACAGGTTCAATCCCTGGTCAGGGCACTAAGATCCCTGCATGCCGTGCAGCACAACCAAAAAAAGAAAAAGAAAAAAGACAAGAACTACCAACCTTTACATCCTGCCTCGTGCCTACTAATAATATGTAAACCTACAAAGCAGTTTTGAATAGTAAACAAACAAACAAAACAAAACAGACAGACCCCTGGAAATGAAAAGGGATATAGTGGACTCATATCATGTCATCTACTCTGGTGGCTCTTTTAAGGTTGAATTTGGCCTAAGAGGAGGAGGTAACAATAGATAGGGTCTTACTCTTCCAGTTTTGTTGAGGTGGTTTAGCATTGGCTTCTCTGAGTTTAGCAGATGTTTAAAGTCAACTCGATCTATGTTGGGTGATGGATTCTTTAGCACCCTGTCCATCCTCCACTCACCATGAGGTGAACCCATCTCCTCCAATTGGTTGCCTAAGCCATTCTCTCAGCCCCTAGGCATTGATAGTTCATCTCCAGCTTCTTGCTGCTGAGGCAGCCTCATCCCTCTAAGGGGTTCTACTGGACACTATCTAAGACATTCAGTATAATTCTCTCCCTTACATGGCTTAGATCTGGCCAGTGGGAAACACCCATGCCTCCTTTGCCCCAACGAACTCTTGACTGTCAAGCTTCCCCGTTACAGACTTACATATCCCCTTGCCGTAGGCTAACCAAATGGAGTCACCAGCTCTTTACATTTCTCAGACTTAAATCAGAATTCAGTTCTTTTAGACCCTCATACCTCTACCCCATGCTTCAACATAAACATATTATGTTCTTAGGGTGATCTCTCTGAACACCTTTTCTCTGACTTTGTGGTAAGAGAAAAGCATTTCCCATCCTAGTCCATAGGCATTGTTTGTACTCTGGCAGTCCTTCAAAAAGCCCCCTCTCAGCTTCTCCATGTATTTCATAAGCTAGATATTGGTGACTGCTTAAGTCTCCCCAAACTAGTTTTTCAGAATCTTCATTATTATCCCTAATTTGGTGACCATGTACCTCACTTTGGAATTCTTAGAAAAGTTGGTGTATTTTTTTCTTGGAGGCATAAGTGAAACTGAGATGAAGTCACATTTTAACATCCAGTTATATTACAGATACCTAAATTGAAAAGATAACCATGTTAAATTTATTTCCAAGCTATGTCTAATTCACAGATACACAAGAACTGACCACTACATTATAACTTACTCTCTGCCCAGCAGCTTCAACTTCTTAAAAGTGACTGTAATTTCAGAAAATTTAAAATGTGAAAATGTATAGACTTAAGGATTGAGAAAATATGGCCATTTCAATTTTTATTATATCCCAGTTAGAAAATGCAACCTGAACAATTACTCATTTGGAATTTACTGAGGTTTTCTATGTATTCTTTTGCAATAATTTTCATGTTGTGGCATATATAGTAAATTCCAATGATTGTATGCCACATAAAGATTAACAGAGATGAGGCTGTTCACCAACCTGCACAGTGGGCTGAGGGAAATCAATATTTGAACACATCTGTAACCCATCTGAAGGACTGGCAAGCTCTGTTTTAATGAGTGATCAATTCCTGAAATACATTGTACTGGAAATGTTCATAATTTAGTACATGTCTTACATATCTCTTAATTATGTCATCCCAAATTAAATACGTCTTAATATATATATTGTAACATATATAATACAGATTATGTAATTTATAATCACCTACACTTCTGCCTATTTTATTCTTCAAAGAGATGCGTTAAAAATTCCCATAGCTGGACTTCCCTGGTGGTGCAGTGGTTAAGAATCCGCCTGCCAACTCGGGACACGAGTTTGATCCCTGGTCTGGGAAGATCCCACATGCTGCAGAGCAACTAAGCCCGTGTGCCACAACTACTGAGCCTGTACTCTAGAGCCTGCCAGCCACAACTACTGAGCCCATGTGCTGCAACTACTGAAGCCTGCATGCCTAGAGCCTGTGCTCTGCAGCAAGAGAAGGCACCACAATGAGAAGCCCGTGCACCGCAATGGAGAGTAGCCCCTGCTCGCCGCAACTAGAAAAAGCCCGTACACAGCAACGAAGACCCAACACAACCAATAAATAAATAAATAAACAGTAAACTGATTTTTTAAAAAAAAGGTTCCCATAACTACTGCATGTCAGTGAATTTATTTATATATGCTAAAGGTATCTTGCTTTATGTATTTCAAAGCAATGCTGTTTGTTAATGCTGATTAGTGATTATTAGAATTTCCCTGTAAATCTTACAAGTTAGCTATAGGTTCTGGATCCTAAGGAGGTAGCACTTGAAACTGATCAGAGAAATACATGTTAACTAGAGTTCCTGACTTGGAACTGATCCAATGAATGGATGATATTTGAGTTCCTACTTTGAAGAGGGCGTAGTGTGTTTTGGGTTGCATTTTGGGAAAGTAGCATTAGGTTATTTAGGGAAATTTTATTTGTAAGTATGAGTGTATTAGTCTGCTCAGGCTGCCATAGCAAAATTCCCCCAATTGGGTGGCTTGAACAACAGAAATTTATTTTTTCATAGTTCTGGAGGCTAGAGGTCCAAAGTCAAGGTGTCTGCAGATTTGGGTTCTCCTGAGGCCTCTCTCTCTGGCTTGCAAATGACTGTCTTCTCACTGTGTCCTCACATGACCCTTTCTCTGTGTGAGCACATTCCTGTTGTCTCTTGGTGTGTCCAAATTTCCTCTTCTCATAGGGACACCTGTAAGTTTGGATTAAGGCCCATCCTAATATGGGTTCATGTTAACTTAATCATCTCTTTAAAGACCCTATCCTCAAATACAGTCACATTCTGAGGTGCTGTGGGTTAGGACTACAACATATAAATTTTCAGGGGCACAATTCAGCCCCTAACAATCAGGAAGAGTATTTAGAGGATATAAACAGTAGTCATTTGCTGTTACTGCCTATTCATTATCAGTATTAGACCATTCTCCTTCTAATAACAAGACTGTTCTCTCCTGGGAGGAACCATTCTAGGCTCTATTAGGTGATTACCTTCACCTCCACAAGACAAGGTACATATCCAATATCTGGCCCATTGGAATGGCAACTAGCCCAGACTACAATGATTTGCTCTCAATGGACACATTATTCAAGCTAAAATGGTATGCACGGTCATTGTGATTTATTAGCCAAAATCATTAGGAAATACTCTCTTAATTTAGAGAGATTAGGTTAGATTAGACTGTGGCAACCACCAACCACAAAACAGTATTGGTGTAATACAATAAAAATTTACTTTGTATTCAGGCTAAACATTCAAAAAGAAGTGAGAAACTCTCTTAGATCAAGTTTTCGATGTTATTGCTCAGCAATCCAGGTTTCTACCTTTCACCAACAAGAGACTACCATTTTCCCACAACAGGGGAAATAAAAACTAGAGGGTTGTGCACTGGCTCTAACATGCTTTAAACTGGAGTCATCACTTCTCCCCTCAGTACATTGGCCAGAATTAAACATATGGCCCCAGCTAACTGCAGGAGGCTAGAAGATTTTGGAGGAGCACAACTTTTTGATAAAGAGTAAAGATTTATTCCATAAAGTTTCAAAATGGTGAGTTAAGGTTATTGAGATATTAAATTATTTATTTAGTAATGAATTCTTATTTATAATTGAAAGAGAATAACTTTCTCTGTGAATCCATGAAAGATGATGAAGTAAATGTATCTAAGTTTCCTTCTAGTTCTAATATTCTATAAGAAAAACACCAGTAAAAATCAAACAAAATATGTAAGCAGGCAATTAGCAAGAAGAGAAATAGTTACATAATAATATATGTTGGTAAATATTATGTTATTACATAAATACAAAATGAGATCTGTATTTAATTTATGATGAAGTAAGATACGGTAATTTACATGAGAATATTTATTTTAAAAACATGGTAATTAACTGAGTTTTCAAGAATTCCAGAAACTGACAAACTAATAAACTATTTCCATGACTATATAACTTGGAGTTGTTTATTTGAAAATATTTATAAAATGACCTGCCAATATATATGTCCTTTAATATAGAAATTTCTCTTATGGAATGTATCTTAAGAAAATAAGATATGTGCACAAGGATAAATGTGCAAAGATTTACTCTGCACAAATATTTATAGTATTAAAGATTAAAAGCAGTCCCAATGCCTTTGGCAAAAGCATTGCTATTGGACCCTATTCAGCCATTAACGACTGGGCTGTAGAAGAATATTGATATTCTAAACTGGTATGTAAAAAAGCCAGTTACTAAACTATCTGAAATTTCTACATAGCACTATATATATATATATATATATATATATATATATATATATATATATAT
>NW_021703782.1:83569031-83583234 GCF_005190385.1 Monodon monoceros
TATATATATATATATATATATATATATATATATATATATATATATATTTCTTTGTGTAGTAAGAAGTAACATTGGTTTCTGTTTTCTATTGTTTTGATGGTTTATTTTTATTTTGCCCTTTGTACTCTTTTTGAATTTTCATATTTGCTTAGAGAATTAATATCACTTTCTTTAAGTAGGGAATAATAATGAATGGTATCAATATAGGAATTTTAAAGGGAAGAAATAATGAAAATTTAAAACATAACTATCAATAAAATATATATATATATTTTTTTCTTTGAACTTAATCTGGTGGTTATTCTGACTGTAGTTACTGTCCATATGTAGTCTCTTTACTATAGTATCTTTTACTGGACCTATGACTCATATAGAATTTTTGTGTCTTTTTTTTTGTTTTTTGTTTCTTTTGGCTGTGCCACGCAGCTTATGGAATCTTAGTTCCCCGACCAGGGATTGAACTCGTGCCCTCAGCAGTGAGAGCACAGAGTCCTAACGACTGGACCATCAGAGAATTCTCTAAAATGTCTTGACTAACAAATAAACAACAGAAAAAATATTATTTGAAAATAGCCTTCAAAGTCTTTACAGGTGTTACTTTTTGTTGAAGCATAAAGTAATATTTATAGAGATTTACCAATACTATAAAAAACTTTGAATTCAATAAATTGCAGAATATTTTCCTTCTTCTGCTTATTGAGCTCTTTATAAGGTCCAGGAAGCAGAAATTATTATTAGAACATTTACTCTATTTTGACTTGTGCTTTAAAAAAAAATATGAAATTAGGCAAAAAAATCAAGAGTAGCCAGCCAACTTTATTATCTATCCCATCCCACTTTTTCACATATACTTGTAATGAGTATGTTTTCTCAACGTTTTAAAAATTGAGATATAATTCACATACCATAAAATTCACCTTTTAAAGTAAACAATTAAGGTTTTTGTTTTGGTATAGTCACAGGTCATTAAAATAGTACCACTATAGAATTTCAAAATATTTTCATCACTCCAAAAGGAAATCGCTGTATATTTTAGCAATGACACCCCATCCTCCCATCACCTTTAGCCCTAGGCAACCACTAATCTACTTTCTGTTTCTATGGATTTGCATATTCTGGGCATTTCATTTAAGTGAAATCATATACTATGTGATCTTTTGAACTTAATCTTTTAAGTTGGTCTTTTAAGTTGATCTTAAGTTGATCTTGATCTTTTGTGAATGGCTTCTTTCACTTAGCATAATGTGCTCAAGGTTCAGCCATGTTGTGGCATGCCTCGGCACTTCATTACTTTTTATTGCTGAATAATGTATCATTGTAAAGAAATACCACTTTTTCTTTATCCATTCATCAACTGATTGTTTCAATATTTAGCTGTTTTTGACTATTGTGAATAATGCTGCTGTGAATGCACATACACAACCTGATGGAAATTTGGTTGAGATTACATTGAATTTACAGAAGTATTTGGCAATATCTTTACAATATTGCATGCTCCTTAATCATTCCTATTTTTTCATCATAGATATTCTCTTTCTGGGGTATGTGACTTGGTAAAACACTTGTTTAGCTGAATTTCACATTCCAGTATATTCTTTAAAAGATAAGAACACAAAGTTATAGTTCTTAGTTATTTTATCTAAATGCTTGCTCTTTAAAGGTCTTCACACTAGAATAACAACTTGATTGAGAATAATATTATTAAGACACACTTTCCTGAGAAATTTTAAAGTCTGGCTCTAGTTAAGTGTTAGTGATTGGATTTCTGATTTTCCCCTAATAAGCTAGTTGTTCTTTTGCCTGGTTGCCTGAAAAGTTACTTCTTAATTAATCAAGTTCAGTAATGAAATCACCTCTGCCTAAATGGTATTTATTCCTTCACAATTTTCCTTATATACAGGCACCATTTGATCTGTAAGTTTGTCTTTTGTTCTCATTCAGGAACATTTCCATGGATCATGTTTTTCATATGTCATTTATTTATTAAATTTTCCACTTAGACAAAAATCAATTACCCTTCTGTTGGATAAGTTCTGTCTATTCATAGTAATACTATTTACCTTTGCTCTTATAAACTTCCACTGCCTGTCACTGTGATTAGGTCGGTTTCCCATCACTGTAAGCAGTTGCTTTGCTTTCCAGCGAATACTTGCTGACTTGTGTTTACTTGTTCTCAGGACTATCGGGCTCGGCAGCTTCCCTCTGCTTCTTCTAGTACAGGCATGGATAGCACGTGTAAGCTCATGGCTCTTGGTACTTTGTCCTATTTCTTGTATTTGGGAACCCATCAGAATGCCTTGTCACCTCTGTTGGTGGGGAATGCTGTCATGCAATTACGACTGTTTTTAAAATCAGATTCACCTCTCTTTATTTTATGTGGGGATTCATAAACTCTGCCACCATTACTGTCAGTTTTCCAGAATTCACCCTTCATTCTTGAAAGGTAGTTTTGATTGTTAAATGATTTTAATTGAAAAACCACTTTTAGTTTTTTGAAGAGATTACACACTGTCTCTGGTTTCCTCTGTTACAGCTGCTTTACAGTTTTTTCCTTTGCTCTCCTGTGCTTTGGTTCCACTGTAATGGTCTAGCAATAGATTTTTTTTTAATTCATTGCGCCTCTTAAAACTAACGATAATTTTTAAAATCAGTCTGGAAAGTTCTTAGTATATAAACATTGCTTCTTCCCCCTTCCCTCTATTTCTTCTCTCTATATATCCAATTAAATGGTATTAATTATTATTATGAGATATCTGGACAGCAATGAGGTAAGAGACCCCTAGGACCAGCTTAGAGTAGAAATTCACTATTTTCTTTTGTTCTAACTCCTAATTTTTTGGTCTTTGTTGGCCCAGAGAAGTACCTTTTGGATAAACTCTCAGGAAAGAAAAGATCATAATATATGGGAATAGGTTGGGCAAAGCAGACATTAGTGTAATGTTTAAATCTCACAGACCATCTATGTGGGTCAGAGGGCTCCAGAATAAAATTCTGAACACAATGATCCACTGGCTATGTACTACCATATTTAGGAAATTCAGGATACCCACAGGAGGAGAGAGTTTGTCAGCACTTGTTCACTGGCCCCTTTCTCATATCAAGCCGCTCTGGGTCAAGCCTTTTCTTTCTCTTAGGCCTGATCTGGAGAGTAATGGTGAACCTTTTAAAGGCTATCATCTAAGCTCTGATCTCAGGGAGTAGCATCCTATTAGACAGAACATACCTGTACCTATAGGAATGAGGTTCTGTGCCCTATTCAAAAGAGGACTGGTGATCAAAAATCAATTGAGTGCCCCCTCCAGAAAGCTATTTTCTTGCATTATTCAATCATTAAAACAATAGAAAGTAATTTATGACTTTAAAAATTAATAAAAGGCAAAGTACAAAGAATTCATTATTCATAAAAATGAAGCTCTACAGGTAGGCTAGAAAGAGGGGATGAAGAATTGGGCCCTGTGCCCCTTCCTTTCTTGATTTTTCAGCATGACTGCAGAGACAAGAAGATAAAGAAAAGAGTGCATTGCTACATAAGGTTCTGCTTTTTCAACATGCCTGTCCCAAGGCAATACAGTCTCACCAACACTGGAGGGCATGTACCACCTGCACCTGTAAGTGTCAGTTGCTAGAGTAAGTGCCCCTAAGAGAGCAGTGACCCCAAAAGGGACACGTCTCTTATTAGGGCTCTTCTCACACATGGGGAATGAAAGAATGAAGGAACTGAGAATGAAGCACGTGTGAAAGAAAGAATCTTGGTTGGTTTTGGAGGCAGGAATTCTAGACTCTGCTATGGACAGTAGTTTAATTGCACTAAACCTGAGATTCATCCTTTGAAATATTATTTGTTCAGCTTGGTGTTTGTAGAAATCACATGAGATAATTTGTGTACAGGCCCTTGGTAAATGATATCAAGAAAACATACATGTGTGAGAGTTTTCATTATTTCCATTGGTTACTTGACATTGTGTACTCATTCTTGGAGCTCTTAGAATCTAGTCACTCGATAGTCTTTCCCAAAGGGCTGTTATATGCAGCTCATAGAAGATGTTTTGACTCCTGCCTCTACCATATGCAACACAGTCTCCTGGTTTCCCAGCTTGGAGAGTTTGCCAGGGAGTAACTGTGTTGACAATGAACATGCCTACCGTTCAGAAAAGGTGATTCACCTCTTTTACTTCTTTATTCTTCATCCTTTTTAGCATGGTCTATGCCATTCCAGGATCCCTGAGGAGTCTAGGGTGGATGAGAGTGGAGAACACATAGGTAAAGAATGCTTAAAAAAGCCATCGAGTGAGTGAAATGTCTACTGTAAAGTCAAGGATGCAGGGGAATGTGTTGGGATATTATGCATTAGGTGCTACTATGCCTGCCAGGCTTTTCAGGGATTTTTCTCCCCTTTACCTCTGACTGTAGCTTCTATTTTCTGTCTCCTGCAGCACCCTGTATAAGCACCCTGGAAAGGCTAGATATTGTCAAGACACCTACTGTGAGCTGTATGCATTTCCAGCTGCCAAGGATGAGCTGGCAGGAGGACCTGTGAAGATGTTTCTCCCTCTATGTCCTCTCTCCCTCCAGAGATTCTGTGACTGTGTCATGTTCATATCTGGCCTCTAGCCTATCTCCAGATTCTCTGAGACACTAGTTAGCAGTTCCTGTATCTGAGATATCTCTAGAATTTGTCTCTGCTTTCTCACTGTTTCCCGATGGGGCTCAATTACCTGTCTCTCTGTGGCTGCCCTAACATTATTTTATTTGAAAACCTCTGGCAGATGGTACCTACAGAGGCCCATTGTCCCTCACTGCATTCCATCTTGGCTCTGTCCTCTTCTCCCTCATGTTCTCACTTTTTCTCTTTCTACCTTTATTATGCTTTGGCTTCCACCCCTACATCATGGCTTTCACCTCTATCACTGACCTCGTCCCTACCATCAGAGGCCTCACTGACATTTGCCCTCTGCATTCTGATGCCCTTTTTTTTCTACTCTCACTGAGAGCCTCAACTTCTCCGCCCTGGGGGGTACCCCTTGCTGTGCAGCTCTTTTCATTTTTAGCTATCTTTTATTGCCCCTTCCACCAGCTGTCTCATCTTTGCCCTGAGAGTCCTCTTAGCCATATTAGACCCTGACTCCCTCCATTCTCCCCTTTTCTCATCCTCAACTCTGGGTTCCTCTCTGTTACCTGAGCATTTTTTGCCTCTGAACCCGACCACTTTCCTTGATCTCACCCTTACCTCTGGGTGTTCTCTTTCAGCACTGTAATTTTTGCTACTGAATTTCACATTTGCAATGGACTTTCACCCCCACCACTTGCTTTTTCTTCTTTTCCACCAGAACACACTGAGATCCTGGACTCTTACTTACCCTTCCAGACCTCACTATGTCTCTGGACTTCATCTTTTTCCCTGACTACACCCTCTCTTAGGACATAAATAGTACACCATTCAGAGCCCATCCCATGAATCCCAGTGATTCCTTTGACTGTTATACACCATCACTTACTCTCCCTACATTACCACCACCACCACTACCAGTACCAGTACCAGTCTCCACTTCCACTCTACAGTCAGTTTCAATCCTGCTGAAGTCAACTGCAAACAATCCCTCCTGGCTGATCTCTTCTCTCTCAAGCAGATATCAAGCACTCAGGTTTGCCCAGTTAAGCCTCATCAAAGAAGGGGCACATCTTTAAGCACAGTTTGTACATCAGAAAGGAGTTAGTGGGGATGGTATTAGGCGTTTCTACTATGGTCAAAGCATCGTGGGAAAAACTTGAGGGCAAATACCCTGGGTCTCCTTAACAATAATTGAGAGATTTGGTAGTAACTAGTAACTTGGGAAATCACAATGAGTTAAATGGATATCTGTGTAGTCCACAGGCTTCAGCAAGGAATGCTACACATCACTAAGCATGCTGATTGCCCAAGATATAGGACAGCCATGCTTTAAAGAGCAGCTTCCTGATAACACACATCTTCATTTGGACACAGAGCTCCAGCCCTGCTGCAGCCTCAGACCAGTCCACTGCACTGCACCTAGCCTCCAAATGGTTTCTTGGCTCTCTAAGTCTCATCCACAGAGTGGACCTGCTGGGGACCCAGCAGCTTTCTAGGTTCTGGGTGGCAACTGAGAAGTCAGAGGAAGCAGCCTATGCCAGTGAGATACCTAAACTGCAGGCTCTAAGGAAGAAGCAAAACAAATAATGTAGTTTCAGTGGCTGAGAAAGAGGATGCTACTTGCCCCAAAGCAGGAGAGCATATCAGTGGGCAGACAAGACTGTAGTATACCCAAGTCAGAGAGAAGAATCACCCTGCCCAGATCAGTAAATTATCTGAGATCCTTGGTAGTAAGACCCCACGAATATTGCCAAAGAACACACAATTTCTTTCCAAAAAGGAACGAGAACAAAGATAAGCTGTTTTACTGGTTTTGTTCCCAGAAAAAAGGCAAGAAGTAGGAAGATCCACTATAAATAGACAAATCAATATCAGCCCCTGTATTAAGTCCAGATCCAGATGTAGTTGGGGCTGATGTTATGGACTGAGAATGCTGAAGCAGGGCCACATGCAAGTCTTAGGCATGATCCTAGAAGAGTGATATAGGGAGATGTCCAGCATGCCTGGAGAGACAGGAGGAGGAACACCAGTCCCTGGAATTTTTTTAGATGGAAATTACTGGGTCGACATGGCTCCCTCCAACCCAGATGAAAGCAAAGGCAAAAGTGCATCATCACATAACCATCAACAATCACAACACAGGTTCTGAGAGTCAGTGTAGTCCCAGCAGGGACAGGAGCTTTGGAAACCCTAAGAGATGTCCTTGGAAAACTGTCATATACAATGATCAGTCATCTGACAGATTCATTTCCCTCCCCTAAACCCTTTGATTCACTTCTGCCAGGAGACAAGGTCCTCAAGTTTGGAACAATGAAACTAGATTCCTCTGGCTACTTTTCCCACTGGGTCAGGCTTTTTTGGGGGGAAAACTTTTTAAGTAAGTCAGAAATTCATACTCCATAACCTCAAAGGAGGAAAACCTGTAGCATCAAGGTTTGCTTCTAGAGAATGTGGCAATGCCTCTGGAAAGTACTGGGTTGGCCAAAAGGTTCGTTCGGTTTTTTTCTGTAAGATGGCTCTAGTAGCACTTAGTTGTCTTTAACTTCATTCGAAACAATTTTGTTAGGCTGTATGTGACAGCTGTCATATCAGCGTGCATTTAAAAAAAGACATCAAAATTGGTGAACTTTTGTGTAGCCATTTTAATATAGAAGATGGAAGGAAAAAAGCAACATTTTTGGCATATTATGCTTTATTATTTTAAGAAAGGTAAAAATGCAACCGAAATGCAAAAAAAGATTTCTGTAGTGTATGGGGGAGGTGCTGTGACTGATTGAACGTGTCAAAAGTGGTTTGCAAAGTTTCATGCTGCAGATTTCTCGCTGGATGATGCTCCATGGTCGGGTAGACCAGTTGAAGTTGATAGCGATCAAATCAAGACATTAATCGAGAACAATCAACATTATACCAGGCAGGTGACAGCCGACATACTCAAAATATCCTAATCAAGCGCTGAAAATCATTTGCACCTTCTTGGTTATGTTAATCGCTTTGATGTTTGGGTTCCACATAAGTTAAGCGAAAAAAACATTCTTGACCATATTTCCACATGTGATTCTCTACTGAAATGGAATGAAAACGTTCTGTTTGTTTTCCGGGTTTTTTAAAATTAATTATTTATTTATTTTTGGCTGTGTTGGGTCTTCGTTTCTGTGCGAGGGCTTTCTCCAGTTGCGGCGAGCGGGGGCCACTCTTCGTCGCGGTGCACGGGGTTCTCACTGTCGTGGCCTCTCCCTTTGCGGAGCACGGGATCCAGACACGCAGGCTCAGTAGTTGTGGCTCCGCGGCATGTGGGATCTTCCCAGACCAGGGCTCGAACCCGTGTCCCCTGCATTGGCAGGCAGATTCATAACCACTGCACCACCAGAGAAGTCTGAAAATGTTTTTAAAACAAATTGTGATGGGCGATGAAAAGTGGATACTGTACAGTAATGTGGAATGGAAGAGATTGTGGGGCAAGTGAAATGAACCACCACCAACCACACCAAAGGCTGGTCTTCACCCAAAGAAGGTGATGTGTATATGGTGGGATTGGAAGGGAACCCTCTATCATGAGCTCCTTCTGGAAAACCAAACAATTAATTCCAACAAGTACTGCTCCCAATTAGACCAACTGCAAGCAGTACTCGACGAAAAGCGTCCAGAATTAGTCAACAGAGAATGCATAATCTTCCATCAGGGTAAAGCAAGACAGCATGTTTCTTTGATGACCAGGCAAAAGCTGTTACAGCTTGGCTGGGAAGTTCTGATTCACCCGCTGTATGCATCAGACACTGCACCTTCGGGTTTCCATTTATTTAGGTCTTTACAAAATTCTCTTAATGGAAAAAATTCCAATTCCCTGGAAGACTATAAAAGGTACCTGGGATAGTTCTTTGCTCGGAAAGATACAAAGTTTTGGGAAGATGGAATTACGAAGTTGCCTGAAAAATGGCAGAAGGTAGTGGAACAAAAGGGTGAATACGTTATTCAATAAAGTTCTTGGTGAAAATGAAAAATGTGTCTTTTATTTTTACTTAAAGACCGAAGGCACTTTTTGGCCAACTCAGTAACCGCAGGTCAGTAATAGAAAAAATTTTTGTTTTAAGCCTTTGAGATCTGTGCCAATTTGTTATGCAGCAAATAACTAATACACCAATCACCCAAACTATTAATAAACAAGAGACCAACAACCCATCTCTCTCCATCCAACTCCCTACTTTTATTTTTGTTAATATAATCAGAGACCTTCACTCAATTTATAATTATTAAATGTCACTTTTTGAGTGGATAATGAGTCCATCTTCAGTTATTCCCTTAAATCCTGTCCATTGTGAGCCACATTTAGCAACAATTTTTCAAAATATTACAGATTACTAATACTTTTATATAGTAACTATGAAATCCTTTGGTTTTCTTTTTGTTCATAGTTCTTCAAATAGATTATTGCAATTTTAGGGCTTTGTTTTGCTTTGTTTTAAATGAGAGGGCAGTTGGCCAATGTGGTGAAAGGTATTTGTTCCAGAATAGTTAAGAGAGGCATTCTTAAGGATCTCCAGTTAATCTTGAGGCCCTTTAGTTTACTAGGGGTTCATATAATGATATCATGCTAAGTACAAGCAAACACACAACTATATAAACAATAGAAAAGTCATTCAAAAATAAAAACAAATGAAACAAAAACACATATTCTTAATTCCCTTTCTAAACACTGTAGTCCCTTTCTTTGAAGAAAAAAAAAAAAAAGGAAAGGAAAGATGGCTTTACACTCCTGGATCTCTTTCCTTCCTTATTAGTAAATACTTTATACATTTATATGCAAAGTTACATGCTTCCTATTACTCGTCACTCTGAATAATTCATTTCCCTCAATACAAAACTCTTATCTGCTGAGTGCTTTGCAACATGGATATAACTGTTTTAGTAATTGTGAACTCACTAATAAAGCCAATAAAATGCACAAATAAATGAGTTCAGGGATCATATATGTATTTATGGAAGTCAAATTCATTGAAGTTCTTTTCAAATCTTAGCATTCATCATTGTATTTACTGTTATCTAATTAACCAAGGTTTTATGGTTACAATATGGTGCATGAATTGGTTGTTTTCATTGAATAATGCCATGATGCAGACTCTATTAATATGGTAAATGGATGTGAATGTGTATAGAGATTTTGCTGAAGATAAAATGATTTCCTACCATAATTCCCAGGACTGTGATTATTATGAGGTATCATACTCATAATTATGTTAAATTCCATGGAAAAAAAGGATTTTTACAGGTACAATTTGGATTACTAATCAATTGACTTTGTGATAATGAGAAGGGAAATGATATATGTGGGCTCAATCTAACCACAACAGTCATTTAAAAACAGAATTTGCCTCAACTGGTAGCAAAACAGGAAGTCAGAAAGATTCGAAGTCTGAACAGGACTCAAAGTGTGAACAGGACTCAAAGTGCCATTGCTGGTTTGAAGATGGATGGAGGGGGTTGTGTGATAGAGCACAGAGTAGCCCCAGCTGACAGACAGCAGGGAAATGGGGACCGCCATCTAAATGAGCATGGAAGTGGATTAAAAATCTTGAAAAACTCTAAGGAAATCTGCATACACTTAGATTTATCTAATAATCATGATACTAGTCATCATCTGAAGAGGATGGCCTCTTTTTATCATGATCACGGATTTTTACCATTCCCTCATATAATTATTTCTTCGAACAGCCATGTGCTTTTATCTGTGTCTTTTACCTGTTCAGGATATCGCATAACTTTGGGATATCCTGGAAGGGGACATCTTTCTCTGTCACTAAAAGACATCTTTCTCTTTTGGATTCTCAAAAGTGACAAGGAGTGAGGAAGAAGGATTACAGTGGCATTGCACACATACTTAATTCTAGATTTCTGCAATGTACCTTCTCAGAGGTCCAATTGCTTAAATATTCCTCTTTCTTAAATTATATGTTCATTTTAAGGAAAAACATAACAAAAATACCTTAAACTATTCAGAGGGTTTTCCTACTGTGAAAAGGACTGGATAAACCAGACTTTCCCCTGCTCCCTCACCTTTGACTTTATACAGATGTGTTTACGGGTGCAGGGAGAAAAGGAGATACCAGGTTTACAGAGGCCTAAGATAGCTGAAAATTCCCACACAGCTCCCAGAATGGTTAAGATACAAGAAGCTTCATATTTCAAAAAATTTGGAAGTGGAATTTGGGAGTGGCTGGACTCTACATTCTCAAGAGGGGAGATAACAATCCACTTGTGAGGAATAGCAGTCCCCAAGAGCGTTTTACCATCCGGCTGGAGACTGTGGAGACTTACTGTTTCTCTGCTCTCAGTGTAGCCTTAAAGGAATTGTACAGAGGTCCAGCAGGTTGCCCTTTATCTATCCTCATATACTCTAGAACAGTAGGGAACAGAGTACATCCAGATCTGTGGTGAGTCAGCATGGAGCAGGTAGTGAGGATAATATGGCTCTTCTTTACTCACCTGACTCAACAGAAGTGTGTTCACAAACTTCCCTTCCACTCCTAACCCCAAAGAGGGCACAAAGACCTAGTGTGAGTGGTACAGCTATGTGACTATATGTAGAGTAACCTTGGTTAGCTGGCTTTTGTACTCCATAGACCTAGCATGGGCGTAGGGAGGGTAAAGAGTATTATTTACTCCTTTTCCTCTTCCTGACAAGCGGAGGCCAAGAAAAGGGAGAATGGAAAAGGCTCTTATTAGAAAAACTGGGAAGGGATGGAACACATGCTATTTATAGCTTTGAATAAGGAATCTTAATATATCAACAGGAAATACTCAGGTCACACTCCAGCTACTGCAACAGAACTTAATTTAAAGCAAGATACAAAATATTTGGCCACTGATGGGCCATATGTCCCCTACCAATCCCCACCTCAGAATGGGGAACAGATCCTAGAACAAGTTTCCAGTGGGGGATGAAGACAGAGAAGGTTGGGCATTGAGTGAGGGTGAGTTTGGGAATTACTGCTGTGGTGGACTCTGGACTGACTGAATCTGAGCCTGGAAATGAGAGAGATGCTGCATAAGCATCTGTCATGTCTCCAGTTCAACTTCAAATTTGACAATGATTTCTCCCCATTGAATGGATATCCTGAGGAAATGTCCCTAGTAACAATTTTTGTCTTTTTTTTGGTCTCATATTAGTACAGCCACTCCAGCTCTCCTTTGTTCACTGTTTCCCTGGTTTATCTTTTCTGAACCTTTTATTTCAAACTCTTTTGTCATTGAATTTAAAATGTAGTTCCTATATAGAACATATTGGTATTACTTTTAAGAAAATAATTCATTCTGCCAATCTCTGCCTTTTATTGGAATTTTTGAATGTCTAATCCATTTATATAGAACATAGTCACTGATAAGGTAGGATTTGCCTGCTATTTTCCTATTTTCTGTGTATTTTATGTCTTTTTTTCTCTATTCTCAATTCCTTCCTTTTGCTAAAAACATATTTTTTGTGCATTTTAATTCTCTTATTTTTTCTTTTATATATTTTTGAGTTATTTTCATACTGGTTGCCCTGGGGATTGCAATTAACATCTTAACTTCAGACAATCTAGTTCAGGTTAATTTTTTTTTTCATGTGGAATATTTTTAAAGTCTTTATTGAATTTGTTACAATACTGCTTCTGTTTTATGTTTTGGGTTTTTGACCACGAGGCATGTGGGATCTTAGCTCCCGACCAGGGAATTAACTCGCAACCCCTGCATTGGAAGGTGAAGTCTTAACCACTGGATGGCCAGGGAAGTCCCAATATCATCTTTTTCAGTACAGAAACTTTGCTCCAACATAGCTTCATTCTCCCTACTTTGTGCTATTATTGTCATATCAATTACAGCTTTATATTTTATAAACCCATGAGCAGTTTTATGAACGTTTATGCAGTTTTCTTTTAAATCAAGTCAGAGAAAATTTATAAATAAATGTATTTATAATGTTTTAATATTTATCCCCGTAGTTGCCTTTATTGGTGCTCTATATTTCTTCTTGTGGATTTGACTTACTGCCTAGTGTTCTTTTATATCAGCCTGAAAGACTTTACTGAAATAATTTAATAATATATTTTGAGATATAAAGATTATTTTGTGATAAAGAATACAATATATCATTCACAAAAATGTCACAATTCTAAATATTACAACCTTTTTTCCATCTCTAGTGGGGGTGGTCAAGAATAACAAAGTGAAAGGGACTGGAAACAAAAATTAAAAGCTTCTAATCAGTGCTTTTTATTATTTTTCTTCTGTGGGTTACAGATTTCTACTCTCATGTATTCTAAAGATTATAAAAGTGCTAATATTTCCATCCTGGAAGCTAAAATGAAACAACATAACTTTTTGCCTCAGGATTTTTGCATATACTCTGTGGATACCCTTAGGAATAGAATAAGCATTGATAAAAAAAATTGCTGGAGTTGATCTATACCATAAATTCTTCAAACATTCAAGTAAATAATCCATCTGTTACCTATTCTGGTCAAGTATTCCAATTAATTAAGTTTTAAGAAATTTTGGAAAAAAAAAAAAAAAGGAAATTTTGTTATAAGTAGGAGGTTGGCCAAGCATCTGGCTTTTGATGTAATTGCTTATACTTCTCCAGAGGGGACGTGGAGCCATAGAACTTAAAGCAAATACAACATTTCCCCTGAAGTTGCAATAGCCCATGAGATAGAGCAGTTGGCAGTCAGCTTTTGACAAAACTGAGACACATATAACTCCTTCTACTTGGTTTCCAAGACTGGTACCTGTTAGCTCAGAACACGCCAGTTGAGTAAGCTCCTGCTGCTACCTGCCCTTTACAATTCAAGCCCTACAGTCTGTACATCTCTCCTTATTCTTCTCTAACTATATAACTGTCTGTTTTATGCCCCACTCCCAAAGAGTTCTCTTTTAAGATCTCTGGGAAATCTTTTCTTTTAAAATGTGTTTATTATCTACAAAGCTCTTTTACATGCAGTGTCTCATTTATTTTATTCCACAAAGATCTTGCTATCTGGGAGGTATTATCAGACTTATCTTACTGATTGTCATGCCTCAGCTTAGGGAGATCCAGTACCATGACAGGCGATGCAAAATTGGTTATTTACAGTTGGAAGACAAGTCTTCTGACTTAAAGTTTAATGTGTGTACGTATGTGTGTGTGTATGTGTATTCCTGCTATAGCAGGAATTTTTGACCCTTTTGTGTTACAGCACTCTTTGAACACCGGAACATTCCCCTGTGTACTTGAAGGAATTTTTTTAAAAAGACTGAAAGCAACATTAAACAAGTCAGCAAAATTGCCAGGTGATAACAACTACAGTAAAATGTGCTTTGGACTGTCTTTAAAAGCATCTGCGTTTACTTAGTACTCACTCTGTGGCCTTTTAGCACCATGCTGCATTTGAATGGAACTGTTAACTGCCTATATATATATATAGTTACAATACTGCTTCTGTTTTATGTTTTGGGTTTTTGACCATGAGGCATGTGGGATCTTAGCTCCCCGACCAGGGAATTAACTCGCACCCCCTGCATCGGAAGGTGAAGTCTTTATATATATATATATATATATATATATATATATATATATATATATAT
>NW_021703782.1:83583244-83753511 GCF_005190385.1 Monodon monoceros
TATATATATATATATATATATATATATATATATATATATATATATATTCAAAAGACAGTGTTCTTGCCTGCTCTAAAAAAAAAAAACCATGGCTTTTGCAACAGGCTTACAGTTTCAGCACCTCCACACCTTTTACTACTAGCAAATTATATGCTGTTCTGCTCAGTGCCTGATATTTCCATCACACACATACACATGTTCACGTATGTACATAATTCGTTATCCTCCTATCCTCTCCGATATTTTTCACATTGAGAAAAATTTGGTGATTTACTTTTGAGAGGACAGTGGTTCAACAAAGGACCAGGAACACCAGTTAAAAATCTCTGTGACATGTCACCGTTCAGTTAAAATGTCCTGTCAAAAAGCAATCTGAAAATTAACACAGTTAATGTCCCTCCTGAAGTACAGAAATTCTGCTAGTAGGTTTAATGTAATACCTATACAGTTAGGGTATTCTGGGAGGAAGAATTTAGTAATTTAACTAGTTACTTCTTCTTTGGCAGTAAAAATGTTATTTCTGGATTTTGCTCAACTCAACCCTTCAAAGGATTTGTACTTTAACAGGGAAGACCCTTTCTTTATAATATTTCTTCCAGAATACCTCCATAACCAGCATTCCAGGGACTAGAAATTCTTCCATTTTAGAAATCTTCCACGAGTTAAATTTTAATATGCTTTCTAGTGCTAAATAAAAGGAAAGCTACAAATGGAACTTTACTGAAAAAATGCTAAGTATTTAATAATAACAGCAACATTTATTGGGCTTGTTGTATGATACTGTTATATGCCCAAGTATATAAACTATTTTAAGTTATTTGTGTACATTAACTCATTTAATTCTCACAGCAGTCCTGTGAAGTGAGTATACTTATTATGGCCATCGTTAAGATAGGGCTTATGCAACTGACCAAAGTCAAAGAGCTAAAGAGTAGTGAAAGTGGAGTTTGTATTCAGGTATTAAGAATACAGGGCTGGGCTTCCCTGGTGGCGCAGTGGTTGGGAGTCCGCCTGCCGATGCAGGGCACACGGGTTCGTGCCCCGGTCCGGGAGGATCCCGCGTGCTGTGGAGCGGCTGGGCCCGTGAGCCGTGGCTGCAACGGGAGAGGCCGCAGCGGTGAGAGGCCCGCGTACCGCAAAAAAAAAAAAAAAAAAAAAAAGAATACAGGGCCCTGGCATTTAAACTTTGTGAAAAATAATTTTAGAAGGGAAAGAGGGAGAAAAAAGATGAGAAAAAAATTCAGTTTAAGAAATGAAAGAGTTTAGTTTCCAAACATAGGATGGTGATTCTGTTTTGTTATCATTGCTATTAGACCTGATTCCATTCCCCTTTTTTTATGAGGAACTGACCTAGAAAATCCATAGTTTAAGAGTCTGAGCTGGTAGACTTGTTGATGCAGAAATAAGAACATGTCTGTGTATCTCAAGGATTCCTTCAAAATTCAAAGTAAAAATTCAAGCCTAGAAGCATCTTTTCCCTCATTCTTACCCATCACACCATGGGTTGTAGTTATACAGTTATACAGTTAGGGTATTTTCAGAGGAATAAATTTGTGATTTATGTAGTTAACTTCTTCCTTAGCAGTGCAAGAAGATCCAGGGTTAGTTTTTCAGATGTGAATAACAGTGTCTACCTGGATGATAGCCTACCTACTCAGTTTGTAGTAGGAGGCTGGCTCCTGACTGGGAAATGTGGAAATGATGGCTCTCCTGCCCAATTTAAAGTCAAAGAGGTCCTACATGATGGCAGATGTGTACCAGTGTAAATTTCCCACTTATTTCAGGAAGCACTGAGTTTTGAGCTCATTACTGATATGTATCCGAGCTTGATTAGCTCCCTTAAATGATTTTTTTTTATTTGTTTGTTTTTTAAATTTATCTTTGGCTGCTTTGGGTCTTCATTGCTGTGCGTGGGCTTTCTCTAGTTGCAGTGAGCGGGGGCTACTCTTCATTGCGGTGCGCTGAACGCATTGTCGTGGCTTCTCTTGTTGCAGAGCATGGGCTCTAGGCACCTGGGCTTCAGTAGTTGTGGCACGTGGGCTCAGTCGTTTTGGCTCGCAGGCTCCACGGCATGTGGGATCTTCCCAGGCCAGGGATCGAACCCGTGTCCCCTGCATTGGCAGGTGGATTCTTAACCAGGGAAGCCCGTTAGATGAGCTTTTACAGTAAAGTTTTAGTTCTGTAGTTAAATAGGGAATAGCTCTGACACTCAGGCCAAGCTACCAAGGCTAAATGTGAGCTGCTGAATCTTAGCCATTAGCGTGGGAGGTAACACTAACTGTAGTCTTAATGGTTGTTAAAGGTTCATGTGTAATAGCTTTGAAAATAGAAATCTAACTTGAAAAGTGTATGCAGATACCTGGAACGTGGATAGATTTCTCAGCCATAAGGTGAAGAAAAATACTGACCATTATTCAGTAAATTTACAACGGTAGAAAGGTAAAATCATTTATTGGAGCCTAGCATCTTCTTTGTGGTATGAGTGATCTTGAGAAGCTGCCTAATCAAATAAAGCAAAATATTTCAGTAGATTTTGCACATCTCTGTAAATTCTGTTGACAAAGTTATAATTCCTTTAACCCCAAATAATCCTTGGTTCAGTGGACTACAAAGGCCTTCTTTAATATTGTTGTAATTTATGAGATGGACCTATACTTTAAAGCAGTTCCTACTTTTATTAGTAGGAAGAGAACTGAATTACATTTAGGAAATATTTAGTTTACAAGACAATTATAATTTTTCCATGGGGACCCTTTCTTCTGTAGCCTATATATTGGGCTGCTATTAAAATGTCACATTATCTTCATGAAAAGTAGTGGCTGCTTTTTCACAGAAGCTATTTTTTATAGTTAAATCTCTGAGCTGTTCTTCACAGTTTCCCCTCAAGTGCCAAAAGAAATGAGAACACAGTTTTATTTTAGGTTCCTTATTAAAAGCTTCATTTTCTTGGACAAATAGATTATGTTTGAGTCTTTGGTCAGTAGAAATGGTCTCTATAGGTCTAGAATATTTAACCCAAAAGATTGGTTAACATGAAGTCATACATCAAGATAGAGCAGTTCTCTTAAAAATTGTTAAAAAGTCTGAGTGGGACATTCTTTTCTTTGAAAAATCTAGTATTTCTGAAATTACTCAAAAAATAACTTATAAAATATATATCTTGAGCTTTGGCTAAATGGGGAAAAGATTTGGCCCCAAATTCTCTATGCTACCAAACAGATTAGACAGGTATGTTAAGTATCATGCCACTGTTTTATAATAAAAGGATTCTGAAAGAGTATTTTAAAATACTCCAAAGGAAAAAATTAATCTCTCTGCATAAGTATGTTTACTGCAGGATATCCAATTGCCATTTTTTCCCTATTATACATGCTAAGAGGGTAGAATGAAGTATAACAAGAAAATACTTAAAATGGAATATTGAACATCTAGTAAAATGTACACATATTGAGGTAATATTGCAACAGAGAAAATACTAAAAGAGAAATACTAAGAGAAAGAATATTATAAATTTATATTCACAGTAAATTTATAACTAAAACTTGTATGTTCGTTTGGATAATAAGAGAACATGGTCAAATGAAAACAATTTGAATGGCAGGTAACTTGTTCCCTTCTCTTATGAACAGTTTCATGAATGTTACTGCAGTTTTTGTTATGTCCTTTTATATAAAGAAAATACATATAAATAGTGGGAATCTTAAAATAATTCTCTCTCCTACTTGTTATTAGTTGCTCGAGAGGCATCTGTCAGGAATGACTTAATGGATAAAAATCAGTATCTTGTTGAAATTATTAACTTGCAAACAAATATATAAATACCTGTCCAGCAATAAATAGATGGATAGATAGATAGAGCTGGGAAGGAGTGTAATCCAAATATCTCTTAACTGTCTGAGTTATCTAATTTCCTTTTCCATTGAATTTTATCAGAAAAAATTACTGTTGTATTTAAATAACATGGAGAAAACATTTTTAATCTCAGTTTTTTAATATTGTGTTTAGTAAGTCATCCTTCATTAACCTAGAGATTTGGAGACAATATGTTTTATCTGCTCTAATTGTAAAGTCTTGTGAAGTATTTGATGAACAACTGATAATTTAAATAGTGCTTAAACAAGGAAAGTATAACATTTAGAAAAGCTCAGAAATATTCTCCAAGTGCCCACTGAAGAATAATTCTGCCACGTACATTTATGGAAAATTTTAAAACTTTTCTAGTGAGGACACAATGCCATGGCTTTGATTTAAGGCTCTCAGCTCTGGCAAAAATTAAATTTAAGTTCATTAAACTAAGCACAGTGTATTAATACAGATCAACTCATTACTGATCATCAACTCAATCACTGATGAGAGCTCTTTGAAAGGCCCATCATTATAACATTAAATATCATTTTATTACCAGACAGTAACTGCCTGATTAAAATCTTAAATGTATGGGGATCATTGAGAAGCCATATTGAAAGTATCTTCTAGCTGATTATTAAAGTCTGCAGTAAAGAGAAATATTAATGAAAATGACTGATATCCTTGCCTCAATGTCTTTCATGTGTGTCCTCTTCTTTCCATTTCCACTGATATACCCCTAAGTCAAGACTAATCTTCTCTCTTATTGCTGCAATAGCTTTTTACTAATCTGGCCTTTCTGTTGTCATACCCGAACCCCGTTCAAGTAAATTCAAGATAAAACAGCTACAGAAACCTTCCCAAAGTCCATTTTATAAAAAAGTGTCCATTCTTTGCTCAAAACTTTTGATAGAGTTACAATGATAAGAAAATAACATTCACCTTATCCTAACACTTACGGCCCCCCTTAATCTGAATAATAATTATTTTTCTATTTTAACTCTGTGTCTTTTTTCCCAGAAATTAATAGTGTATAACTATGATGAATTATTTACTTTTCATGTTATGTGATTTATAAGACTAAGTTGATTATATGATTAATTTACTCTACTTATATTTCTAGAATAAAACTATCATATGTGGACTTCCCTTGTGGTGCAGTGGTTGAGAATCCACTGCCAATGCAGGGGACACAGGTTCGATCCCTGGTCCAGGAAGATCCCACATGCTGAGGAGCAACTAAGCCCGTGTGCCACAACTACTGAGCCTGTGCTCTAGAGCCCGTGAGCCACAACAACTGAGCCCGTGCGCCACAACTACTGAAGCCCTTGCACCTAGAGCCCATGCTCTGCAACAAGAGAAGCCACCACAATGAGAAGCCCACACACTGCAATGAAGAGTAGCCCCTGCTCGCTGTAACTAGAGAAAGCCTGCTTACAGCAACAAAGACCCAACGCAGCCAAAAATAAATAAATAAAATAAATAAATTTATTTTTAAAAAAACCTATCATATGTTTTAAGCTATCTCAAGTTATTCACAAGCACAATACATTATATAATTCAAATTCACTTAATGGGTTTTAGCCTAAAGTCATGTGTTACATGCCCTAAATTCAGAAAAAAACAATAGCTTTATAAATGGGAACTGACATTAGAAATAGAAAGAATTGTTAGTTATATATCTAGTTTGAAATCTAGAAAAATGTTTCAATTAACATAGCTATCTAAATTATCTCCTTATTTTCATAGCTTTTTCTCCATTAAGTCCTAAGTCATTTAAGCATAGTATAGTGATTTCTAGAAGCAATTATCTTTTGCATCTCCTATTAATTAATAATTGCCCCAACAATGCTATCAGTTGAGTCTCTTAGCCTAGGCAATAAGTCATTCCTTCTGCAACCAGTAAACAGAGGTCAACTGTTATATGTTTGGCTGTAACATGGCCTACATTGTCAACAGACCCTAGGAAACACTAGAAAGAATTATTTTCCCCCCAAATAAATGCAAATAATAATTAGATAATAAATGTATTTAATATTTATTAGACCCGGGAGAAATTCTTTCCATTTGAGTACCTATAAAATCTGATAAAAATCTGATCATTTAAAAGACTAAAAGTGTAACATTCTCAGAATGCTTGTCTTTTTTTTTTTTTTTCGGTACACTGGCCTCTCGCCATTGTGGCCTCTCCTGTTGCGGAGCACAGGCTCCGGACGCGCAGGCTCAGCGGCCATGGCTCATGGGCCCAGCCACTCTGCGGCATGTGGGATCTTCCCGGACCGGGACATGAACCCGTGTCCCCTGCATCGGCAGGCAGACTCTCAACCACTGCGCCACCAGGGGAGCCTGAATGCTTATCTTTTTACCCCAATATTTCCTATCCTGTAAGGGGCTGGCTCATGGACTCCTTTGAGACTGATCAGAGCTACAGATCCACCTTTCAGACAATGAAGAAAGTCAAAAATAGTATCAAATAGTTTTGAGGGAATTATCAGGACACACTGAAGCACTAAAGCAATTAGAGAAAGAAGAACAAAAAACCCCCCAAATTTGGCAGAAGGAAAGAAATCATAAAGATCTGATCAGAAATAAATGAAAAAGAAATGAAGGAAACAGTAGCAAAGATCAATAAAACTGAAAGATGTTTATTGAGAACATAAACATAATTGATAAACTATTAGCCAGACACATCAAGAAAAAAAGGAGAAAGACTCAAATCAACAGAATTAGAAATGAAAAAGGGGAAGTATCAATGCAGAAATACAAAGGATCATGACAGATTACTACAAGCAACTATATGCCAATAAAATGGACCACCTCAAAGAAATGGACAAATTCTTAGACATGTACAACCTCCAGAGACTGAACCAGGAAGAAATAGAAAATATAAACAGACCAATCACAAGCAACTGAAATTGTAACTGTGATTAAAAATCTTCCAACAGGGCTTCCCTGGTGGCGCAGTGGTTGAGAGTCCGCCTGCCGATGCAGGGGACACGGGTTTGTGCCCTGGTCCGGGAAGATCCTACATGCCGCGGAGTGGCTAGGCCTGTGAGCCATGGCCACTGAGCCTGCGCGTCCGGAGCCTGTGCTCCACAACAGGCGAGGCCACAACAGTGAGAGGCCCGCGTACCACAAAAAAAAAAAAAAAAAAAAAAAAAAAAATCTTCCAACAAACAAAAGCCCAGGGCGAGATGGATCCAGAGGCAGACTCTATCAAACATTTAGAGAAGAGCTAACACCTATCCTTCTCAAACTCTTCCAAAATATAGTAGAAAGAGGAACACTCCCAAACTCATTCTATGAGGCCACCATCACCCTGATACCAAAACCAGACAAAGATGTCACAAAGAAAGAAAACTACAGGCCAATATCACTGATGAACATAGATGCAAAAATCCTCAACAAAATACTAGCAAACAGTATCCAACAGCACATTAAAAGGATCATACACCTTGATCAAGTGGGGTTTATCCCCAAAATGCAAGGATTTTTCAATATACACAAATCAATCAAAGTGATACACCATATTAACAAATTGAAGGAGAAAAACCATATGATCATCTCAATACATGGAGAAAAAGCTTTCGATAAAATTCAACACCCATTTATGAAAAAACCCTCAAGAAAGTAGGCATAGAGGGAGCTTACCTCAACACGATAAACGCCATATATGACAAACCCACAGCCAACATCATTCTCAATGGTGAAAAACTGAAACCATTTCCTCTAAGATCAGGAACAAGACAAGGTTGTCCACTCTCACCACTATTATTCAACATAGTTTTGGAAGTTTTAGCCACAGCAATTAGAGAAGGAAAAGAAATAAAAGGAATCCAAATCGGAAAAGAAGAAGTAAAACTGTCACTGTTTGCAGATGACATAATACTATACCAAGAGAATCCTAAAGATGCTACCAGAAAACTACTAGAGCTAAACAATGAATTTTGTAAAGTAGCAGGACACAAAATTAATGCACGGAAATCTCTTGCATTCCTACACACTAATAATGAAAAATCTGAAAGAGAAATTAAGGAAACACTCCCATTTACTTACCATTGCAACAAAAAGAATAAATTACCTAGTAATAAACCTACCTAAGGAGACAAAAGACCTGTATGCAGAAAACTATAAGACACTGATGAAAGAAATTAAAGATGATACAAACAGATGGAGAGATATATCATGTTCTTGGAATTGAAGAATCAATATTGTGAAAATGACTATACCACCCAAAGCAATCTACAGAGTCAATGCAATCCCTATCAAACTACCAATGGCATTTTCCACAGAACTAAAACAAAAAAAATTCACAATTTGTATGGAAACACAAAAGACCCCGAAGAGCCAAAGAAATCTTGAGAAAGAAAATCAGAGCTGGAGAAATCAGGCTCCCTGACTTCAGACTATATTACAAAGCTACAGTAATCAAGACAGTATGTTACTGGCACAAAAACAGAAACATAGATCAGTGGAACTGTACAGAAAGACAAGAGATAAACCCACGGACATGTGGTCACCTTATTTTTGATAAAGGAGGCAACAGTATACAGTGGAGAAAAGACAGCCTCTTCAGTAAGTGGTACTGGGAAAACTGGACAGCTACATGGAAAAGAATTAAATTAGAACACTCCCTAACACCATACACAAAAATAAACTCAAAATGGATTAAAGACCTAAATGTAAGGCCAGACACTATAAAACTTAGAGGAAAACATAGGCAGATCACTCTATGACATAAATCACAGCAAGATCCTTTTTGACCCACCTCCTAGAGAAATGGAGATAAAAACAAAAATAAACAAATGGGACCTAATGAACTTAAAAGCTTTTGCACAGCAAAGGAAACCATAAACAAGACCAAAAGACAACCCTCAGAATGGGAGAAAATATTTGCAAATGAAGCAGCTGACAAAGGATTAATCTCCAAAATATACAAGCAGTTCATGCAGCTCAATATTAAAAAAAGAAACAACCCAATCCCAAAATGGGCAGAATACCTAAATAGACATTTCTCCAAAGAAGATATACAGATTGCCAACAAACACAAGAAAGAATGCTCAACATCACTAATCATTATAGAAATGCAAATCAAAACTACACTGAGGTATCACTTCACACCGGTCAGAATGGCCATCATCAAAAATTCTACAAACAATAACTGCTAGAGAGCGTGTGGAGAAAAGGGAACCCTCTTGCACTGTTGGTGGAAATGTAAATTGATACAGCCACTATGGAGAGAAGTATGGAGGTTCCTTAAAATACTAATAATAGAACTACCATATGACCCAGCAATCCCACTTCTGGGCATATACCCTGAGAAAACCATAATTCAAAAAGAGTCATGTACCACAATGTTCTTTGCAGCTCTATTTACAATAGCTAGGACATGGAAGCAACCTAAGTGTCCATCGACAGATGAATGGATAAAGAAGATGTGGCACATATATACAATGGAATATTACTCAGCCATAAAAAGAAACGAAATTGAGTTAATTGTAGTGAGGTGAGTGGACCTAGAGTCTGTCACACAGATTGAGGTAAGTCAGAAAGAGAAAAACAAATACCGTATGCTAACATATATATGGAATGTACAAAAAAAAAATGGTTATGAAGAACCTAGGGCCGGACAGGAATAAAGATGCAGACCTACTAGAGAATGGACTTGAGGATATGGGGAGGGGTAAGTGTAAGCTGGGACCAAGTGAGAGAGTGGCATGGACACTGACATATATACACTACCAAATGTATAACTGATAGCTAGTGGGAAGCAGCCGCATAGCACAGGCAGATCAGCTGGATGCTTTGACCACCTAGAGGGCTGGGAGAGGGAGGGTCGAGGGAGGGAGATGTAAGAGGGAAGAGATAGGGGATATATGTATATGTGTAGCTGATTCACTTTGTTATAAAGCAGAAACTAACACACCATTGTAAAGCAATTATACTCCAATGAAGATGTTAAAAAAAAAAAGAAGAAATAAAAAGTGTTGGTGAGGATGTGGAGAAAATGAAATCCTTGTGCACTGTTGTGGGGAATGTAAATTAGTTCAGCCACTCTGGAAAACAGTATGGCGATTTCTCAAAAAATTAAAAATAGAACTACGATATGATCCAGCAATTCCACTCCTGGGTATTTATCTGAGGAAAACAAAAACACTAATTAGTAAAGGTATATTAACCTCTATCTTCATTGCAGCATTACTGACAATAGCCAGGATATGGAAGCAACTTAAGTGCACATCAGTATATGAATAGATAAAGAAGATGTGATATATATATAGACACACACACAAAAAATGGAATTTTACTCAGCCACAAAAAAATGAAATATTGCCATTTGCTACAACATGGATGGACCTAGAGTGTATTATGGTAAGTGAAAGAAGTCAGACTGAGAAAGACAAATACTGTATAATTTCAGTTATATGTGGAATCTAAAAAAGAAAACAACCGAACAAACATAGCAAAGCAGAAACAGAGTTATAGATACAGAGAACAGGTCCTTGCCAGATGGGAGGGATGTAGGGGGAAGAAAGAAACAAGTGAGGGAATTTAACAGGTACAAACTTCCAGCTGCAAAATAAATGAGTCAATGGTATGAAATGTACCATGTAGGGAATATAGCCAATAACTCCACAGTATCTTTCTTTGAGACAGATCGTAACTAGACTTAATGTGGTGATCGTTTTGAAATGCATAGAAATATTGAATTACTATGCTGTGTAACATGAACTAACATAGTGTTGTAGGTCAATTATACTTCAAAAACAAACAGACAAACTCATAAAGAGATCAGAAGTATGGTTACCAGAGACAGGGGAAGGTGGGAAGGGAAATTGGATGAAGGCAGTCGAAAGCTACACACTTCCAGTTATAATATAAATAAGTAGTAGGGATGTAATATACAACATGATAAATATAATTAACACTGCTGTATGTTTTATATAAAAGTTGTTAAGAGAACAAATCCTAAGAATTCTCATCACAAGAAAATAAAATCTTTCTAAAATATTTTTTCTATTTCTTTAATTTTGTAACTTTATGCGATTATGGATGTTAAAACTTATTGTGATAATAATTTCATGATGTATGTAAGTCAAATCATTATGTTGTACATCTTAAACTTACATACTGCTGTATGTCAATTATATCTCAATAAAAGCAGAAGATAAAAAAGAAACAAAAGGTATGCTATACATACAATGGAATACAATGTAGCCTTAAAAAGAGAGAGAGAGAGGGCCTGTGAAAGCACTGTTTCTTCCTGGAAGGATTTGGTACTGACTCGGTTAGTTGTCAATTTCTAAACCAATCCCTGGGGCCAAGGGGTGGGTGGTACTGATTGAATTAAGTCAAATAGGGCAACCCTTGGAGCTGGATTTAGAGTTAATCCCACCCAAATCATGTGGCTGAGAATGTAGAAGAGTGATTTTCCAAACAACATTTGGGGACATAGTACTACAATAGGAGGAAATGATGCTTAGGAAAAAAAAAAAAAAAACTGGAAATGATCCAAAGCTATAATCAGAGCTCTTCCTCTCTTTTCATGTGGTAGCAAAGATGGTCCTTATCAGGAACATGTTACATGATGCTTGGTGCATCTCAGACTTTTAATTGATCCTGATTTCATCATGTCAACCCCTTATCAGCCTCCCCTTGTGAAACAGGCTGGGACCTGGGACCCTTTGCTGCAGTGCTGCAATGCTCGCACCTGGGCACACCTCTCCTTAAGCAGCAAAATACAAAGAAACTGTATAAAGATACAAAGAGACCAAAAAGCCCAACTGCCACTTTTGAAGAGCCTGGAGCAAAAGCAGGGTACTGCCCATACCCCCTGCACACAACACCACCTAAGGGATGGGCAAAACACCTAATCTACCCCTCTGGTCTGACCCCTAGACACATCTCTACCCTTGCCCTATATAATGAACAAGCTTGCCCCCGCCTCAGGGAGCAAGCAAGCAAGGGAACCTGTTGTTTGTTCTCACTCCCCCCTGCTGCAGCAGAGACCCCAATAAAGCCTCGCCTGAATTTCTTGTCTAGCCTCTAGTAAATTTCTATTGCTCAGGGGAAGGCCAAGAGCCCTGGTCAGTAACACTTGTAGTGGAGGATTGAGTTTGTGTGACTGACAGTTTCATCAAATGGAAAAGGACAGAAGAAAAGTGTTATGTTATCAAAAGAAGGAGGAAGTGTGGTGAGGTAACTTAAGAAGAAGGAAATATTAAAAAATTGCCTAGAATTAGGCTTTCCTTCTATGTATACTTTTTAAATATGCTTTTCCCTAACAGTGTATCTATCCCATACAGCTAAGATTTACCCCTTCTATAAAAGGAGAGAGCTCACTCCCTGTTTCTAGTTTTGAGTGTAGGATCTCTGGGTGATATGCATTTTCCTTGGTCAAGTCTGGTTCAGCTAATGTGCATTAGTTCAGTTAGCCTCTTTGCTTGACTCAAGTTCTGTCTTCAGGGATTATGCCCCTCATCCCTTGTCTTCACTGGGCACAGAGAAGACTCTCTTTTTGGGGGCTGTGCCCTCAATTTTAATCTGACATGGTTGCAAGGACGTGGAAATTATATCAATTTTTTGGTTTTTTTTTCCTTTTCTCTCCTCACCAACCCAGGTCTTTGTCTGCTAGGAATTTTTCTGGAAATAGCTCTTAAAACATGGATATGGGGAAATATGAATTTTCTTGAATCTAAGATCTAATAAATAAACCTACCGAGGTAGTTTAGTTATGGTTTCCAAATCTGGACCCTGCCTTAAGGCTTTCTGCTTCAGCATATTTCTGAGAATTTTGCTTATCCCTCAGCCCTCAGTTAAACCACTTCTATCTGGCATTTACCTCAGAAATGATAGTCTATAGTCATGAGACCCAGCTAATGTTATTATAATCCCACACTGCCTTACAGAGATATAAATATTACCTTTGTTAGTACATGAAGAAAAGCATTTAGGCAGAGCCTAGGACATCTGGCTTTTACTCTGTTCTCTGGCTTCAGGTAGGTCCTAATACTTTATTCCCCCTGTTGTCTACAGGTCCCTATCTTTTCATCTTCCAATGTTAATTTGAGGACAGATAATATAGGGCAATTAATTTGGAGACTTTTCCAACTCCACAAAGTACATAATTATTTGATTCTCAACCATTTGGACTGCTGACTCTAAGGAGACAGAACTTCTTAACAAAACTGTATTTTCTTTCTTCTCATCTTTTACATGTGCAGCTTGAAAAAAATTTAGCTTTTTCTAGTAGGATGTTATTAAAGAAGGCAATAAGCACCAATATCCCGATTTTTTTCCTACCAAGTCCCCTAAAGCCCCAGTGTCAGTGGAAAAATCAGTAGTGGCTAAAAAAGACAAAACAGACAAGAATTTGTCCAGGAGCTTTGCTATTCATAATTTAACATCCTCAAACTTGAAGTTGAAGAATCTTTTTTGGTATTCCTTATTATTTTGTGGACAACTTAAGGTCTGTTAAATGCACAGATGACTTTTATATTTTTCAGGGCTTTTTCCTATTGCAATGGCAAAAAGCAAATTCAAAACAGCTTAAGGAAAAAGGGGAATTTACTGGCTTCTTTTTTAACTCTCCTATGTGAGTATGGTACCTTTATGCTGTATTTAAAAGGGCAATGGACTGTGTCATAGAAAATAAACATGTATACATGAGCCAAAAGGATAATTTATCACAGCTGGACAGGGATTAAAGTAGCATAGCATAATGATCAATAATCTAAAGCACGTACACTTTCCCAGAAACTTTTTCTACAGCAAAGTGTCCTTACTGGATTACATTTACTTATATAGAAATGTAAAGGAAAGTTATAATGGAGTAGAGCAAACAATTTGATGAGAGAGGGCAGATATCTACATATTTGGAGAGGAGGCGGGTTGTGGATGGAAGGAAAATTATTGGGCAGTATCAGTGGAGGAAAAAAAGGTAGATAAGTCCTATGGTCATGGTGAAATCTGTTGCTATTTCCTGTTATGCCAGAATTCAACGTGGTCAGTGAAGAATTTCTGAATAAATCTACTCCTGGGAATTGACAATGAGTCCTCCTATATACTCTCTATAGTACACTAGCCTCAAGCCAATCTCAGCATAAGCCTCAGAGGTATCACTTTTCATAGAATATAAAAGATTGTAGAGTTTTCAGAATTTCGTTTAGCCCAGAATTTCAATATACAGATGATTAAATAGACTAAAAGAAAGACCTCCATAGCTTTCTTTTTTTAAATGATGGTAATTCCTTTGTTCAATTAAGAACAAAAACAAATACACTTGCTTTATGGGCCAAGGAAAGGAGGACTAATTCTACACAGTAGTGACTATAAAAAGTGCTCATAAGTTATTGTAAGTCTATTAATATTACCTGTATTTTCATCTTCTAAGTCACCTTGGAATAAAAGGAAACATACTTCTCATTCCTAGGAAAGTATCATTTCATCTTCAGAGCAGTATCACTTAAGAAAAGCAAACCAACAATAAACCTGATACCTGAATAAAATTTGATAGCTGTTGGGCTTCCCTGGTGGCGCAGTGGTTGAGAGTCCGCCTGCCGATGCAGGGGACACAGGTTCGTGCCCTGGTCTGGGAGGATCCCACATGCTGGGGAGCGGGTGGGCCTGTGAGCCATGGCCGCAGAGGCTGCGCGTCTGGAGCCTGTGCTCCGCAACTGGAGACGTTACATCAGTGAGAGGCCAGCATACTGCAAAAAAAAAAAAAAAATTGATAGCTGTTATTAAAAATAGTAATCTGGTAAACAAAATTAAGTTAATCTAACAAGACTGAAGTGTATACTGATAGGGAGTAAGTGATTACACTTACAGTGTACTGCATTTAAATGTACTTATTGCAATTTATAATATGCAAATCTGAAAGTCATACAGAATCAATGAAAATTTTAACCATCCATTTTTTAGAGTTCTGCAATAAAGCAAGTTAAAAAAAAGTCAGATTTTGAAGAAATGACTTCACAGCATTTTTGAGAAATAAGGAATCTATTGATATTAAGAACGGCAAAGAGATTGCTTTAAAGTTTTAACTTTAGCCGAAAAGTGGCTTCATATAAAAGATTCATGACATTGAATTCGATTAATTCAATGTTTTATTGCCTTATACTTGGTTTAAGTTAAATTATCTGGTATTAAAAAATGTTTTACCCTAAGAGTAGCTTCCTTTTCATCTAGAAGTCAATTTAGCATCAATAAAATCTTTTCATCTGCAGTTTCCCATATTTAATCTTTGTTGTTACAATAGCAATATTTGGGTAACAAATGTGGTTGCCATCCACATTTTCAGTGTTTAGTGCTTGTCATAAAAAATAATAATCTATAACAATTATCAATAGTACTGAAAAATTTCATCATCTTCCAGTTAATAATCATTGTTTTGATGATTCTGCCCAATAATCTGCAGTTTTATAAAATCAGATCCATAAATAATATTGGGAACGTCAATATTTTAAAATAAAAATGTAAAAGTACTAACTCTTGCCAGGAGAATAGTATGCAAAGGGAGCTGACTCTTGAACATATGTGTCATACTGGAAATGGTTTGCATTAAGTCATAGCTTAATGTCCCACAATATCAAGAGACATAATTATCATTTGAAAAAAATTTTGGTAGAAGGTGATTGTTAAAAGTGGGTACTCTGGGGTCAAACTGAGTTAGTTCAAATCCTAGCTGATTTTTATTAAGTCTGTGACCTCCAGTAAGCTTTTTCACCTCCTGAAGACCTCAGAATTTTCATCTGTAAAGGGGGATAAATGAAACCTACTAAATTATATAAGGCTTTTAGTAGAGCAGGTATATAAAAAGGTGTATAACATCACGAATTATCAGGGAAATGCAAATCAAAACCACAGTGAGATATCACCTCATACTTGTCAGAATGGCTATTATCAAAAATAAGCGAAAACAAGTGCTGACAAAGATGTGGAGAAAAGGAAACCATTGTGCAAAGTTGGTGGGAATGTAAATTGGTGCAGCCCCTATGGAAAACAGTACGGAGTTTCCACAAAAAATTTCAAATAGAACTACCACACAATCCAGCAATCCCACTTCTGGGTATATATCCAAAGGAAATGAAAATAAGATATTGAAGAGATATCTTCATACCCTTGTTCATTGCAGCATTATTCACAATAGCGAAAAGGTGACAAAAATCTAAATGTCCATCCAGAGATGAATTAATAAAGAAAATGTGGTATATACATAAAATGGAATATTGTTCAGACAAGAGAAAGAAGGAAATCTTACCATTTGTGACAACACGAATGGGCCTTGAGGGCATTATGCTAAGTGAAATAAGCCAGACAGATGCAGACTAACACTGTGTGGTTATCACGTATATGTGAAATCTAAAAAAAAAGTCAAACTCATAGAAACAGAGAGTAGAAAAGTGGTTGCCAATAGTTTGAGGGTAGAGAAATTAGGGAGAGATTGGTAAAAGGGTACAAATTTTCAACTATAAAATGAATAAAGTCTGAGGATATATTCTATAAGATGGTGACTATAGTTGATAACACTATTATATAATTGAAATTTCCTAAGAGGGTAGAATATAAATGTTCTCATACACACATAAAATATAAATACGTGAAGTGATAGATTTGTTAATTAACTAGATGGGAAGAATCTTCTCATAATGTATATCAAATCATCACACTGTATATTTAAAATACTTTACAATTTTATATGTCAATTATACCTCAATAAAGCTGAACAAAATCTCAAAACTGCTCCAAATAACAAGTTAAAACATGGAATTGAAATAATCTGAATGATTCCTATTCTAATGGCTTGTAAGCATATTGGTCTCCCCAGCACATCACAATACAAAACATTTTTGAAAAACTATTATTTGTCTTGAGTTTAAAATATACCAAGCAATCTGATGTTCAATATATTTTAATTGGTGTGAGTGATGCAAACTGAAAAATACAAATGACATTTCCTCATTAATTTCAAATGAGAGTTGTTGACAATAAGTTAGCAATCCTAAATTTATATTCAGGAAATTAAAACACAACATATTCAAACAGTCAGCAGAAACATGCAGCTACCTTATGTTTCTGAGAAATGAGAATCATCCTAGCTAATTGATTCATCCCTTGTGCAACAAACAAGGGTGATAAGAAGAGATTAGGGGAACTTCTGTTAGGAATACACATAGAATTCTAACTGTATTAAAAACATCCTGGGCATCATTTGGGTCATGACAGTAAAGTATAAAATAGAGTTATTTCAGATGAAAACAATCAGATTTGATGAAAAGTTTGGGCAACGGCCCCTATGAGATAAAGCAAATGAAATGTGCTCCTTCATCCTAGAGGAAGAATGGATGATTTTTGGATTTACTAAGAGACTTGAGTATATGAAATGGTCCTTAACAATAGACGAGGAGCAGATCTCATCTTCCTAGACACAAGAGTAAAAGGGCTCTAATTAGATTATAAATCAGAGACACAGCCTCTCCTATAACAGTTATAAGATCTTGGAAAGAATTATTTTTAAGGGTAAGAGTAGAATCCGATGCTCTGAATGAGAAGAGTCTATTTTAATGGTACTTCGAATAGCTCAGGCTGAGGGATGACTTAGCTGACCTTTCCATGGACACTTTAACTCTGTGACTTGGCACACAAGGCCTTAGTGCCATATTTCAAAGGCAAATTTCAAATGGCTCTCTATACTTCTTAATGGAAATGGAATCTGTTTAGCCAATTCCAAGGCAGTCTCTCCCAATTAGCAACTAAATTGTTTTTCAGGACAATGGAAAACATAATCCAAAAAGAAAAAATCCATCATTGTCTGCTAAATCACTAAAAGATCAAATTCTAACATTTTACAATAATTTAAATGCTAACATCTTGCAATAGCTTTAAAGACCAAAGGGCATAATGGAGGAGCATGGACTGTCAGCTGTTTTGTGTGTTTTGAAAGGTATAATCTGAATAGTTTACTGTATGCAGGTATAAAAATAAACCAAGGAATCAGCTAAGAATTCAAATACAAATAATAGTTTTTAAAGTACTCTTCTCAGAACATGCAAAATACAGGAAAAGAGAATGAGAAATCACAGTTTATAGGTGTCTATTAGAAACTGGGAATGGTACTACTCAAACATGTCTCAACCTACCCTATATCTGTATATCTTAAAACAGGATTGTGTAATTGTTCAAAGCAAAGAGAGTAGACCTTAAGAGAACACAGACCCTTTACAGAAGAGAGCAATGTCATACAGACTTTGCTCCACTCAGGGATATGTAAAACAACACAACAACATTGGGCATGTGAAGGAGGAAGCAGCTAGAACAAAGAAATCCCATACTCTTGAATGGGATACTTCCACAGAAAGATAAAGTGTTTGAAATTTTCATTATCCTGCAAAAACATACTGTTTTGGGACAGAAGAATCATAATACATAAACACAGGAAATTAAAATAATATAGGATATTTAATCAAAAGAGAAATTGATAAGTTGAAAAAGTCATAAGCCAAAAAAAGTAAATCAACAATTAAAATACAATTTATAAGCGATCAAGTGCAATATGCAAACATGTTAAAGCTTTTTAGAACAAAACTGGTGAAAGACAAGCACCTCTAAAACGCAGAAGAAAAATATAAAACATAAAACTATTAGTCTAAAGAAGGAATAATAGAGAACAGAAATTCAGTGTATGATCTGATAAGCATGATCAGAAAAAATACAATGGAAATACAAATATAAATCTAAATAGAACAATTATCTGTACTATACAAAAAGAAAAAGGTCACAACCTTCTGAAAAATCAGAATAGGTTTGTGACTAAATATACTCTAGCTTTGTTTTTCTTGTCTCAAAAGCATAAAAAATTTTTTTTCCAGACTTCAAGCAGAAAAACAAGCAAATTTAATAAAACAGAGTCTTTTAACCAAGAAACAAAATTGTGCTAATTTCAGAGTTTTCACTGTAATAACAAACTCAGAAAGACCATGAAGCCCTAATGGTAGCATTTTTAAGGAAAAAATGTACACATGACACATTTTATACCTAACATAAATGTCTATGATATATGATAGTGAACAAAAATACATTCTCATAATTCAAGAATTCTGAAAATATCGTATGTGCCAGTACAAAATAAAAATATTTAACAGTACATATTAACCTAACAAGAGAAATAGAAAATCAAAAACCACAGAAAAGAAAATTCACAGTGTAAATATTTGGGACTAAGCAGTGAAAACACATGATATATTGAAGTGATAATTGCAGATGCTCTTATGAAAATAGAACCAGATCTATTTTGGGGGTAGAAATAAGTATACATATATGCTATATGAATAAACTGAGTTGGGTTAAATTCACCTTTTAAAAGGTACAGTTTATAAGATTAGATTAAACCACAAAATCCAAATACATGTTATCACTAAGTGTTTCACTTAAAAAAAAATTTAGTGAGTTTAAATAGAAAGATGAGACAAAATATATCAGAAAAACACATATGTAGCAAAGGTAGATTTTATAAAAATAGTATTCAGGAAAAATTCTAGGTGGGAAGCATTTAACTATAAAAACTCTCCTTAATTTTAAATAATTGAAATTAAAAAGCAGAGTAGAATAATCACAAAACCATATTTATTGACTCAAAATGTATAGAAAAAATTAGTAAAATAAGAAGAATTGAAAAACACAATGTTAAATGGTAATGGGATACCTATCTCAGTTGTTTTATGTCATTTAATCATGTTTTTAAAATATCTATGCATCAACATTGTACCTCTACCCCAAATAGCCATACTTCCCAATACCAATGGACTTTTAAAAATCAGATGGGTAATTTGTAATTTCATAATACTGGAACAATTTAAATGCCTATACCTAGGAAATAGGTTAAATAAACTCCAGCACATCTACAATGCAAATATTAAGCAGATGTAAAAACATAAGAGCTAAACTCCTATGAACTGATAATATATTGTTAAGTGAGGAGAAAAAATTACAACATAAGCATAAGTAGCATGTTAACTTTTTGGAAGAAAAAAGGTAATAATATATTCATACTTATATTAATTTTTACAAAAATACATATAGGAAGGAAAACCAGAAGCTAATAGAACTGGTAGGTGAGAACTGGGCAAAAGGGATAAAGAAGGGGAAATGACATTTTTGAATCTATCTTTGCATAAAACTTTTAGTTTTGAGCCATGTTAATCTAATATAGACATATAATAAAGTTTAAAAATGTAAGGATATCTTGATACTTAGGAGATTTTTTGTTGATAGTGGTATTGGTATAGCAATTTATAGATATATATATGTGAAATGATATATAAATTAACTATATATATATATAAAGATATATAATCTACCTCTGCTACATTTGCATTTTTCTGATATATTTTGTCTTATCTCTCTCTATATATAATATATAGAGAGAGCACAAACGAGTGACTATATTGATGTTGTTAGAAACAAAAGTTTCTTATTGTGGGGGAAGAGTGAATCCATTTGGAAATAAAAAAATGAACTTCAAGATGGCAGAGGAGTTAAGACATGGAGATCACCTTCCTCCCCACAAATACATCAAAAATATATCTACATGTGGGACAACTCCTACAGGACACTGACTGAATGCTGGCAGAAGACCTCAGCCTTCCCAAAAGGCATGAAAATACCCACATACCTGGGCAGGGCAAAAGAAAAAAAAAGAGACAAACGAATAGGGATGGGACCTGCACCTCTGGGAGGGAGCTGTGAAGGAAGAAAAGTTTCCACACACTAGGAAGCCCCTTCACTGGTGGAGATGGGAGTGGTTGGGGAGAAGCTTCGGAGCCACAGAGGACACTGTAGCAACAGGGATGCAGAGGGCAAAGTGGAGAGATTCTGCACAGAGGATCGGTGCCAACCAGCACTCACCAGGCTGAGAGGCTTCTCTGCTCACCTGCTGGGGCAGGTGGGGGCTGGGAGCTAAGGCTCGGGCTTTGGAGTTCAAACCCCAGGGAGAGGACTGAGGTTGTGTGAACACAGCCTGAAGGGGGCTAGTGCAACACAGCTAGCTGGGAGGGAGTCCAGGAAAAAGTCTGGACCTAAGAGGGAAGAGACCATTGTTTCAGGGTGCAAGAGGAAGAGGGTTTCAGAGCACCGCCTAAATGAGCTTCAGAGATGGGTGCGAGCTGCGGCTAGCAGCTCAGGCCCCAGAGATGGGCATGAAACGCTAACACTGCTGCTGCAGCCCCCAAGAATCATGTGTGCAAGCACAAGTCACTATCCACACACACTGCCCAACCCCCGACCCCAGGAACCTGTGAAGCCAGCCACTGTCAGGGTCCTGTGATCCAGGGATAACTTCCCCAGGAGAGCACACAGTGCACCCCAGACTGTTGCAACATCACCCCAAGAGCTGGGCAAACAAAGAAGAGAAAGGGAAATTTCTCTGTGCAACCTCAGGAGCAGTGGACTAAATCCCCACAATCAACTTGATGTTCCCTGCCTCTGTGGAATACCTGAGAGGCAACAAATCATCCAAAACTGTGGCAATGGACTTTGGGAGCAACTGTAGACTTGGGGTTTGCTTTCTGTGATTGATTTGTTTCTGATTTTTATGTTTATCTTAGTTTAGTTTTGCTTGTTATCATTAGTGGATTTGTTTATTGGTTTGGTTGCTCTATTTTTCCTTTTATTATTATTTTTAATATTTTTATTTTAATAATTTTCTTTTCGTTTTTAATTTACCTTTTTAAAAATTTTTTTCTTTCTTTTCCCCTCCTTTTCTTCTAAGCCATGTTGCTGACAGGGTCTTGGTATTCTGGGCTGGTGTAAGGCTTGAGCCTCTGAGGTGGGAGAGCTGAGATCAGGACATTGTACCACCAGAGACTCCCTGGCCCAACCTAATATCAATCAGCAAGAGCTCTCCCAAAGATCTCCGCCTCAATAAGACCCAGCTCCACCCAACGGCCAGCAAAGTCCAGTGCTAGACACCCTACGCCAAACAACTAGCAAACAGGAACATAACCCCACGCATTAGCAGAGAGGCTGCCTAAAATCATACTAAGTTCACAGACACCACAAAACACAGTACCCGAAGTGGCCCTGTACACCAGAAACACAAGATCTAGTCCCACCCACCAGAACACAGGCACCAGACCCCTCCACCAAGAAGCCTACTCAAGCCAGTGAACCAACCTCACCCACTGGGGGCAGACACCAAAAACAACGGGAACAACAAATCTGCAGCCTGCGAAAAGAACACCCCAAACACAGTAAGTTAAACAAAATGAGAACACAGAGAAATATGCAGCAGATGAAGGAGCAAGGTAAAAACCCACCAGACTAAACAAATGAAGAGGAAATAGGCAGTCTACCTGAAAAAGAATTCAGAGGAATGATAGTAAAGATGATCCAAAATCTTGGAAATAGAATGGAGAAAATACAAAAAACGTTTAACAAGGATCTAGAAGAACTAAAGAGCAAACAATGATGAACAACACAATAAATGAAATTAAAAATTCTCTAGAAGGAATCAATAGCAGAATAACTGAGGCAGAAGAACGGGTAAGTGATCTGTAAGATAAAATAGTGGACATAAAGCAGAGCAAAATAAAGAAAATGAATGAAAAGAATTGAGGACAGTCTCAGAGACTTCTGGAACAATATTAAGCTCACCAACATTTGAATTATAGGGGTCACAGAAGAAGAAGAGAAAAAGAAAGAGTCTGAGAAAATATTTGAAGAGATTGCAGTTGAAAAGTTCCCTAACATGGGAAAGGAAATAATCATGTCCAGGAAGCGCAGAGAGTACCATACAGGATAAATCCAAGGAGAAACACACCAAGACACATATTAATCAAACTATCAAAAATTAAATACAAAGAAAAAATATTAAAAGCACCAAGGGAAAAACAACAAATAACATACAAGGGAATCCTCATAAGGTAAACAGCTGATCTTTCAGCAGAAACTATGCAAGCCAGGAGAGAGTGGCAGGACATATTTAAAGTGATGAAAGGGAAAAACCTACAACTAAGATTACTCAACCCAGCAAGGACCTCATTCAGATTCAATGGAGAAATTAAAACCTTTACAGACAAGGAAAACTTCAGAGAATTCAGCACCACCAAACCAGCTCTACAACAAATGCTAAAGGAACTTCTCTAAGTGGGAAACACAAGAGAAGAAAAGGACCTACAAAAACAAACCCATAACAATAAAGAAAATGGTAATAGGACCATGCATATCGAAAGCTACCTTAAATGTAAATGGATTAAATACTCCAACCAGAAGATACAGACTGGCTGAATGGATAAAAAAACAAGACCCGTATATATGCTCTCTACAAGAGACCCATTTCAGACCTAGGGACACATACAGAATGAAAGTGAGGGGATGGAAAATGGTATTCCATGCAAATGGAAATCAAAAGAAAGCTGGAGTAGCCATTCTCATTTCAGACAAAATAGACTTTAAAATAAAGACTATTACAAGAGACAAAGAAGGACACTATGTACTGATCAAGGCATCAATCCAAGAAAAGATATAACAATTGTAAATATTTATGCACCCAACACAGGAGCACCTCAATACATAAGGCAAATGCTAACAACCATGAAAGGGGAAATCAACAGTAACACAATAATAGTAGGGGACTTTACACCCCACTTTCACCAATGGACAGATCATCCAAAATGAAAACAAATGAGGAAACACAAGCTTTAAATGACACATTAAACAAGATGGACTTAATTGATATTTACAGGAAATTCCATCCCAAAACAACAGAATACACTTTCTTCTCAAGTGCTCATGGAACATTCTCCAGGATAGACCATATATTGGGCCACAAATCAAGCCTTTGGAAATTTAAGAAAATTGAAATCATATCAAGTATCTTTTCTGACCATGATGCTATGAGACTAGATATCAATTACAGGAAAAAATCTGTAAAAAAAATACAAACACATGGAGGCTAAACAATATGCTACTAAATAACCAAGATATCACTGAAGAAATCAAAGAGGAAATCAAAAATACCTAGAAAAAAGGACAATGAAAACACATCAACACAAAACCTATGGGATGAAACAAAAGCAGTTCTAAGAAGGAAGTTTATAGAATACAGCCCTACCTCAAGAAACAAGAAAAATCTCAAACAACCTAACCTTACATCTAAAGCAATTAGAGAAACAAGTACAAAAATAAACCCCAAGTTACCAGAAGGAAAGAAGTCATAAAGGTGAGATCAGAAATACATGAAAAAGAAATTAAGGAAACAATAGCAAAGATCAATAAAACTAAAAGCTGGTTCTTTGAGAAGATAAGCAAAATTCATAACCCATTAGCCAGACTCATCAGGGAAAAAAGGGAGAAAACTCAAATCAACAGAATTAGAAATGAAAAAGGAGAAGTAACAACTGACACTGCAGAAATACAAAGGATCATGAGAGATTACTACAAGCAACTATATGCCAATAAAATGGACAACCTGGAAGAAGTGGGCAAATTCTTAGAAAAGCACAACCTTCTGAGACTGAACCAGGAAGAAATAGAAATTATCAACAGACCAATCACAAGCACTGAAATTGAAACTGATTAAATATCTTCCAACGAAAAATAGCCCAGGATGAGATGGATTCAGAGGCGAATTCTATCAAACATTTAGAGAAGAGCTAACACTATCCTTCTCAAACTCTTCCAAAATCTAGCACAGAGATGAACACTCCCAAACTCAGTCTACGAGGCCACCATCATCCTGATACCAAAACCAGACAAAGATGTCACAAGAAGAGAAAACTACAGGCCAATATCACTGATGAGCATAGATGCAAAAATCCTCAACAAAATACTAGCAAACAGAATCCAGCAGCACATTAAAAGGATCATACACCATGATCAAGTGGGGTTTATCCCAGGAATGCAAGGATTCTTCAATATACGTAAATCAATCAATGTGATACACCATATTAACAAACTGAAGGATAAAAACCACATGATTATCTCAATAGATGCAAGAAAAGCTTTTGACAAAATTCAACACCCATTTATGATAAAAACTCTTAAGAAAGTAGGCATAGAGGGAACCTACCTCAACACAATAAAGGCCACAGAGACTTCCCTGGTGGCACAGTGCTTAAGATTCCACCTGCCAATGCACAGGACATGGGTTTAAACTCTGTTTCTGGGAACATCCCACATGCCATGGTGCAACTAATAAGCCTGTGCACCACAACTCTTAAGTATGCACTCTAGAGCCCCTGAGCCACAACTAATGAGCCTGCACGCCCTAGAGCCTGTGCTCCACAGCAAGAGAAGCCACTGCAATGAGAAGCCCACGCACAACAATGAAGAGTAGCCCCGGCTCACCACAACTAGAGAAAGCCCGTGTGCAGCAACGAAGACCCAATGCAGCCAAAAATAAAAAATAATTAATTATTAAAAAATATATGTATATCCAAAATCATTAAAAATAATAATAATAAAAAATAAAGGCCATATATGATAAACCCGCAGCCAACATCGTCCTCAATGGTGAAAAACTGAAACCATTCCCACTAAGATCAGGAACAAGACAAGGTTGCCTACTCTCACCACTATTATTCAACATAGATTTGAAAGTTTTAGCCACAGCAATCAGAGAAGAAAAAGAAATAAAAGGAATCTAAATCAGAAAAGAAGTAAAGCTGTCACGGTTTGCAAATGACATGAAACTATACATAGAGAATCCTAAAGATGCTACCAGAAAACTACTAGAGCTAATCAATGAATTTGGTAAAGTAGCAGGATAAAAAATTAATGCACAGAAATCTCTTGCATTCCTATACACTAATGATGAAAAATCTGAAAGAGAAATTATGGAAACACTCCCATTTACCATTGCAACCAAAAGAATAAAATACCTAGGAATAAATCTTCCTATGGAGCAAAAAAGACCTGTATGCAGAAAACTATCAGACACTGATGAAAGAAATTAAAGATGATACAAACAGATGAAGAGATATACTATGTTCTTGGATTTGAAGAATCAACATTGTGAAAATGACTATACTACCAAAGCAGTCTACAGATTCAGTGCAATTCTTATCAAACTACTAATGGCATTTTTCACAGAACTAGAACAAAAAATTTCACAATTTGTATGGAAACACAAAAGACCCTGCATAGCCAAAGCAATCTTGAGAAAGAAAAACGGAGCTGCAGGAATCAGGCTCCCGGACTTCAGACTATACTACAAAGCTACAGTAATCAAGACAGTATGGTACTGACACCAAAACAAAAATATAGATCAATGGAACTGGATAGAAAGCCCAGAGATAATTCCATGAATATATGGTCACCTTATGTTTGATAAAGGAGGCAAGAATACACAGTGGAGAAAAGACAGCCTCTTCAATAAGTGGTGCTGAGAAAACTGGACAGCTACGTGGAAAAGAATTAAATTAGAACATTTCCTAACACTATACACAAAAATAAACTCAAAATGGATTAAAAACCTAAATGTAAGGTCAGACACTATAAAACTCTTGGAATAAAACATAGGCAGAACACTCTATGTCTTAAATCACAGAAAGATCCTTTTTGACCCACCTCCTAGAGAAATGGAAATAAAAACAAAAATAAACAAATGGGACCTAATGAAACTTAAAAGCTTTTGCACAGCAAAGGAAACCATAAACAAGATGAAAAGACAACTCTCAGAATGAGAGAAAATATTTGCAAACGAAGCAACTGATAAAGGATTAATTTCCAAAAAACACAAGCAGTTCATGCAGCTCAATATCAAAAAAACAAACAACCCAATCCAAAAATAGGCAGAAGACCGATATAGACATTTCTTCAAAGAGGACACACAGATTGCCAACAAACACATGAAAGGATGCTCAACATCACAAATCATTAGAGAAATGTAAATCAAAACTGCAATGAGGTAGCACCTCACACCAGTCAGAATGGCCATCATCAAAAAATCTACAAGCAATAAATGCTGGAGAAGGTGTGGAGAAAATGGAACGCTCTTGCATTGTTGGTGGGAATGTAAATTGACACAGCCACTATGGAGAAGAGTATGGAGGTTCCTTAAAATACTGAAAATAGAACTACCATATGACCATGCAATCTCACTACTGAGCATATACCCTGAGAAAACCATAATTCAAAAAGAGTCATGTACCACAATGTTCATTGCAGCACTATTTACAATAGCCAGGACATGGAAGTGACCTAAGTGTCCACTGACAGATGGGTAAAGAAGATGTGGCACATATATACAACGGTATATTACTCAGCCATAAAGAGAAACGAAATTGAGTTATTTGTAGTGAGGTGGATGGACCTAGAGTCTGTCATACAGAGTGAAGTAAGTCAGAAAGAGGAAAACAAATACCGTATGCTAACACATATATATGGAATCTAAAAAAAAAAAATGGTTCTGAAGAACCTAGGGGCAGGACAGGAATAAAGATGCAGACATAGAGAATGGACTTGAGGACATGAAGAGGTGGAAGGGTAAGCTGGGATGAAGTGAGAGAGTGGCATTGACATGCATACACTACCAAATGTAAAATAGATAGCTAGTGGGAAGCAGCCACATAGCACAGGGAGATCAGCTCGGTGCTTTGTGACCACCTAGAGGGGTGGGATAGGGAGGGTGGGAGGGAGATGCAAGAGGGAGGGGATATGGGGTATATGTATATGTATAGCTGATTCACTTTGTTATACAGCAGAAACTAACACAGCATTGTAAAGCAATTATACTCCAATAAACATGTTAAAAAACAAAAATGAGAGGAATAACTCTGTGGTGTCAGACTGAAATTAGAAGAATGAGTATGAACTCATACAACTGTCTACTGACATGGTCTAGAAGTGTTGCACTCAAGTAACAAGCAGAACACCTAACACCAAACCTTCATTTCTAAATAATATTTCCCATTAACTCGAAGGAATCAGGGCTCTTTGGGGAAACGAGAAATAACGGATTCAGGGAAAGTAAGGGTTCCCTGGAATATCTGTTTGTACCAGAAATAAAAGGAAGTTGCTGTTTCCATCTGCCAAAAAAAAAGAAAAAAATCAACCAAACAACAACAAAACTAAAAACTGTTGGAAAGATGTCAAAAGGACACAGGGGCAGCTTGGGAGTTCCCTCTGCTAAATTGGGGAAAATCTGCAAGTAAAAATAAACACTGTCAGAATAGGGTTACAATACACTGACCAAAGGAATACAGGGCAATGAAATGCGAGTGGGTAAAATCTCTTTACACAGAAATGACAACTAAATTATAAAAGAGATACAATAATTTTAAAAAAATCAAAATTGTAAAATGATCATAATACTTGAGTCAGACAAGAATTATCAGTGGATGATAAAACCATTGTGAGAAAGATGAAGAATAGGATATTCACATAGTCTCATAGCGTCATCCCAAAGAATGGCTTTTAATCGCAGAGAAAGAGGTTTCTTTCCCATGGAGAAATCTGGTGGATACCACTTTCACAGTGACCAAACTCAACACTAATGATAGGGAGTTTGACCTGTTAGTTTGACTTCCTAGTATGCTGCATAGAAACGGGAAAGACATCACTATATTGTATCCTAAAAGAGAAAACAAAATTCAATCAATCTAATCATGAGGAAACAATCAAAGCCAAACTGACAGAAATTCTGCAAGACAACTGGCCTGGGTGCATAAACTATTTCAGTAGCACAAAAGACAGAGGTTTGGGAACTTCTCTTTCTTCCTTTAATATATTAAAGAAGACGAAGAGCCATGACAACTAAATGCAATGCATAATCCTTAATTGGGTCCTGGATCAAAACTAACAAACCAAAAGCAATAAAGGATATTACTGGAACAAGCGGAATAATTTTAATATGGGCTGCAATTTTGCTACTAATATTATATTGATGGTAAATTGCCTCAGTGTGTGCATTTGTGTGATTATGTACGAGTGAGAAAGAACATTCTTATTCTGAAGTATTTAGAGGTAAAGTGTCACACTGTCTGCAAACTCATAAACATATAAATGTAGGTGTCTCTATATATATATTTAGAGACAGAAAGAGAGGGAGAGAAAGAGAGATGAGAGGGAGATGAGAGATGAAGCACACATGGTAAAATGATAACAACTGGTGCATCTGGGAACATATAGATATTCCTTGTGTTGTTCTTGGAATTTTTCTGTAGCTTTTAAATTCTTAAGGGAAAATATTGGGAAAGTATTCTTCTAGTCTCAAATATTTAAAAGAATTAGATTACATATTGAAGTCACAAAGATACTCTCAATTATTTCCAAAGAACAGGCATCTAAAATCTTGAAAAATTATATGCATATAATACTTATACAGGTATATTCATATATCTACATATATATAAATATGTGCATGTATGTATAACTAAGTTGAAGCATATATTCACCACACTAGTGGTAGTTATTGCTGGATGGTCGAAACAGTAATATATTTTATTTTATATTTGATGATTTTTAAATATTTTTCAAATATTCTATTGTGGATAAATTCACTATTTTGATAACAAAGATACAACAAAAATACAATTTTAAAACAGGCAATTTAAAAGGCACCTGTTCTTGAGTTATTTTCTCCAAAAGTTAGTTATGCAACTTTTCCCATTATACTATTAATATACTCTACTAAGCAACTCATTAATCATGTTACTTGCCATTGCAGAGATTTTTTTCACAGATTTCAAGTTCCTCCCTTAATGTCAGATGGCTGTAAGTGCAGTCTCCTTCATTCCTCATAATAACTGATTTTCAGTCTGCCTTCAACATTTACATTGCTCATCTTGGAATATCTTCCAATGTGTTTACACATTTCTAGTAAATGTCTCCATGGGAGAGATTAGAAAATGCTGTTTGAATATATACAATTAGAAATATCTGAGACAATTGTGGTGCTTATGAAGTCTGTCTCTGGGGTCAGACAAGCTTGTTTGAATTCCGTATCAATCAATTAGTAACCTTTGCATCATGCTGGTTACTTAGCTTCTCAGATACTTTGCTTGTCATCAATTTCATGGTTCACTAAAAGAATTAAATGAGGAATCTGATAAAGTGCATACAGTAGATACTTAATAATTGATAACCGTTTTTCCCTTTCTGAAACTTGTCCATTATCAATACAGGAGCGCTGATGATCCTTCCATTTTTAAAACTCTAGGTGTTATTAGAAAAAGGATAAATTTCATAATCCTTCACCTAAGGATTTTAAAGTGTCACATGTGAAAGATAGCAAATTATTGTCTCAGCTATTTAAATATTCACCTTTGAAAATTTGGTGAAAAGAGAAAGTCACTAGAGAGTAAGAACCATGTTTCATTAAAATACAACCCTTCATCTGTGGGGAATTGTGCTGTGGGGATCCTAACTTAGGGGAATCACTTGATTCTTCAACAGTTGAAATTTAGAAAACATTTACAAAATTGGGTAAGATTTTGGAAAGTTTTTATCTGTTCAGGACTAAAAAAATGAGACAATTTATACAGTGAATTTTCCTAGAAAGTTTGTCTTACCTCCTAAGAAGTTTGAGAATACTATCTGTATCTTAGATAGCTTTTTCAATAATGGTTTTTCCACTCACTTCTTCTGGTGTATGATTTTGGAAGATTATGTTTTCCTTTTAAATTTTCTTCTCAAACACAGAAGAGAATTAAGTATAATACTCTCCCATATAATTAATATACTGTTTGTATTCTTCCCTTATTTTTCTTGGTTCAAATTTTAAATTTTATTCTGTTGCGTGATTGTGAATTGTAGAACCAGAATGGATACAAGAGGAGTCACAGTAATGGAGGAAAGGGCCTGTGAAATAGCCTTTTGTAACATCAGAAATTTTCTGGAAATTTGAAAAGTGACTGCTCAGCTTTCTGGTTTGTTCTGAGTACAGACCTTAGGTCACAATTTCTCTTTATCTTGTGACAAAATTCGTGCCACTTCTTGCTTTCTAATATATTTCTGGCTTAAATTTTATAAGTAGAAGATTTTTGTCTAAAGTTCTAATAATAGGTTGGTGATAGTCTAAGCTTTTAATACTATACACAGTACACTGTGTGTGTACACTGTAGTACAAAATTTGGATTCTGAGTTTCATAGAAATGCTTAGTGGTAAGTTAAAACTGTCACTTTTAAAATAAACTTATTATCTTAGAATAGTTTTATGTGTACAGAGAAGATGCAAAGATAGTACAGAGAGTTACTGTACTATCTTTACCCAGTTACTTCTAATGTTAGTATCTTGCACCACCATGATGCATTTGTCACAACAAATAAGCCAGCATTTGTACATTTCTATCAAATAACTCCAGACTTTATTTGGATTTCAAAGTTTTACCACTAATGTGAAGAAAAAATAATGTTCTTTCTTATAACTATGTTTCTTTAAAGATGGAAGGTAGTATCTGTTAAATCTATAATATGACCTTCTATGAGCCAATGTGAAATGTTTTGAAAGTTTTATCCGTGCAATTTAACTATGAGCCTCAGGCTTCTTTTTGGCACATTCTAGACTCCATATGTACCCTTCTTTCTTTATGTATGTATTACAAAAAAGCTCTGAGCAACGGTTAAAGTAAATTTTATTCTTTTAATTCCCTTAAGAATTGGTGGTGAGGTGCCCTTGTGTCCATCACCCTCAGGATTGGATTTTGATAGCTGTCAAAAGATTAATTAAAATTGTTAGCATCCTTGTTTCTAGGCAAGTGTAAACAGGCACAGAATTTGCATAGTATTCTCCAGTTCTGAGTCAATGCGTGGATTTTCTCATAAAAGGACAACTTAATTTGTAAATAACAGTAAGGTAGAATCGATAATGACTAACTCCTAACAGTGATTCAGAGCTGGTGCTTGTATCAAACTTTGCATAGTTAAAGTAGCTAGCTGGCACACATGTAGAAGTCTATAAATTAATATACGTAACACTATTAGGTTCTCACAACAATACTCACAGTTATATTTTACTGTCATCAAAGAAAAGGCTCAGAGAAATTAAGTGACTTGTCCAAGATCATACAGTTGAGATTTAACATCAGATCTTTTCTGTCTCCCAGATCCTTGTACTTTCTTACCATGCTCCGTTGCCTGTTAGTCTAAGAATGCATAACTCCTGGCCTGATCTGTCACTGCCTTTTGCGAGTAAAAATAATCACTTCTGTTTTATGGTGTTTCCTCTTGCCCATCGTCTCCTCAAGGTGCCAGAGTTTAGGTGCTTTGGATTTAATAAAGGATGTCACATAATTTCTCTAAAGTGGGTTATTACAAAAGTAATCAACTTAAAGCAGATTCTTTCCCTTATGCCCTACCACCTATGAATTTTGGCTATACAAGGCTTAATTGTTAGAGCCCACCTTGACTCTTTGTCACAAGAGCCCTCAGGCCCTAGGAAGGCCCACATTCACTGTTAAGACTCCTTATGAAGTAGATTTGGTGCTAGAAATCCTCCTGTGCTTGTTGATAGACTCAGCGGTCGCTCTCCCTGGTCCCTGGCTGCTATCAGTTAAGTGAATCCTTCTTTTTCACATCTTCCTCCACCCTCGCAGCATCATGTCATATGTCAGCTATTGGGAACAATCGTTGCTTTCATTATTTTCCCAAATACACTTCCCCTTTTCCCATTTGATACACTGCTCTTTATTTGTGTCTTTCCTGACTATTCCAAACCCTTGGCTCAGGATCTCAATGCCCCACATAATTCTTAAGGCTCCTTTGTTTGATAAACTTTTGTGAACGTTATCATCCAGCTTTCACCCTAGCATTATTTTTTTTTCGTGGACACAATCTGGAATATGTGCTACATGTTTTCCCTCTGCAGTCCTGCTAGACCAGCATGGCCAGTGTAATCCCAGTCCAACTCAGCTGCAGGGGGAGAATATTATGCATCTCCTCCCCTAAATTCACATTAAGATGTTTTCAGCAGTGTTACTTACTAAATACACTTTTATTAAAAATAAATATGATGAAATATCCAGTAAAACTTATTATTTTCAGTCAAAGAGTATGGAACATTTTAGGGCTCTTGCTACATATTGTTTCCCAGAGGGTATGAACAATTTTCACTGCTTCCAGCAGTATACAAGTGAATTCATTTTACTGCACCCAAACAGGCAATGTAAATTAATTTTTTAACATTTACTTATGCCAACTGTGTTTCCCTCATAACTCAGAAACAGTTTTGTGTGAACTATCTAGTAGGAGATCACATAGGGCTGTCCCACTCAGACCTCCCTCTTCTGTGGGATGACTCTAATCTCCTATAGTTTCTCGTTAGAATCTACCTTTCTGCCAACACTTTCTGATGATTACCTTTACTGCACTGTCTGTCCAGTTTTGTATTTTGGACTTTGTTCTGTATGTGCTCTTAGATAACTCTCAGCTCCTCATTCTACTCTCTGCAAAACTAGCCTGATTAATTCCTAGACTTAACATGTTGGATTGCAGACTGCGTCTGGCAGCCTGGACTCAAGCTTCTCTTTTGAAGTGAGAGGAATCACTTTTTACCTCCTCTCCCTTCTCTCACTCTGCTCTGTGCCTAGAGAAGCTAACACCCTTGCATTGCTTTAAGCAACTCCCCTTGTCTTGTAGCTTTCAGTTAGATGCAGGCAAGCGGAGACCCTGACAGAACATCTGGGGGGGAGAAAGAAAGTAAGGATGGAGTGTTTACTCTCTTGGCCCCTTCATTGTCCCTCACTGCCAGCTCTGTATATGTTGGCAGCACCCCTCTACCAAAGTCCAGAGCCCTTCTCAGGTTGCCCTCTCCGTATAGCTATTTTTTTTGAGTTTTAATAACTACTTTCTCCCCTTGAACTTCAGGCCTAGGGGAGGTAATAACTCCCCACTGTCACCAGTCTCAAGGAACAACACTATTCTTGTCCTCAATCCTGTTCAATCTTGTAGTAATTCAACTGTTTTGTCAATATCCTCTCAAACGACCTGTTTTTGTGTGCTACCTTTTTCTTTGAGAATTATGACTTATAAAGAGGGAATTTAAATAGTGACAGAAGGATATCATTCCTAGAGAACATTTATTTGGATTTTAATAATATGCTTCTTGGGTTAAATCTGGTGTAATTCCTCATAATTGGCCTTCATTCTTTAGTATATCTGACTAGGCCATGACTATTAACTCAGTCTACTATTTGTCTATTTCCATGTTTTCTATGCTATGGAGACACTCTTTTTGAGGCTTAGGAAGTAACTTTTGAGGTTACATCCCTATAATTAGGTCTTAGCAGTTGAAGAGTAACTCAATGGAGAAGACTCATGGGGCAATTCCACTGCTACCCAGGGATAAACTTTAATAGGATCTCAATTTCCCTACCATGTTGGGGTTTGGGGTAAGAAAGGTAAACAGGATGTTCAGAATACTTTTTCTCAGAAAGTTCTATGCTAAGGACTAGCATGCTAGATATATGTCTTGATAACGTCTTCCTGAAATTTTGCTCTAAGGAAAATATGATAATCTCAGAATCTCAGTCTTATCAACACCCTTGGCCTTGTTATTTGTCAACAGCGGCCGTCAAAAAGTCTACAAATAACAAATGTTGGTGAGGATGTGGAGAAAAGGGAACGCTTTTACCCTGTTGGTGGGAATGTGTGTGTATATATACACATACACATACATACATATATATGTATGTGTATATATATATATATATATATATATATATATATATATATATATATAATGGAATAACTTAGACATAAAGAATAGAATGAAATTCTTCCATTTGCAGCAATGTGGGTATACCCAGAGAATATTTTTCAGAGTGAAATAAGTCAGACAGAGAAGGAAAACTACTGTATGATATGACTTATATGTGGAGTCAAAAAAATAAAACAAATGAATGTATAAAGGAAAACAGAAACAGACTTACAGATACAGAAAAGAGACTAGTGGTTACCAGTGGGGAGAGGAAAGATAGAAGGTGCAAGATAGGGGTAGAGGATTAAGAGATACAAATTACCATGTATGAAATACATAAACAACAAGGGTATATTGTACAGCACAGGGAATTACAGGCTTTATTTTTAAAAGTAATAACTTTTAATGGTGCATAATCTGTAAAAATACTGACTCACTAAGCTATATACCTGAAATTAATACCATATTGTAAATCAACTGTACCTCAGTAAAACAAACAGACAAACAGCAAATTGCTGGTAAGGAAACAGGACAACAGGAACTCTCATTGATTGCTAGTAGTAATATGAAACTACACAGCTGCTTTGGAAGGTATTTCAGTGGTTTTTTACAAAGCTAAACAGTCTTAACATATTATCCAGCAATCACATTCCAATACAGATATTAACCAAATTTATTTTAAAACTTGTATCAATACAAATACCTGCATGCAGATTTTTATTGTGGCTTTATTCATTTCAATTGATTCCAATTATATGGCATTCTGGAAAAGACAAAACTATAGCAATAGTAAAAGTTTAATGGTCAGGGTTTCAGTGAAAAGTTAGGAAGGATTAAATAGATGAAGCATAGAGAATTTTTTGAGTGGTGAAACTATTATGTTTTATATTTTAATTGTGGATATATGCACTACGTATTTGTCAAAACCTACAGAACCCTACAACACAAAGAGGAAACCTAAATGTGTTCAAATACATTATAAATATTATATATAAATATTGATTGTTATATACAAATATTTATATATTATATTTTATATAACAGTATACTATATTATTTATTATAAATATTTATATAAATATAAATATATATGTAAATATTTAGTAGTTTGAAGGATGCTAAGATGCAATACAAAGCATAACAAAACATTCCAGTTATATTACAAATGTATGAAACAAGCTCATTGAATGGGGTGGGGTAAAAGTTGTTGATTTAAGAAACTGGAAATGAGTGCGGTCTGTAAGACTAAAGGTAAAAGGAACTCTGTCCTGTAGTTGTCCAAGTTGTTTCCCATGGAGGTGAGAGTTAGCAATTCTAATACTGCTATATATGTATATTGGGATTGAACTATTAAGTAAATAGATGGTGGATGGTGAGAGTCAGGTTTTCCACTGTTGGAGTGAGAGTTCAGAGATTAGCAAGGGGAGGAGGCTAGAATGATCCATGTGGTAATGGATTAGTGTTGGAGTCACTGATAAGAGCTCATGTTTTATTTAATATAGATACTGATGGTTACATATAGAAATATTTATGGATAGGTATATATAGCATGCACACATATATTTCCTTGCTCAGTCAGCTGAGAGGGCCTAGTAGCAATACCATCTCAGTAGCGATGGGCACACCTAGTACTCAAATCTTGGTTTCTAATATCATTCTCCAATGAAAGGAACCAAGGCTCCTAGGAGAAATGACCAGCACAGGAAGTGCACAAAATAAGTCTGGCAAATGGAGCATCTTGTACTGCCATGAAGTAAAGAGATGTTTAAACAAACAAACAAAAAAACCATCACAGTGATACAATAATGGGAGTATGTCATAGTGACACAGGCGCCAACTAAAAGAGTTTCCAATGGTCAAAGAAGCAACAATTTAAGCAAAAAAATAAAGTAGTATTGCCTAATTGTCCAAAGTTTAAAATAAATATTTGTAAGTCTATACTGATACACATAAATAATTGAATAAAACAATCAATCAGGGAGAAGAGACAATTCTCCTTTGCAGCAGAATTCCCAATAATTTATGTAAATACTCTGTCTTACGGAGGTGAAGTATAACTCCGCACTCTTTAAGTGTGAGCTTTGCATAGTGACTTTCTTCCAAAGAATACAGTGTGGAATTTGGGGAAGGGGGTGTAGTCAGAGCAACTTTACAGTGAAGAAACCTGACAAATACTATTTCAGCCAGGTGTTCAAGGTCTATATCAATAGTGATGAGTCATATTGATAGTATATACATTTGATTTCATTTGATGAAAATGTCATTTTACCTCTGGATTTCCTCTCCAAAACACATAACCTCAATCTAATCATGAGAAAAACATCAGATAAACCCCAGTTGAGGGACGTTCTAAAAAATCTGACCAGGACTCCTCAAAACTGTCAAGGTGACTAAAAACAACAAAATTTTGAGAAACTGTCTCATCCAATGACAGCTTAAAGAGACATGATGACTAAACACAATGTGGTGCCTTGGATGGGATGTTAGAACAGAAACAGGAAGTTAGTATACACTGTAGTTAATAATATTAACAATTATAACAAAGGTACCATAATAAAAGACGTTAATAACAAGGAAACAGTGCTGAGTTTATGGGAACTTTCTTTACTAACTTTGCAATTTTTCTGTAAATTAAAAACACTTCTATGTTAAAGTTCTTTAAAAATTATCTTAAAACAATTTTATTTATATTCAGAAATAATATTTCATATGGAGAAAAGAATTGCTAAGTATAATAATATGGCACATCTATACATTTGGTTTATACCTGTTTTCATTTGTGAAGGAGACATTATTACTAATTTTAAAATTCTAATTGGGACTATATATATGAAACTAGACTATGAGCACAAAATTATCAATAATGATTATTTCTGGGTGGTTGAATTGTGAAAAATGAAACTTCATCCAAAAAAATTTCTGATCTCATAAAATGAACAAAAATTATCTGCATAACCAGTAAACAACACACAAAAAGTTATTGTAAGGAAAAGGAAAAACAATGTATCTATCAAAATCATCCTTTTTCTAAGAATTATTTTGTGTTTAGCAATAACACAGTAGTTTTTTAAACTAACCTTGTTTTCCTCCTATCTTCAGTGGATTCAGTTCTCTTGCTACATTATAATATTTCTAGGGACAGCCTTCCATTTCTACAGAAAATTTAATTACATACTAGCCCTGATAATTTCTCTGAAGATATATTTTCCCTGGGAGCTGTACAGAGTTTTCCATCATTCCCTCTAGGGATTCTAAGGCACATAAGGCACATTGAACTTCCTCTTCTTCCCCTAGACCAATCATATGACTGCACATGTATGTGAGTGCACACACACACACACACACACACACACACACTCACTTTTCTTTTGTATGCTCTTCAAACAGTGCCAGAAATTCAGGATGGTCTTTTTAAATGATTCTGATATAAGTTAACCAGAGGATATCCACGACGGGAGTAGATAAGGCATCTAACAACTGCGTGGCTAGCAGCAGTCATTCAGGAGGCTGTAAATCTAAAAACCACAAGTCAGGGCTTGGTACTCCCAAGTGTAATAACTGCCAGGAGCAACTCATCTTTGGAAAAATCATTTCACTAGTAACAAGCTCAATTCTCAGTTACTGGATAAGTCAGTTTTGCTGAGTTAGCCATTTCTCTCTTTTCCTGGTAGATATTATGTTTCATTGTTCTTCTGTGTTATTTGACAAGACCTTATTTCTAAATCATACTTTTAGAAGTTATGGTGGCTCTATTCCAAAGAAATAAATCTTTAATAATCACATTATTTTGGACTCACATTTCATATTCTGAAACTTTGAAATCTGATCAGTTTCCCAAGGCATATCCAGTAAATGTCTATTCTTCTAATTTAAAATTTTCAATGGATTTTTAACTTCATAAAAATCAATACCATTCTGAATATTCAATACTTATCAATAGTTATCCATTAGTATCTTTAAGAATGTTATCCATAAAAGTCAGACTAAAATAGGGGAGAAGGACTGTGGAGCTTTACTAAATAATTATTTTTCTCTTTCAGCTATCATGTATTGAGTGCTTACTATATGCCAAGCATAAGTGGTTTCTATGCATCATCTCATCTGACAAACACCCTATTCTATAAAATATTAGTTTCATTTTACAAGTGAGGAAGCTGTGGGTTATACAGGTTACAAACTCTGACTCAAGTTGTACACAGAGCAAATGAAACAGCCGGGGTTTGGACCTGGAAACTTATTTCAGAAATCAAACTCCATAATTTGAAGGCTACAATATTGGTAACATCAAACAGAAATATAAAATAATGAATTAAAGACTGATTTATTGAGTAGTCTTTGAAAATTTAAAAGCAATATTCAAAAGTTCCTTGGGATAGAGATCAAAGACAGGGATTATCCATATGGTGTGTAATCTATAAAAAGGTCAAATTACTATGTTGCACACCTGAAACTAATATAATATTGTAAGTCAACTATACTTCCATAAATTTTAAATAAGGAACGCTGTAAAAAAAATAAAAGGACAGTGATTATGCAATACTCATGAGTTTACGGTAAATGTTCTACATCAAGATAATAACAGATAATGCTAAGAGCTTTAATAATTTTATTCAATTTTCACAATGGCCATGTGAGTAAGTTATATTTATTATATACACTCTATAGTTGCAGAAACCAAGGATTAGAAGAGCTATGTGATTTCCCAAAGTCACACAGCTAGTAAGTGCCACAGACTGTAATTAAACTCTAGACAGAGATGGGATCTCCCAACTTAATGCCTGTATTACACTGCAATCTCTCAAAGTTTAGTGCTATTGAAGGGGTAGAGGCTATTTAGTGTATGCGTACAACTACCTGATAAAACTCTACACTTAGTGAATAGCCACAGAATTCTCCTATGGAGAAACTTACAAATCAGCAGCTTTTCTCTAGCAAGAGGAGTTACTATAATATAAAGATCTCTCTGGCCTGGGTAGCTCAGCTGGGAGAGCATCAGACTTTTAATCTGAGGGCCCAGGGTTCAAGTCCCTGTCCAGGCACCAAGAATAAATAAATAAACAGAATAAAATTTAGGGCTTCCCTGGTGGCGCAGTGGTTGAGAGTCCACCTGCCGATGCAGGGGACACGGGTTCGTGCCCCGGTCCGGGAAGATCCCACATGCCGTGGAGCAGCTGGGCCCATGAGCCATGGCCGCTGAGCCTGCGCGTCCGGAGCCTGTGCTCTGCAACGGGAGAGGCCACAACACTGAGAGGCCCGCGTACCGCAAAAACAAACAAACAAACAAACAAAGATCTCTCTGAAAAGAAATTCACAAATCAAGCTAAATTTCAATATCAAGAATTTTCAGATTTTCAAAATTGTGTTGATCATTGCTCAAAACAAAAAAAAAACAAACCCAAAAAACAAACAGAAAACCCTGAGAGCTAAGAAATTCAATTTAACTACCTATATTCATTAAAAGATAGTTGTGGAACTGTGCTTTCAGTTCCTCACCTCAAATGTAGTTTTAATGATACTTTTTTCTTTCTTTCTTTCTTTTTTTTTTTTTTTGCGGTACGCGGGCCTCTCTCTGTTGTGGCCTCTCCCGTTGCAGAGCACAGGCTCCGGACGTGCAGGCTCAGCGGCCATGGCTCACGGGCCCAGCCGCTCCGCTGCATGTGGGATCTTCCTGGACCGGGGCACGAACCCATGTGCCCTGCATCGGCAGGCGGACTCTCAACCACTGCGCCACCAGGGAAGCCCCTTAATGCTACTTTTCAGTCATTAGTTCATTTATTTACTCAACAAATAGTTTTAAACACTTAATAAATGTAAGGTACAGTGCTATCAGGGAGAAATGCCTTCAATGAGTTTATAATCTGGTAATAGTCTTTGACTAACAAAAATTAGGAAATAAAATTATATTTGTTGAGAAGACTGAGAAATATTCAGATTAATTAAAGTTGAATTTTAAGGAATAAATAGATCCTGAATAATTTAACACTATTATAGTTGAAACAAGATACTACTGATTATTTCTTTGTTGTTATCGTTTACGCTTTTAACAAAGATATCAGCCTCTTAAATAAAGGCAGTTGTAAAATATGGTAGAATAAGGTAGTTTTACTCTGGTAAATACTGTGGTAGAGATCTGTAGTAAAAAATAATTAGTTGGCTTTGGTAGAAACTTTTATTATATTTGAGATAAGTCTTTTTTTGTGAAAATTCCAATAAAAGAATACAAAGCCCATTTGAAACTATATTTTTATTGCTAGTTACATATTTAGAGTTTATTTTTATCCACATAATGTAATAGTATTTCCAAATTTAACATGCATCTTTTGTTTACATAAAACAAATAACACTCCATTAACATGGTTTATACTCTAAATTATTTAGAATTATTATATTATTAGCAGAAAGGAAAGCTAAGATAATTGCCTAGATTGCATTCTTTTGTTTTGATGGGACATCTTGCTGTGACCAGTCTGATGGTAAAGAATTCAAGAAACATCTCACAGGCAGAGGCAAGTATGGGAAAATGTTAAACTAAAAACAAAAACAAACTTAAAATTGGTCTACTGCTATCCAACCTGATCTTATGACAAAAATCAATTAAACAACCATATCCAATTTCTCGTCCTGCTCAGTATAAGTATGTCATTACCTACTTTCCTACTAGAGTCTACTTGCATGTAAACTGTCAATATCAGAGAACTTCAGAGAAGGAAAAAAAAATAAATGGACCAAACTATGGTTTGCTAAAGGCATAGTTTTATGCTCATTCTCTGAAAAAGGCAGTATCTCAAGCACAGCAAATTTTTCCCTACACCAGTTTATAAAATATATCTTCCGCTTACTGTCTTTTCTTATAGCCCCCTCCCAAATTTATAGAATATTATCAAAGGTTTCCATTTATTCAGCAAATTTTGAACAATCACTGTGTGCTAGGCACATTGCCATGCAGTGGGAATACAATTATGGGTACAATATAATCTCTGCATCCATAGTATTTGGGTCAAGAGTGCTCATCAGGGTCATAATTGTAAATGGGGGGTATCAGGAATTCATTCGCTCTAAAAATATGTGATTCTTCCATCCTGCCTAACTTTCTTCAGAAAAAGAAATACAGGGCTTTAAGTGATAGCTGATAATAAGGACAAAATTTCCCCTCTCTCTTTAACTTCCAAGTATTAGCTCAACTTCTAACAATTTAACTTCAGACATTCAGGGGATAAGGAAGGGGCAGTATACCTTGATTTATTCAGATCATAAATGAACCTTACACATTTTTCTTAACTGAAATATTTTTAAAGTATATTACCACAGAAGGAAATTCTCACATATGCTGCAACATGAATGACTTTGAAGACATTATGTTAAGTGAAATAAGTCAGTCACAAAAGGACAAACATTATATGATTCCACCTAGATGAGATATCTACAGTAGTCCAATTTAGAGACAGAAAGTAGAATGATTGCCAGGGGCTGGGAGGAGGGAGGAATGGGGAGTGTTTAATGTGTACACAGTTTCAGTTTGAGAAGATGAAAAAGTTCTGGAGATGGATGGTACTGATGGTGCAGAACAATGTGAATGTACTTAGTTCCACAGAACTGTACACTTAAAAAAATTAATGACTAGAAAACATATGAAAGAATAAATCTCACTGGAAAGGTAAATATATAGTAAAGGTAATGGATTAATCACTTATAAAGCCAGTATGGAGGTTAAAAGACAAAATAGTAGAAATTACTATGATTAAAATAATTAGTTAAGGGATACACAATACAAAATATGTAAAATGTGACATTAAAAACAAAACATGGGGGGATAAAAACGTTGAGCTTTGGAATATGATCAAACTTAAGTTGTTATCAACTTAAAACAGACTGTTATAGATATAAGTTGTTATATGTAAGCCTCTTGGTAACCACAAAGCAAAAACTACAGTCAATACATAAAAGATTAAGAGAAAGGAATATAACCATACCATACAGAAAGTTATCAAACCACAAGGGAAGAGAGCCAGAAAAGAAGAAAGAGAGAGGAAATACAAAAGCAGCCAGAAAACAATGAACATAATAACAATCTGTACATACTATCAACAATTACTTTACGTGTACATAGACTAAATGCTCCAATCAAAAGATACAGAGTGGCTGAATGGCTAAAAAAACTATCTATGTGCTGCCTATAAGAGACTCATATCAGACATTAAGAACACACATAGACTGAAAATGGAGGGATGGAAAAAGATATTCCATGCAAATAGAAACTAAAAGAAAGCTGGAGCAGCTATACTTATATCAGATAAAATTGCCTTTAAAATAAAGACTGTAACAAGAGACAAAGAAAGGGGTTGCCGCCTAACAAGAAAGGTGTCAACCCAATGAGAGGATATAAGATTTATAAGTATATATGTACCCAACATAGGAGCACCTAAATATATAAAGCAAATATTACCAGACCTAAATGGAGAAATAGACAGTAATACAGAAATAGTAGGGGACTTCAAAGTCCCAATTACATTAATGGATAGATCCTCCAGGTGGAAAATCAATCAGAAATCATTAGCCTTAAGTGACACATTAGACCAGGTTAACCTAACAGATACACACAGGACATTCCGTCCAAAAGGAAAAGAACACATTCTTCTCAAGTGCACATGGAATATTCTCCAGGATAGGTCATATTTATTAAAACAAGTCAATAAATTTAAGAGTACTGAAATCATATCAAGCATATTTTCTGACCACAATGGTATGAAACTAGAAATTACATGAAAAAACCTGCAAAATCAGCCAATATGTGGAGGTTAAACAAAATGCTATTGAACAACTAATGGGTCAAAGAAAAAATGAAAAGAGGAAAAAAATACCCTGAGACAAACAAAAATGGAAATTTGTATGGAACCACAAAACCCTGAGTAGCCAAAGCAATCTTGAGAAAGAAGAACAAAGCTGAAGGCACCACCCTTCTGGATTTCAAACTATATAGCAAAGCTATAGTAATTAAAACAATGTGGTATAATTATAAAAACAGACCCATAGATCAATGGAACAGAGTAGAGAGCCCAGAAATAAACCCATGCATATATGCTCAATTAGTTTATGACAAGGAACCAAGGATGTACAATGGGAAAAGGACAGTCTTGTCAATAAATGGTGTGGGGAATACTGGACAGCTATATGCAAAAGAATGAAACCAGACCACTTTCTTACATTATACACAAAAAATTAACTCAAAATAGGTTAAAGACTTGAACATAAGACCTGTAATCATAAAACTCCCAGAAGAAAACGGGTGATAAGTCCTTAACATAGGTTAACAAAATGAAAAGGGAACCTGAATGGGAGAAAATAATTGCAAATAATATATCTGTTAATATCTGTTAATATAGTTAATATCCTAACTATATAAAGAATTCATGCAAGTCAATAGCAAAAGAAAAACATCCAATTAAAAAATGGGCAGACTACCTGAATAGATATTTTTCTAAAGAAGATGTACAGATGCCCAACAGGTACACAAAAAGATGCTCAACATCATTAATCATCAGGGAAATGTAAATCAAAACCACAACAAGATATCACTTCACACCTATCAGAATGGCTGCAGTCAAAAAGTCAAGAAATAAGTGTTGGTGAGGATGTGAAGTAAAGGGAACACTTATGCACTGTTGGTGGGAATGTAAACTGGTGTAGCCACTATAGAAAATGGTATGGAGTTTCCTCAAAAAATTAAAAATAGAACTATTGTATGATCTAGTATTTCTACTTCTGGGTATTTATCCAAAGAAAATGAAATCACTAACTTGAAACAATACACGCATCCCCATGTTCATTGCAGTACTCGATACAATAGTCAAGATATGGAAACAATTACCTAAGTGTCCATCGACTGATGAATGAAGAAACTGTGATATATATTTACACAATGGAGTATTACTCATCCATAAAGAATAAAATGAAATCTTGCAATCTGCAACAACATGGACAAACCTCAAGGGAAGTATGCTAAGTGAAATAAGTCAGAAAAAGACAAATACCACACGATTTCTCTTTATGGGGTGTGGATTCTTAAAAAAAAAACAAAACCTCATAGTTATAGAGAACAGATTGGTAGTTGCCTTAGGTGGGGAGGGGGGAGGTGGGGGAGAAATGGATAAAGGAGGTCAAAAGGTAAAAAATGGATAAAATGGTAATCTTTATGTTATGTATATTTGATCATAATAAAAAGTACATTATCACAAAATAATATACAATTTTCTGAAACCTCTGCAATGGTAAATGATAGTGTTCCATATTGTACATAGTTTTATGACAATGATCACAGGTGGTTACTCTGTTCCTCTGCCCTTGGTTCCCCAGGGCTTCTACTGACTTCAAGATCATATCTTATATCTCTCTAATATCTTTCTCACATCTTGGTAAATCTCATCTAAGGCATAATAAGGAAACTGAATTAATGGAGAAGTTTGGTTGGTTAGTACTCAAGAATATATACAATACTGAAGAAACCCACAAATCTAAAGATGGACATATGCTAAATATACTAGAGATCAAGTATCTGTGTGAAGAGAAGATGAAACAGGTGACAACCAACAGAGTTGGCATGTTCTCTGGTCCATTAAGTCAATGGAGAAAATAAACATGGTATTAGTGACACATCATAAAAGGAATGCTGGTGAAAGTTAGTGTAGTAATTACAAACTTCATTTGAAGACTCCTGATGGAAATATTAATCCACTAAAAGATGAAAATTCATTGTTTTCTGTCCTTCGGTTTGATTTTTTTGTTTGTGTTTTATCTTTAACTTGTCTAGTTGAATATTTCATCTTGAGGAAGAGGAAGAGGAAGAGAGCAATCAGGATACTTCTTATTGGGAGTCAATCCTGTTCAAGAAGAAGGAAAGCACTGATGGAATGTAAATCACTAGGCACTTGCATCCTGGAACTTATTTATTTGTTCTTATGTCTGCGTTTATGCATGTATTTTCCCCTTGATATGTATCTCCTATTTATTCCCATCTTACTTCATCAAATGGTTTCTCTGAACTTTCACACTCAACTCTCCAATTACATACTTAATGTCTTAAATTTTTCTGTCTTAGTAAAAGCTATCCATTCATTTTTATATTACTTGATATTTGAGTTCCTAAAACATATCAAAAACTGCTACTATAAGGAGAGCAATGCATAGCTAAAATATTCCACTTGTTTTTGAGTAATTTGCAATCAAGAGGAAAATGTCATTCTTTCATCCATTTATCCAACAAATATTTATTGAGCATCTCCTTCGTCCAAGACACTATTCTAGAATCTGGGGTGAAAAAATTCCTGATTTTATGGAGCTTAAAAGGTAGTGGAGGCATGGAAATAGATAAAAATGGATTGCATTTATAAAACTGTAATAAATTCTTTGAAGAAGAATAAGTCAGGATAAAATATATAGAATAATAGGTTAATGTGATGGAAAAGAATTGATTGAAAGTGATAAATTTTCTGTTTTCTAATTCAATTTCTGCTTACCGAAATCTAACAAATGAGAATCACCTAATTTTGCTTTATAAATTCAATATTTCCTTTTTTCACAGATTACTTCCCTAATTAGATATTTTGGAAGAAGCATCCTTACAAAGTATTCTTACAGCTTCTTAAATTAAACATGCTTTCATATGCATATCAAATTTAAAGTAACTTAATTTACCAGAATTACCATTAATTTGGTCTACATTTGTAACACACAAACAGTAAAACAACCTGTTAGATGTGCATACATTTGTTTTATTAAGTTTTATGATTCTTGTGCAACCCTTCATTCCTCAAGTTACACTGGTATGGAAGTGATAGTAAGATCATAACAATAATAATGACAGTAACAATAAATACCCAGACTCATGCACACATTTATATTGAGAACAGAAGCCATTTACTACCATGCAGCTTACTCTTACAGTAATTGGGCTTTAATATACCAGAGAAATGTTCTCCAGGAGGATAAAAGATGTAAAGAATGTCACTGTTCCTTCTAGGAACTTCCCCCAAATCCTATTTAGATAAATAGCAAACCATTAGACTTTTCAGTAAATGTTATCAAAAACAGTTTACTCTGTAAGACTCTTCAAAATCTTTACATTACCTTATTCTGGAATAGGAGTAAAAATTGATGAGGTGGATTAACATTTCCAGAGAGTAAAAATAGTAAGTGCAAATGTATATAGGCAGAAATACACACACACACACACACACACATTTCCTCATTGAGAGTGCAGAGTGGTTAGTTAATAATGATAGAAACATGGACCAAGTTTATGAAGTCATTGTCTTATAAATAAGGATGTATTTTATTTTATTATGTGGGGTAAAAATCAAATGACGCATTTAAACCAGGATTTTGCTACAGGCTATGTAAAAATTGGTTTGTGGGCTGGGCTGAAGAGGAAAAGAGACTGGAAGAAAGATGATAGTTAAGGAAAAAAGATTCTGCTGGAATCCAGGCCCAAAATGATGAAGTTTCTATTTAGATATGAAGGAAATATGATATATCTGAGCAATAATTATGTGATTTTAGGTCAAGGTGGACGTGCATTAGGAGAAGAAAGGAGATCATTTTTAGTCTAAAGTTTCTAATTCCAGAATTTTTTGGATTGTAGTCTCAATAACCAATACAGGAGGCATAGGAGATAAACTAATTCTTATGAGAAAACAGTTTAATTTTTGACCCATTATGTTTCAATTGTTCATTATGTTCAGTTTAGTCAGAAACACTAGGTAGGAGTTATATATGTTAGGAGAGGATGTATTGTTACATACACAGAACAGACAATAATTCTTAGTATATTGACAAAGAAATTCTCTCCTTGATCAAACTCTAGCCAGACTCCCCTCAGCCCTCTTCTTGACTAGGCCAAAACCGTGGCTTATAAAGACTTGAACAGACACTTAACACAGTTTCTAGTAGCATCCCCAGGGTGCAGCCCTATTCCCTTTAAATGCCTGCCTGAGAAAAATCAAGGTTGCCTCAAGTATGTATGGTTTATTCCAGCCAACATCTGAAGAAAGGGCCCCTGCCTTCCAGCCTCTATGGAAGGGTAGGAGCCTAACTTTGATAAGCAACAGTTAGTGAACTCAGATGGGTTTCACAAAGACAAACAACATCTTTTGAGTTTTTGTAATTTTTCACTTCCCTGACTCTAGTCAAGGCTCTGCCATCCTACCTCTATATTCCATCATTCTAGCTTTAAAACAATCACCTCTCCAAAAATCAGAAGAGCTCAGTTCTTTCCCCCTCAATTTAAAAACTGTGATGCCTTGCATTGATAATATTCTCAGGGCAAGTAGTTAAAATACACTAATCTAGCATTTTGAAGATGGCTGCATTATCATTTGATTAGGTACACTCTCTTAAAGGAGGTCACTAAGACAATTTGAACCATAGCTAATCTCTTGGATTTTTTATTTTCTTGGTCTTCCTTTTATTTAGCCTTGCTCATCTCTAGTTTCTTGCCTTCCCAGTTTCTCTAGCATCTAATGCAATTTTTTTTTTGTATCCCAGTTCATAGATTGCTTCCTCACTCTTAAGACTAATAACCTAAGGTTTTAATTTCTCTGATGTACTCAAAAAACATCTTTTATGAGTTGGATCCAGGGTCCACAACATGTAAGTGGTGTGGTATGACCTGGATCTGACACTTTACCTGATTCAGAGATACTCAGGTGTTACTGGTGCCTGCTATTGGCCAACATATAAATATCATAACTATTTGTAGTTTATTAGGGGGAAAAAACCAACAAAAACTGCAACTATTATACAGGATAGCATTATTATAAATTGTGAGTGTGTGTATGTGTGTGTGTCTAATATCTACTTCAAAATCATCTATGAGCTTGATAAGCAAGACTCAGAGTTTTATTTAGAGGAAGAATGAAATAACTCTTTGGGGATTTAAAATCAATGTAGGTCTTAACTCTAACATAATAGAAAATCCACAGATACAATGAGTTATTTTAACCTTTATGCACAGACTCCACAGCATTATTCTTCTCTTTTGTTTTGTTTTGTCTTTTGGTTTGCTTTCCAATCTGATGAATTTTCACTTTTATCCTCCATATTTTTAATTTTATTTTCTTCATGGGTTTTTTCCCTTATTTCCTCCAATGCACTTTAGTTTACTTACAAATTTATCTACCCACTTACATCTTAATTTAATTCTGTTATTTTTTTATGTCAGCCAATTCAATCATCATAGCTTTCTTCTACTGAGAAAGTGCAACTTTCCTAGGATTCAATCTGCTTTGTACAATAATTCATTGGGGGAATGTTTTTACCTTTAAGCCTGTAGCTTAGTGGTTCCTTTTTCTTTGGTCTGAATTATTTTTCATAATCTCTATACTTTTGTTATATGTTCTCTAGTTATTTTCAAATGAAATATCCAAATATCCAGATTTGTGTGTTTTATTCCTCTCATTGTGCATGCAGGCATTGGCTGGACTCTTTTACTCAGATTAGCAACTAGAGAACAGGTTAGTGTTTATAATAGTTTTCAGACAAATTCTAATTTCTAGCCCAGAGCTGCCACACCTGCCTCACTTCCTAATTCTCTGACACCCTAAATAACATAATTCATTATAATCTATATAATTCCCAAGATTTCATGCTCTAATCCTCTTCCTGACTCTGCTCTCACAAACATCAATAGAAGTTATCCTTTCTAGGCAATAATGTTTGTCAGCCTCTCTTCTACTGTTAATTGTTAAAGACATAAGGGGTACTATTAAACTCTGACATCAGTGGTGTCTTATAAGGGGAGACCACACAAAGGTCATGAAGTCAAAATTCAAATGCAAAATTTGCTACTAGTTTAACTTATCTGAATAAGGAGCAAAGACAGGACTCTCATACAAAAAGACTGTACATATAGAAGGTTAGGTAGAAGAAGGATTATCCCTATTACCTTACATCTATCTAGATGTTGGAGAACACATCTACTTGAGGTTCCCAGGTGAGCTGACTCTCTGGGCCCAAAAGCAAAGGAGATGGGTGTAGGAAGAGAAAAAGAATGAAGAGAATAACTTTCTGTTTCATCCTGGTCTAGAAAAGAGAAAGCTGTTTTTCAGGCACAGTAAATTAATTACCTGGTGGTAAATGTATCTCCTAGAATTGGAGGAGAGCTAAGCTATCTCTTTTTCAATGAACAGAAAAAGGGGTGTTGTTTATTTGGCTTCCTGAAACTCTGGCATCATAGAAAATATAGCAAACATTTATGTCAAGAAACGTTGTTTATATTAAAAAAAAGTGGCGTACTGATATTATTCTAAGTCATTAATGCCTAAGAAATGTTAATTTTCTAATCTTTCTCTTAAATGAAGAAACCGGTTATCCTTCCATTTTCTTCATTGGTCAAATAAATGGGTATTCTAACTCTTTACCAGATGAATCCATTGCAGATATTATGGAACTAATGCTAAAATATGAAAGACATCTCCCTGGAAATAAATGGTTCAGGCACATATTGTCTGTATTTCTATGGTGATATAATAATTTTATAACACTGAATCAGCTCATCAGCAGCCAGTATTTTATTCATTGCAAAGAAGTGCATGCTGTAGATCTATGTGTGAACAACCAATTTGTTGGTACAGATTATCTCACAGGAGAACAAAATTGTACAGTAGCAAAATGAAAGTTTTTTTCCTCATTTTTGTGTCTTCACAAGAGATAGTTTTACCACTAATAATTATAATCACTAAAAAAGATTTTTTCTTCATACAGTCTTGAAAAGCAAAACATTACATTAATCTGCTTAATTTTAGAATTCAGATATTTACATTCTTTACAAAGTATTTAGATTCTTCTACTACTATGGATTTATTTTTGGTCTTACTTATTCATTCATTCAGAAACATTGATAAGTACCTACTCTGTTTGAGGCAATGTACTTGCAAGAATATGTAAGTTAGAGTAGCTGCCCCCATGGAGCTCATTTTCTATATTTTACAAAATTGGTATAATATTTACACTATTTTTTACAGTTCTTTTTAACATGATACATTGTCTTAAATTATTTATGTTGTAAAATATTACTTGAAAATATCATTATATAATATTTGTATAATGTTGCATTTGTAGATAAGTCACAGCATACTTAACCAATTTCTTATTTCTGGACAGTTTGGCTGCTCTCAATTTTTCACAATTACAATGGTGTTGCCAAGACAAACTATATGCAATCACTTTAAAGTACATCTGTTTTGTTTTGTTTTGGTTTTTAGTATATATTTTAGAGTCCAAGTTTTTAATCATTTAAAAACCATGTTATAGGGACTTCCCTGGTGGTGCAGTGATTAAGAATCTGCCTACCAATGCAGGGGACATGGGTTCGATCCCTGGTCTGGGAAGATCCCACATGCTGCGGAGCAAGTAAGCCTGTGTGCCACAACTACCGAGCCTGCACTCTAGAGCCCGCGAGCCACAACTACTGAGCCCGCATGCCACAACTACTGGGTCCGTGCGCCTAGAGCCCATGCTCCTCAACAAGAGAAGTCACCACAACGAGAAGCCCAGGCACCACAATGAAGAGTAGCTCCCGCTCGCCACAACTAGAGAATGCCCGCGCGCAGCAACGAAGACCCAACACAGCCAAAAAAGAAAAAAAAACATTTTATAAACATTGGCAAGTGTACCTGATTGTCTAACTCAATTGTTCTCTATATTTCTTGGTTGACTTAGTGCAAAAAAAGTGTTATATGTGTCATATTACATATATACAATTTTAATAATAAAACTGCACTGGGCAATTTAAATAAATCCTATAACCTAATCACCTTAAGTTGTTTCTAGATATTTGAGATATTTTTATTCTCCCAGCTGAAAAAGAAATCTAGATGATCCAACTTTAGGTAAACGTTAATGTATGTAATTAGTTTCTAATCTATACCTTCAAACCCAGTAGTTCCTGAAGGTATGACAGTTATTAGAGCACAGTAATCAATGTTCATAACAATTGCCCTATTGAATGATAAAATTGTTTTCAGTTTATTTGATGTTAAGTTATGGATTATTTCAAAGCTAATTACTTGTATTAGCAGGCTATTAAATATTTGCTGATTGTTTATAAAAGATTATTTTCATTCAAGACATTTTTCTGTCATCATCATATCTTACTAATGATTTGGAGAGTATGGGAGTACACTTTCCTAAATGTGATTTTTTTACACCTAACCCATGTGGATCAGAGTCTTCAAAGTCTTCAAAAAGACACAACAGGTGTGAAAGAATGAAACAGGGAGAGTGTAGCTCTAACCTCTGAATTATTAGCTAAAATTACTAATAGATTATAACTTTCATCTTCTTACTCATAGAAGGGGAAAACAGTACCATTCTACCATCTGAATTACATTGCTAGCTCAGGTCAGAACAATGGCAAATTTAAATGGAATATTTTATAACTGTTTCCGTATTTGAATAGTTTCCAATAGTTTAGAACTTTGAATGTTAAATTATTCCTAAATAATAAAAATGACAGAAACTCCGCTCTAAAGTGACCCAAATTCATTAAAAATATGTTCACTCTGTTTAGTAAATGAAAATTTGAAGTGTTCACTAATGGTTTCACCTACCAAGACAAATTTATTCTTTGGCCTGGGTAATCACGGATTTATTAATTTAGGTGACATAGGCTAAAATTACCTGAGTTATGTAAATGATCTCAATCTTTGTTTATGTGTGTATATAATATTTGATCTCAAATATTAATTGTAGTATTCAAAACTGTGAACTGTTTTTCATCAAATAATTACACTAAAAATTATTTAACTTTTTGGTTCTTATAGATTAAACTCACTTTTAATTAGACAGTAATTATCTCTATGGTTTTAATATTATTGAATACTCACAAAATGTATTGACCATTACACATTTCATCCTTTAAGGATAAACAGCTATCTGGGTAATTAAATGGGTAACTGATTTAATGGATTTCTACACTAACAAAATTAAATAACTACCTGGCCCTTAATTTCTTTATTTTTTAAAGATCAGACACACACAAAACTAGAACTAGCACCCAGGTATGAAGGATTCACAGCAATTCTCAAATAGTGATGACAGCTTGAGTGCTTATTATTCACCAGGCACTATTTCATTTTAACTCATACCTCTCCTTTAGGAAGATGAAGATGTGCTCCCCATGTTATGCATGATGAAATTCTGAACACTGAAAAATTACATAACTTGTTTCAGTTCTTTACATCTTGTATGACAAAGCCAGGATTTAAGTCCAGGCAATTAGACTTATAAATTCACTCTATTAAACGTCATATTAAATAGTATACTGTCTTATAAAATGTATATAAACTATAAGAGGAATAGTAACAGAAGATCAGAAGGAGAGATAATTCTTGGCTTAAAGTAAAATTCTCCTGACAAAACAGGAGCCTCATCTAACATGCATTGCATACCATCCAGGTTTAGGACAATTTGGAATTCACTATCTTATATAAGCCTCAAAAAATTCTATAATAATTGTTTCTTCCAAATTAATAAAACTGGTAACTGGGATTTGAACCCAGGCTCTCTCCAGAATAATAGATCATCTTCTCTCTGCTACAATATTTCTCCTTATTAAACATAGTAAAGAAAGTGCTTGAGACTGAATTTTGTCCATGTGATGTCCCTCAAAAATATGCCCTAAGTTATTATGAAATTAACAAAGAAAAAACACTGTGTTTTTTTACTAGTGTTTCAGTGTTTAATATATGTTATTAAGATACAGCTTTAACTGAATAAAATTTAAAAGTATTATTAAGCACTGGCTGAATTCTATGCTGTGTTTTATGGTATTAGCAAAAGCTTTTAACATATGGTGATAGCTATTCTCCTATTTTATCATGAATGTTGCAATATTATTCATAAAACAATCAGCACTTCTCTGATTAAAGATAACATAACTATTTACCAAAACTTCACTGTTTCTTAACTACTTTATAAAAGTTAAGCTGGAGTTGTACACTCTGTTATTATTAGAGCAAACCAATGTGTCAAATGATGATAAAATAGGGACAAAAGTATAAAAAGATAAATTTCTATTATTGATTAGATGAGAAAATTCTGATTTAAAATAATTTCAGACAATAAGTAACATCAGTAGTACAATTTAACCCATTTTGGAATTATAAGTGTCATTATATTTAATACATCGTATTAATTAATTCATTTCAAATAAATGTTTTAAGTAAACATCGTGCATATAAATCTAATGTTAATGGCAAGATTTTAGGCAATTTACATTTTTAATGATTAGTAAATAATTGCAATACATTCTACCACTCTGCATAATCAAGCAATGAAGAATAAAATAACGAAATAAGAACCCTAATTCAAAAAGATTCACCACTATTTTTGCGAACACATAATGGGAAGTACAAAAACATGATGAATGCCTTCTCTGAAGTCTAGGCTCAGTTAAGAAAACAGTCTTCGATAAGGGAAGGTTCATGTTCAATATCAAAAGCACAGTAAATGGCAGATACAGGGATAAAATTCAGGCTAGCTGAATCTTAAGTTCTACTCTCTTTCCATAACTATCTGAAAGTAATGTTTTATTGGTACAGTCTCTTGCCAAAAGATTTAAACAGAATTTTTGCCAATTATTTTGAAATCCATATTAAGGAGAACTCTCTTAGAATATCAGATGGACACTGAGTTAGCTCTAAGCATCATGCGAGGTAGCCAGATGTGTTGCTAACCATTCTCTTATCAACACAAGATAACGTTTCCAGCTTGCTCAGTGCAGCAGAATTTGATGTGAGTAGGCATGGCAATGACCTGACTTAATTATGATTTTGTTGGATATAGTGCAGACCTCTTAATGCACCATTAGTTCCTTTTATATTCTTGTCCCAGAATTTCTTTGCTTTCAGTCACACACTTTTTCCAATTCCAGATCAACATGCCCTTGTGAACTTCTAATGCCTCTCAGAGATTGAGTCCTGAACTTCCAATATAATTTTATTGTTAAATCTGTTTTTTATTATTGGAGTATAGTTGCTTTACAATGTTGTGCTACTTTCTACTGTACAGCAAAGTGAATCAGCTACATGTATATATATCCCCTCTTTTTTTGGATTTCCTTCCCATTTAGGTCATCACAGAGCCCTGAGTAGAGTTCCCTGTGCTATACAGTAAGTTCTCATTAGTTATCAACTTCATTATACACTTCTACCTTTGCAAAATAACCAACCAAAATTTAAACTAAAAGCACTCACAAGTATCAGTGTCCATAATGATTATAAACTGCTATACATTTAACGATTTAGGTGGTCATATTTTCCTACACATTTACTCCAATAATATATATAGTGAATTCAAGCATTTTTCTAACATTTCTGATATTTAAAAATAGAATGAAACTCCAGCTAGGGTAATTATCAAAGGCACATGGTCTATTTTTTTCCTGAGAATTTGTGGAAGAAATATTCAAATTATCAAAAATGTGTTGCACTTTTATTTCATGTCCATAGAGGTTATAACTTCCCCCACTGTACAGAGGCGGCCAAGGGTAGTTAAATAACTTACCTAAGGAAATGGAAGAGCTAAGACTCAAGCCACTGCTGCCTAACTGCTGAGCCAGAGCTCGTCAATGTGTATATTACATGAAAAAGCTCAATAGATCCCATTACCAATTTTCAGTTTGATTTCTGGCCAGTGATTTTAAGTCTAAAAGATTGTATTTAGTTTCTCTTTTAACATGGCCCCATAAGCTTTTTCTTCAAATCACAAAGACTTCATCTCCTCTCTCTCTCTCTCTCTCTCTCCTTATATATATATATATATATATATATATATATAATTTCTAATAACTCATTTACAACAGAAAAAATATATTTGTCTAACATTATCATTTTACCACACTTACAGTTAATGTATTGATGGATATAATTCAGAGAAAACTGCAAAATATTAAAGAAATTGTCTGAATCAGAGATATATAAGAAACTAAAGTAAAATAATCTCTGAAGTATTTTGACTAATCTAGTTAAATTTCAACTCTATAGTATAAAGTTTCCTAGGTCCTATTGCCGCTATTATCACAAATTACTACCGATGAAAAATCTTTCATTTTGAAGGTAGAAGTAAAATGATTTGTAAGAGAAGTAACTGGGGAGAGGACAAAGACAGAGAATACTGAGAAGATGAAAATTGTAGAGCAAGTAATTGGCAGTTAATTTGAAAACTCCACTCTTTGATGCTTGATATCATTTACATTTTATACTGCAATACTTAATATTATGCATCAAACAGCCAACCAACCATAGCTAGCCTAACATGGTCAGATGGCTGAAGAAATAGGGCAAAAAATTAAATAAATTAAGAAAATTATGTGATGTTTTATGTGTATGTGTGCATGTGTGTCGTCTATACTTCGGATTCATCAAATGCTGAAAAACAAATTAGCCATAAAATATGGATTAAGCTTAGCAGTTGTGATTTGAATGGAGCATGACATCACGGTATTAACAATTAAAATTTTCAATAACTATTTCTTTAATCATTATATCTACTAAGGGAAATGTTTGGTGGAAGTTGAACTAACAAGGATTCTGTGGGACTACTGCTAGACTCTATTTTATTCTCTCACAAAGGAACTATGTGGCAGGTTAATGAAACTTGCAAAGTCAGCTTGTTTTGCAAAATATCTATGCTTTAGGGTATGATAATAAAATAACTCCCTATCAATGTATTACATGTAAGTAGCTACTGAATTTATTTAATACAACTGTACTTCACTATTATTGTCATCTTAAAATTTGCTATATTTTCTTCCTCTCACGTATTAGTGTCTGTTGACCTGAAGTCTTACACTGAGTTTTGGTTCAGACATTTTTCAGTTTTTATAACTGGTCTCCTTTTTCTTTTGGAAGGCAACATCTACCCTTTGAGTCAGAGATGCGTCCAAATATATATTGTACTTTAGTATCTTTTGTTTTCACTCAAAGACTTAGTGATTTTATGTTCATTTCATTCGTTAAAAATGTATCCAGGACTGTTTTTTTTTAACCTGTATTTACTTTTAGAGCTTTTATGGCTTTATTTTTGTTTTGATCTTTCATTTGTGGAGATTATTTTGTTTATTATTCAAGTTAGGGTATACTTTCTCTTCAAAATGTTTACCAGTTATTCCTACACAATAATCTGAAGCAGACCTTATGTTTTCTTCCTCAGTGATTTAATATTCCACGTCTTTCATGTACAAAATTATCTTTTGGGGGACCATTTTTTAGCTTACTACACAATGCTAGCACAGTTTAATTATTTCTGTCCATCATTCTTAATTTCCATATATACTTTGGTCTACTGTATTTCCTCCAGCTGATGAATTTGGGCATTTATATTTCTTTTCTTTTCTTTTTTTTGATTACCATTGGCATAGCAGATCTTGAACCATCCTTATTTTTTCTCAACCTGGTTAGTTTTTACTTTTGTGGCTCTATTATTCTTTCTTTCCTTTTAGAGTATCCACCAAAAGAGAAGGGGGGGGTGTCTCTCTTTCAAAAATTTACATTCTGCTGTAACAATGAAAAAAGTCTTTCAACTAGCAATTACTAAGATTTATTTTTATTAAGGGCATTTAGGTAAATGCATGCACGTATATACAAACACGTTTGCAAACAGCCATTAATGTTTTAAATTTATTTATTGTATATCTTTCATCCTAAAATAATATGTTAAAAATAAATATAAGATATAATATTATCATACTAATGCACTAAGACAAAAAATTCCTCTTGATTTCTTTTAAAACTGAAAGTAGCTGACTGTACTATTGATGCATGGGTAACAGAGAATATATAAATAAAATTTATTGCTGATAAATAGAATTGAAGAAAAAATTAATCTGACATACATTAATGATGCAGATGATAGTACTGTGCTTCTTATAAGTGGAAGGTGAATCTCATAAGGTCTGTAATTATATTTCTTTTATATGAACAAGTCACATTGTTTTTCAATGTATGTATGGGTTTCTAACAGTCTATAAACCAGTATGTATATTGGTAAGTTTCCCTGACAGTAAATGCAATTAAGTCTCTCTCTCTCTCTCTCTCTATCTTTCACACACACAAACACACACTTTTCAATAGTTCATGTGCAACAAAATTACAAAGTAACTCATTTTACATGGTAAGAGGAAGGATATTGAAAATGTAAGATTTTTCTGACAAAAGGTTGTAAAATTGAGGGATTCATACCACAAGCCTTCCATGAATAGTAATTTTTCATGACACGGAGACTTTAGAAAAGAGTGTTTGTGTATAGAGATTCTCAAGCCAAAGAGTGCATCAGATTCAGGGGCCCAGCTGCTGGCATTTACAAGGTGTGAGTTAGATCTTCTGAATGAGGTACTCAGGCCTTGAGGGTAGAAGTAATGAAAGCTTCAAAATAATCCCTTAATTAATTGAGCATATGTATGAGTTTTTACATAAATACACATGATTATCTCCAGAATCTGACTAAATGGTCTAGAGTGAGTTGTGAGTATAAGTACTATTTAAAGCTCCCCAGGAAATTCTGCTTCCAGAAAGATGGATTAGAAATACTTTCCCCTATTTCTCCTGCTAATTATATCTAAAAACCTTGGACATTTTACATAAAATATATGTAAGAAGACTCTGATATATATAGAGAAGGTGGCAGAACAGCTAGAGACATCAGGACTTGAGGACAGAAAAACATGGTGAGTTTGTTTTTCCATTTTTGTCTTTGGATTTTGGGGGGGGGTTGCCTCTGGAGAAACCAAACAGGAAACCCATAAACACCAATGCAAAAAAAGCTCTAATAAAACATGCTCTCTTTAGCTAAAGGACCAGAAAAAGAGCAGCTTAGCAAAAGAGAATTTTTAGATGGCTCCACTCCTACTTCTGCCAGCAACAGCTGAGTGGGAATCAAAACATCCTTCCTCACTAGGGTGTAACTCCTGAGAGCCTTAGAAAATGTGTCTCAGAATTATTTCCCCATGAGTTGAAAGGGGCCAATATTTATCCCTTTATAATTATGTCCCATTAGTCATGGGTAGCCCCTGGGCATTGGCTTTCTTACATCTAGACTGCACGCGCATGCATTCCAAGTAGGTTCACAAAGTGAGGTATTTCTGCTTGTGATAGTATTAAGGTATTTGAAACCTACATGGAACAGACTGACATAAATGGACTTGAGTAAGAGATGGAGTCAAAAAGTATCTAAAGTAATATTTGAAATGTGTCTAATATATTATACAACCTATCAGACTTAAACACATTAATTGATGGGTTAAAATAGAGAGCATTTTCTGTGCTGTCCTCACAACTCCAATTCTTATGACATAGTGTTAAGGTAGGTGAAAACAGAATGAGTTTTCAGTCAGAAGACCTGATTCTTCCATTTACTAGATACGTTATGGTGAACGAGTTACATGACCTCTCTTAATACCATCTTTCTCATTTCTAAAATAAAGATTAACAGAAGCCCATGAGATAATATATGCTAACTGCTTAATACCACATTTGGTAATAAACAAATATTAATTCCTTTCACTTTACCTCTATTAATTTAGCAGCTAATAATAATCATATATTATATTCCTATAATGCTTTCTAGTTTATGAAAATTTAAACATATCATTCCATTTAATAACCATAATACTTCTGTGATGTTTCCAGAACAGACATCATGTTTTATAAGTGAAGACACAATGTAGTTAGTGAATGAACATTTGTAACTCAAATTCACATTTTTTTCTCTTCAGATACAGTGCCCTTTCCACTACATGATGCTGCCTCCTAAGAATACATTTTAGTTAATCTAAAATTTTGTTTATACTAAATTAAATTTTATAAAGCCTCTTTGGGACGGTAAGAATACATGCTGGAATAAGTCACTGATCTCATTCTTAGAGTATTAAAGAGTCAGAAATGATCCCAGGAACTGCAGGGGTTTTTTGTTTTTGTGTTTTGTCTCGAGGAAGGATGGTGCTTAAACCACGTGTAAATGAAATAGCCAATTGCCATGATGTTTATATTCTACAAGGGAACAAACTGTCACATTCTTCACTCTGACTTTAGAGCTCTAAAAGACCAACTAACTATATAGTGTCCAGCTACTTATGAATATTATAAATGTGATTCTGTATAAGCTCAATGATACAACCCAATTTATATTCTGTCTCCATATTTCATACAAATAATACCATATTTCACAAAGATTTGGTAATTATTCTTCAAAATGTCACACCACATCACCTTCAAAGGTGAGAGATGGAAAAAAATCATCCCTTCACTCCATTTATAACCTATTACAAGGTTGATTTTTCTTTTCTTTGTTCCTGTTCCTTTTTGATCTGGGTAGAAATAGACTGTACTTTGAGACTTTCATCAAAAAGATTCTCTTCAACCTCCTCCATCAGTTATAAAATTGTACTTCTATCTTTCTTGAAGAGTGATATTTTCTAATATTGTTGCAAGAGCAGTCCTGATTTAGATACAGAAGGCCCTCTTCTCCTTTCCTTTGGAAATTTTGCTGTGAAATTACCTCCCCAGTTCTCTATTAATTGGTTCAGCAGATTTTTATCCATGCAGTCACACTGCTGATTTTGTCTGCCTTGAAGAGTACAAGAATATGGGAACATACTTCTATTTTTTACTTTTTTTTACTTCTTTAAAACTTATGGCACTAATTGTTTTCATATTAGAACATAGAATTACCTGCATTTGAAATTCATGTACGCTGCTTTAAAGAGTGCATATTTTTCAGACATCAATCAACTTTTGAAGATGGTTTAATTTTAGCATCTAGTAATTTACACAGTTAAAAGCTATGTAAAGCAGGCATATGTCCTCCTACACATGATTTGTTTAAAAACAGAGAGCAGCTAACAATATACAACTATCACAATTATCTAAGAGCTGAGATACCTATATTTAAACTAATTATTCTCTTGGTTATTATCTAGAAATGTTGACTATAACATGCCTTATAAAATGGTGTTTTGGTGTTAAAAATAGTTTATTTACTAACTATAACCAACATTTCATCTAAAGCAGTGATTTTGAAAACTTATTTCAACATAATCCATATGATTCCTAAAATCAATTCTTAGGATTTCTTAAAGAAACTAGATTTGTCTCTTGATATTAGTGATTTATTCTATAAAGTTATTATTCCTGTTACACTATGTTGAACCTAGTAGTTTTAATGTGAAAAGCAGGATAGTGTTATGTTCTCTGTTCAGAAACAAAAGTGTTACCCCCTTCTATTCCCTTCCTATTCCTACTCCTCTAAGTATTATTTTGTGAGATAAAATCTTTTCCACTTATATTTAGGTGAAAATCCTACAGCGTTTTTTAGTTTCTATCATGCTCTGGATCCTTTTCTTTTGTTATTATCTGTTTTGTAGGTTTTCCACTTATCAAAATGGTTGGTGCCTTAGTTCATTTGGGTTCCTATAACAGAATACCATATACTGGGTCACTTACAAATATTAACAATTTATTTCTTACAATTCTGGAGGCCATGAAGTCCTACATCAAGGTGTCAGCAGATTTGGTGTCAGATGAAGGCCTGATTCCAAGTTCATACGTGGCTGTCCTCTCCCTGTGTCCTCACAAGGCAAAAGGGGCAATAGAGCCCTTTGAGGTCTAATTTCTTTTAAAAGGGCACTAATCTCAATCATGGAAGCTCTACCCTCATGACCTAGTCACCTCATAAAGGATCCATCTCCTAATACAATCACATTGGACGTCAGGATTTCAATACGTGAATTTTGGGGGGACACAAACATTCAGTACATAACAGTTGGATTGATCCAGGATTGCTGTTGTGTGTTCTTGTTGAAATAGAAAAACCAAGGGAGGAGATTCTTGAGGATAATGTTTCAGTAATAGTTTAAGTGAGGATTATGTGACTTTTAATACATGTAGAAGGAATTGAAAACAGAGGATGAAATTTTCAGAGAAAATTGAGGGACAAAAAGTTTAGAGAAAGAATTCATGAGGCTGAATTACAGCTTTTGTTAGAATGACGGAGAAAGATATAAGGATTGTAAGTTGGAGAAAGAGCATGAGATTGTTTCTACTTATAATTTTATTTAAATGGATTAGTTCTGGAGGCTAACAAAGTCCAGGTTGGTTAGGGCATGAGATGGAAGAAGAGTAATCATTCTTTTGAAGGATATATACCTTGATTCTACTTGAGAGCTGCGTAGGCTATGTACATGGTTATAGAAATCACTAAGAGAAATGGAGAGGGAAATTAAACAACAGTGCAGTCATTAATAAATGGAGTGGGGATGGGGAGAGAGACCAGGAGTTCAGTAGAGTGAAATGAAGGAGATGAACTGTTGTATAACTTAATGACATTGATGTAAAAGGAGGAATGTTAATTAAGATAGCACTGGTTTGGAGGGAAATTGGAAAAGAATCCTAAAGTCCCTTCTTATATCTGCAGGAGATCAGATGCTCTGCTACACTGGGGTGATCTATGGGGAAACAGTGGTCTATGTAGGGGGAGCCAAGATTCAACCAGGTAACAATCGGCAGTGTTACATGGAAATTTTGAAGATGTAGTAGTTCTATAGTGATCAACAGAAAGATTTGTATAGAGATGGCAAATTTTTCTAAGAGGAGAATAAAAAGAGTATGATAGGATGTAAAACTGAGAGAGGAGAAATGAAGAGAAATTGTTGTTATAATTGTTTTTATAATTATAAAAGATGTCTAAGAAATCCAAGATGGTTGAATTATCTGATTTCAAGTATTATATATCTGAAGAGCAAATGTTTTGAATAAGTGTCTATCCTGTTTAGGCCAGAGGTTTTATTTCTGTGGTTGCCATTTTCTTTCTTGGAAAATACAGCACCCATCCCACTGCATGGGAGAATGCAACCTCTTTTGATGGAAGAGTTGCATTATAAGACAATAGGACTTAGTAAATTCTATCAAAAGTATTATGAACAAAAAGAATGGTAACAATAACAACAACAGTTGTCGGTGTGAATTACTGGATACCTTTTATGTTCCAAGCACTGTGATAGGCATGTAGAACATGTCATTTTTTGAAATACTATGTGCATGGTGGGAAAATTATCCATAATTTATACTTGAGGAAACTCAGATAAAGAAAATTTATATGACATGCCAAAGACCTTACACCTTAAAAACCCATAATTTTCATGTAATGTCCTCTTAATTTCCTTGAAGTTTCATTAAAGTTTAGGCCTTTTTTTTTTTTTTTTAACAGATAATATGTTAGTGTCTGGCTTTTACCTTCTACGGCTTGTCTCAGTTTGTAAAGTACCTTACGTTGTCTCCTGACAAGTGAGTGTATCTGACTTGAATCATACAAGATGGGGAAGGCACCGATAGGCAACAAAAGCATGTATGATTGGGTGGGTGAATCACACAGATGCTGTCCTCTGCAAAACTGGCCTTACCAATATAATCTTAGATTATTATTCAATTGTGTATTATTTCAACTGTTTTCTTAATAGTAGTAATGAATTGGAATTGAGCCAACCACACATATTGTTTCACAGTCCTTGTGAAAATCAACAGTCACAGGCATATGGGACGGTTAGAATATTCTGGGGTTAAGGAAACTTAGCAAAGCCCAGGAGAGTAAGCCAAGATTATTTTAGGGCAATAGATTAACTTACTTGACAATTGTGCTATCAAATTCTATTACCCACTATTTTATGAAAATAAGTTTTGACCCCAATTATGGTTGGATGAGGAAATTCTTTCATGGTCAGCTTCTTAATGAAAGGTAGAAACTTTCTTTGCTTTAGTTGTGCTAAGAAAAAGTGAAATTATTGTTTTTTTGCCTGCCTTCAAAAGGGAAGATGAAGATTTCACTTCCTTATTTTCTATATGTAGATCACCTACGCTTACAAAACTAGTAATATTTCATAAAAGGAAAAATAATGACATTTCTGATCTACTCACATCATACTGTATGTATATTAGTGTCAAATTTCCATCACTTTAATCAATAGCTTTATTTTTTTTTCTGTTTTGAGAACACAAGTAGTTAAGGCAAGTTAACAAGTATTTTATATGTTTGATATTTCTCTTTTCTCAGATCTTGTTTGTTTTTGATCAATAGAATTAATTACTTTATATATATTTGTATACTGACTTAAACGGAACTCAGAATAAAAACGAAGGGCCCACAAATCAGATTGTAAAGGAATGAAGAAGGACAATTCTGATAAATAAAATGGCATTGAAAATGGGGCATCCATATTCATTACTCCTAGGAGAAACTATGGTATAAATGACAAAATGGAAGTAAAAACTGGCTAGGACAAAATGTCATAAAAGAGTTACTTGGTACTGTCAGACGCAGTTATTTTTACTGATGAACTGCCACCTGTTAGCAACAGCAATGTGTTTGATTAAATTTATATTGATATAATGAACTATTGTCCTTAAACCCTGGCCTTTATATCATAAGTTACAAGGTGGGAATAAAGACATGACAAAATGGAAGTAACATTACAGCTACACACATCATGGTAGAATTAACATACATATTAAGTTACCCTAAAAAATTCAGATGAAGTGAAATCATCAGCCTGACTTCACAATAGGACAATCTGTAGACAGGACTAGATTATCATATTATCAACCACATAAGGTAAGGAAGATGTTCCCAAATGACAGAACCTTCTTAACACATTTTCTTCTTAAAATTAGACCTGGGGATACCAACTCAGGTGTACTTTCATTGGAATTTTTGCAGAGATTATAAATTGAAATAGACTGCACCCAAACTAACAACAACAAAAATAGCTAAAAACTCTCAGGGATCAATTGAGAGACATAAAGACCACAAATACGCAACAGACAACTACCTAGCAAGTTAGCACAGATCTATGTTGGAAAAGAATTATATGTGTTTTCCTTTAGGTAAAATGGAAAAAACGTTAAACATTATCAATTATAATTGTGATATATACTAGCTGGATTTTATAAGAATTTAAGAGGTAATTGATGAGAAATATTCTTATAATTTTTAAGTGCTATAAAAGCATCAGCTTTTAAGAGATTAAACATGTTAAAATGGGATTTTGCACATGGTTGCAATCTTTTTTTGAGCAGATCATTTTCCTCTCCCCAAGAAATGTGATATTTGATTGCCAAACAATATGTTATTTTTATATATTTCTATTATTAATCATAGTGAAAAAACACTGGAAGTGAATTTTCTTCAAAGGATAGGTAGTATTTTTAAAATTCCCTTGTGAAATATCTGGGACATCATACACAAATGCTATAAATTAAACAAGATTGATCTTTCGGAAGAACAGTTATTTCTTGGAAATCTTAAAATTTTTTTATCATGTTATTATTAGTATGAGGTCATTAATTCATAAATGTGCCAATTCACCAAATTGCTTGAAGCTAGAACATAAAGTTAAAGCCAGAAGTTGAACTGTTCAATTCCCATGTTGGAACTAAATTTGCCTTTAGTTTGATTGTAATTCTCAGAGAAAAGTATATTAGCCAAAGTGGACTCAATTAAGTTAGCATTAAATACTGTTTAAACCAGTGATTGTCCTTATCTAAACCATTTAACTTTTATATAACTTGCTACACAGTTAGTTAGACTCAAAATAGTATTTATAAGGGACAATTTCAGAAAGGTCTGAAGATGCAAGTATTCATTCCTCAGATATCCATATGGCTAATTCCCTCATTTTCTTCATTTCTCTGTTCAAATGTAATCTTATCTCTGAGGTTGTTCCTATGCACTCTATGTAGAAAAGCAACCCTATCCTTGCCAATCAACAGTCTTTATCCTTAATCTTGCTTTAAGTGTCATCACGTATTTGTTTTTTTCTCTCTCTCCACAAAAGAATGAACATTGCACAGACTTTGCCTGTTTAATTCACTGTATTTCCCCATCACCTAGACTAGTACTGGACAAATAGCAGTGCTCTATTAACATGTGTTGAATGAATAAATGAATCTTTAATAATATTTTCTGTTCTCAACTATTATACTTCTTTTTTTCACTCCTTTCCTTCTTGTTTCCCTGATATTTTTGCCCATAAAAAGTACATTTATTTACCAGTCAAATAATCTTAAGATTTTTCAAAAGATTTATGAAATTCTGTAGCAATATTTGAAAAGGATAAAAGCCAGGCTGTCTGGGGGTGAACCAGGATGAGCCATCAGATCCCTCAACTTTTCTACAGTAAATTTAACCTATAAGATAATTGTGTGGCTTCCCTGGTGGCGCAGTGGTTGAGAATCAGCCTGCTAATGCAGGGGACACAGGTTCGAACCCTGGTCTGGGAAGATCCCACATGCCGCGGAGCAACTAGGCCCGTGAGCCGCAACTACTGAGCCTGCGCGTCTGGAGCCTGTGCTCCGCAACAAGAGATGCCACGATAGTGAGAGGCCTGTGCACTGCGATGAAGAGTGGCCCCCGCTTGCCACAACTAGAGAAATCCCTCGCACAGAAACGAAAACCCAACACAGCAAAAGTAAAATAAATAAATAAAAGAAATGCATTTCCATTAAAAAAAGAAGATAATTGTGAACAAAGGAAGACTTTGAAAAGAAAAACACTAGGGATTAAAGTGTGTTCAATGAAATTTTCAGTGTTTGATTATCACTAGTTGTCTTCTTGTAATATGTAAAAATAATAAAAGCATATTTTGAAACAATGTGATGACCACTGTTACACTATAGCATTAAAAAAATTATTGTGGTAAGAATACTAAATGTGAAACCTCTGAACAAAGTTTTAAATGCACAATAAAGTATTATTAATTATACACACAATGTTGTACAGCAGATCACTAGAAATCATTCATTATTCATCTTGTATAACTGAAATTTTATGCATGTTGAACAGCAAATCTCCATTTTCCTCTCTTCTCAGATCCTGGAAACCACCATTTTACTTCTGTTTCTATGAATGTGACTAATTTAGATATATCATATAAGTGGAAACATGCAGTATTTGTTCTTCTGTGACTGGTCTATTTCGCTTAGCATAATATCCTCTGGGTTTATCCACGTTGTTCCATGTGGCAGCATATCCTGCTTGTTTAAGGCTGAAAAATATTCCGTTGTATGTATATTCCACATTTTCTTTACTCATTCATCTGTCAATGGACATTTGAGGTGCCTCCTTATCTTGGCTATAACGAATAATGCTGCAAGAGTGCAAATATCTCTTCAAGATCTTGGTTTCAATTATTTTGTATATAAATCCAGAAGTGGGATTTCTGGATTATATGAAAATAATTATATTTAATATTCTGAGTACTACCCCTAGTATTCTCTTTTTTTTTTTTAACAAACATTTTTAAGACACTTTATTCTGGACTCTTTTTGGATGCACCATGCGGCAGGCAGGATTTAGGTCACCCACCAGGGACTGAACCAGTGTCCCTTGCAGTGGAGTATTAACCACTGGACCACCAGGGAAGGTCCAATACTATTTTCTTTAACATCTTTATTGGAGTACAATTGCTTGACAATGTTGTGTTAGTTTCTGCTGTATAACAAAGTGAATCAGCTATACACACACATATATCTCCATATCTCTTCCCTCTTGCGTCTCCCTCCCTCCCACCCTCCCTATCCCACCCCTCTAGGTGGTCACCAATCACCAAGCTGCTCTCTCTGTGCTATGCAGCTGCTTCCCACTAGCTATCGGTTTTACATTTGGTAGTGTATATACGTACATGCCACTCTCTCACTTTGTCACAGCTTACCCTTCCACCTCCCTGTGTCCTCAACTCCATTCTCTAGTAGGTCTGCATCTTTATTCCTGTCCTGCCCCTAGGCTCTTCATGACCTTTTTTTTTTTTTTTTAGATTCCATATATATATGTTAGCATACGGTATTTGTCTTTCATTTTCTGACTTACTTCACTCTGTATGACAGACTCTAGGTCCATCCACCTCACTACAAATAACTCAATTTCATTTCTTTTTATGGCTAAGTAATATTCCATTGTATATATGTGCCACATCTTCTTTATCCATTCATCTGTTGATGGACACTTAGGTTGCTTCCATGTCCTGGCTACTGTAAATACAGCTGCAGTGAACATTGTGCTACATGACTCTTTTTGTATTATGGTTTTCTCAGGGTATATGCCCAGTAGTGGGACTGCTGGGTCGTATGGTAGTTCTATTTTTAGTTTTTTAAGGAACCTCCATACTGTTCTCCATGGTGGCTGTATCAATTTACATTCCCATCAAAAGCGCAAAAGGGTTCCCTTTTCTCCACACCCTCTCCAGCATTTATTGTTTCTAGATTTTTTGATGATGGCCATTCTAACTGGTGTGAGGTGATATCTCATTGTAGTTTTGATTTGCATTTCTCTAATGATTAATGATGTTGAGCATTCTTTCATGTGTTTGTTGGCTATCTCTATATCTTCTTTGGAGAAATGTCTATTTATGTCTTCTGCCCATTTTTGGATTGGGTTTTTTTTTTTGATATTGAGCTGCATGAGCTGCGTGTAAATTTTGGAGAGTAATCCTTTGTCAGTTGCTTCAGATATCCTATTTCTTTATGATTCACTCTTAGTTGGTTGAATATTTCTAGGAATTTATTCCTTCTAGTCTAATTTATTGATCTATAATGATTTACAGTAGCTTCTTATGACCTTTTTAATTTCTGTGGCATCAGTTGTAATGTTTCTTTCTTCATTTATTATTTTTTAATTTGAGTCTTTTTTTCTTAGCTATTTTAGCTAAAGCTACTTTCATTATTTTTATATCATATTTATCAAGAACTATTAAGTGTGTGTGATTTTACAATACACTACTAGCAAACTGATAAGTTAGCCCATTACTACTTTAATTATGCAAACAGAAGACATGAGGGTTCTAGGTAAAAGGTAAAAGACAGTTTATTTCTCATAGCATTAATAATATCCAGTACCTCAAGCCCCTGTATTTCTATAGGGTGATAAGACAAAAGCGAGATGATGCCGATACATTCAGTGGTATGCATAACAGAAGAAAAATCCTGAGCTTAGAAAACCCAATTATTTTATAATAGGCAGTGAGGATTTTTGTCCTTGCCCTAGAAAGAACACTGTCTTTATAATACTCAACAGGAAGCATCCCAGATCTTTGTTCCAGAAGAATACACTCTCTCTGGTTGTTTTCTATACAAATATCCTTGAATATATAGTCTGGAAAAGATGACAATCTATGCCTCTGTTTGCAAGATATGCAGAAATTCAAGAGACCCATGGCCAACTGTCTCACAGTAATTTCCACCTATTTTTTCTACACCATCTTGAACTTGAGGTGAATTTTCCCATTAGTACAGCACTCCTTCAGCCACTTAATTAAACTGACTGACAGAAGCTGAGGAAAAGTCCACTTACCTTGCCTCAAATAGCACTTAATTAAGACTATTACCAACAGGAATCCAAGCATCAAGATGAGGCTAACTTGTAGCAATGACCTCAACCCTACCCCTTAAGATCTCCTACCCCAACTCCCGGACCTGGCAAGCTGAACTAATCCTCCATCACCATAAAAATTAGTATGTGCTTTAGAAAGCCAGATTACTTTTCTCTTTAAAGCTCTGCTCTGACCTTCATTTTTGTCCTGAGGCATTAATCCTTGTATAGCAGGGGATGTTAGCAGTTTCACAGCTTCTACTTTCACCCAAATAAAGAAAGCACAGGTCAATTCTATTTTACAGAACAAGTCTGACCAGTGAGTTAAAGCTAGCCTGAATGCCTTCTACAGCCTAGGTAATGCCATTGATTACTTCAGCTAAAGTCAGGGACCAATTTAATATCACGTTTTCTAATTAGACGGCTCCCATTTGAGGGATAACTGCCCACAGAGCACATATAAATATCAAGTAAATTATCCCTCCAGAAAGCCCCCCTCAGTAACCAAGAACTTCTTCATTTTGGGAAGCCCTCCCCAGTTATCTGATGGTTACATGATCTACTGGCAGTATTTTCTTAAACACCTGAAGGTCTCTTATTACCACAGTTAAGGTAGAAATCAAATTATTTTCAGAAGAAAATTAAGTTAATATTTGTAATTCTACACAAGAAGTAGAGTCCCAGGTGCACATGGTGCCCCTGTAAAGAAACCCTTATTTATACTAATCAGAGTCCGCTAGGGGACTGTATCACCAATATGACCTCCTGGACAATTAGTACGTCTTGGGTCCTAGTTCATTTTGAATAACTGAGAGCAATCAGTCCAACCTATCCTGTTTTTGTACACCACCAGTTAGATGACATCTGTCCATCCCACTAAAAGACTGCTACAGTTGTTAACAAGTTTTGGGTGTGAAAGGTACAGGAGCTGGGGCTATGCCTTGTAGTTACTAATACACTTCTTGGTGTGATTAAAAGGACCACAGTACTACTACTTTTTTATACTACTCAGCCATAAAAAAGAATGAAATAATGCCATTTGCAGCAACATGGATGCAACTAGAGATTATCATACTAAGTGAAGTAAGTCAGAAAGAGAAAGACAAATACCATACGATGTCACTTATATATGGAATCTGAAATATGACACAAATGAACCTATCTACGAAATAGAAACAGACTCACCGACATAGAGAACAGGCTTGTGGTTGCCAAGGGGGAGGGAGTTGGGGGAGGGTGGAGTGGGAGGTTGGGGTTAGCAGATGTAAGCTATTATATATAGAATGGACAAACAACAAGTTCTTACTGTATAGTACAGAGAACCATATTCAATATCTCATGATAAACCATGATGGAAAAGAATATTAAAAAAGACTATATATCAATATATGTATAACTGAATCACGTTGCTGTACAGCAGAAATTAACACAACATTGTAAATCAACTATACTTCAATTTAAAAAAAAATTTTAAAAAAGGACCAAATCTTATCATAGTCAAATATTAGTCAGAATTAATTCTGGTAGGTGAGGGTAGACCCAGCAGTCATTATAATTAATGGGCTTGTAACAGTTTGCGAGAGCCACGCTGGGGTGTTTTCCTTCATGAGGAAGGCTCCAGAAGCTATTCTAAAGATCATTAATGTTCCTCACTTCCCTTTATCTTCCAAGATCTAAGGTGTCCTCTCCCCAAGTGACAGGGATGTTGCTCTCCCTCCACCACAAAATTATGGGTATGCCTCATTATACTAGCTGTAAATTTCCTTTTTTTCCCCCCAATAATCCCTGCTTTCACCCAATCCTTTCATTCAGAGGGGTCAGAAAGAAGTGGGACAAGGGTATTTTAATAAGATGCAGAGACTCATTATAGCCCCTCTTTGGCTCCCATGAACCACTGTAGGGGGATTTAGCAAGTAATGTACTCAACCAAGGGATCATTATCTTTATGATACAAGATCTTGTCAGTCTAACAAGAGAATCCAGGTGGCAGAACCAGCCTTAAGTTTGAATTTTTGAGCCCTTCTTTGGCTGTCTTTCCACATAGAGTACTCCAACCAGACTAGTTCAGGTTTGCTATTAGGGGAAAAAAAGAAGCAGCATGCCCAGAAATAGTGCAGAATTCTGAATTTTTAAAGTTAGGCTATATAAAACCTACTCATTTTTATATTGATCATTATCTAGGAAGTGGTCTAGAGGAGATGATCCTTTTCTGCTGGAAGCAGCCATATTTAGTGGCCAAACTACTTTACTAAGGGGAATGAATCAGAAGGAAGTTAATGAGGTATAGTGGAAAATATTATGAGAAAATTTTTGAGGTAGTCATTCCAGTGCTAAATGATATCAGATGTCTGTGGATGATAAGAATCAGGAAGGTTCATTGAATAGCTTGTCTCTTAGTCATTTGTTTTTGTTTTTGTTTTTTGCAGTACGCGGGCCTCTCACTGTTGCGGCCTCTCCCATTGCGGAGCACAGGCTCCGACGCGCAGGCTCAGCGGCCACGGCTTACGGGCCCAGCCGCTCCACAGTATGTGGGATCTTCCTGGACCGGGGCACGAACCCGTGTCCCCTGCATCGGCAGGCGGACTCTCAACCACTGCGCCACCAGGGAAGCCCTCTTAGTCATTTTGAGTGCCTTTTTCTCACCATTGTCAGAGTGCAAGAGGTCTGGAAAGCCAAACAAAAGGTTCAGCTTAGTTTCAATCACCAAAAGAGTGTGGCTATATTGAGTTAATCAAACCAGAGTATGCCACATCTTAATCTGAAAAGTGTCAACAGTGCTATCAAAGCAAAAAATTTCAATGGACAAAGTTAAACATGTAAGAAACACTTAACTCAAGGCTACAGCAATAGCAAGGAGAAATCAAAACACAGTCTAAGTTCAACTCTACAGAAACAAAGGGAAGGAGAATAGCATCAGTGTGTCCTAGGCCATTTGTGTTTGCTAACTGGCCTTACCCAAAGGAAAAGCAAACTTTGTCTTAATAACAGAAAGCAGTTTTACAACTTGGAGTACAGTGTTCACTGAAGTTAGGTTCTTACCTTCACAAAGAGATAGGAGATAGGGAGCTATCTTCCTTGATTGGTTACATTTCAAGGGAATGGCTCCTAGGTCCTTGAGAAAGAGTCTTACACAGAAAGAGGCTTTAAAAAATTTTTACATCTCAAAGAGGGAGAGAAAGAATTTACAATAACACATTTCTAAAGTAAATACTGTAAGCAAAGGGAGGGGAGGGACTTCTATAATTAGGCCATCTGGATTCAGTAAGGGCCAGGGTAAGAAGGAGGTCAGGGAAGGCAGGAAGAAGGCTGTCTAAAGTTTAGTCAAGCCATCTTGATCAGTGGTGACCACCACCAATAGCCTAGGAATTGGCCAGAGGTCTGATGTAGTCATTCTACTAGCAGGGGCCAGGAAAATGGATTATGGTAAATCCCCCCTCTCATAGTGACATGGGTCAAATTTGGGCTGGAGTTGCAAGTCTGGCAATGCAGTGGTATCCACTGCAGGAGAAACATAGTTCTTTTCTTTGTGTCCAGTATACTATGGTGCTTACGTTTCCATGTCTGGTATAATGTTAGATCTAGACAGCAATAGTGACAATCTGAGTTGTGTGGTTCAGTCAGCAACTTGATTCTGATGGGTCTCATCAGGAAACACAGCCTTACTGTGGGCATGTACATGAGTGGTCCAGAGAGTTCAATCAGCAGCCATGATTTGTCTCAATCATTCTTGGACCCAAAAGTATTGCTTTATTTTGCCAGTCAGTAGTATTCCAAGTAGGGCACCAAATAGCTAAGCCACTGTCAACAGTTCAAGAGTCAATCAAATATCAAAAGATTCACTGATGTGACTATAGGATTGTGTTTTGAGAAAATTCTTGAGTTATTCCCACTGAGCAGAACAAGCACATCTATTTTCAGTTCTGAATAGCTTGCATTAGGCAGAACTACATCAGCCTAGTAGACATCATTGGGTTTTGGCTTAGCTGAAATACAGTGAAACAGTTCAGGCATTTAGAGGAACCTGAACTGAGAGCCCCAATGAGCCGGTGTTTTTTGCTTAAGTGGGTGGAATGGGAAACAAAGTTCACCCTAGAGTGAGAGCTACTCTTTTTTTTTTTACTTGACAAATATTTAAATCATTACTGCCATTAAGTTGCAGCATTTTAATATGCACACTGAATGGAAATATACTTTTTCATCCTTGTTTTAAATTAATTATTGCCAAATTAACATCCTAAGACTGAACCAATTTGCACTTTCACTAACCACATATGAGTTATTATGTGCTCCTTTTTTAAAACTGCAAAGCTGAAGTGCTGCTAGGGTTAGGCTGGCTGTGTTCTTATTTACTATTTCCACTTGACAATTGAGTCTTTTTAGTCATTTAATCCAAGCTGACTCTCCTCAAAATGGAATATCAGGTCAGAGAGTCACAGACTTCCATGGATCAGGTATACAAATTCAACTTGAATCCAGTGACAAGCTAAGAGCTGCTTTTGAAAATGGGTTGAGCTGATAGCTGTGTCTGGAAAGCAACAAATTCACAACCCCAAGCGACACTTTGAGGTGAAGACAGCCTCCCTTTGCCAGAGGCTCCAATCAGCCATGTCACCAAGTTTCAGAGACTAGTAGTTCAAAGGGGTCATTGGGGTAGCTGGGATCCAAAGGTAGAGTGCATGTCACAGTATACTTGACGGCTTCTATTGCAGCTCCTTGGTGTGTGTCTTACCGAAAGGATGGATGCTGGTTTGAATGTTAGCTGATATAAAGGATCAAGTAGAATGCTCAAGTGAGGCACATGATGTCTCCCACACCAAGAGTCCAATAAGATGCTGGATACTTCTTAGTGGTTGTGTAGCTGAAGAGACAACAGTGTTGACCATAGGAGGTACTGAGTGTCATGCATCTGCCTACATGGCTCCAAGAAACTTTTTTCAGCTACTTGCCCCTGCTTTTTGTTGGAATTTATAATCCTTCCCTTTTGGCAAATGTTTGGTGACACTGTTGTCACAGCTGTTGAGACTCATGCTTCTGACTTAGCAGTCAACAGGCTATCACTTACATAGTGAAAGCTTCGAAATTCTGAGTGTAGAAGCACTTGTGCTAAATTTTTACCTATCCACTGGTGGCAATGGCAGGGGAATTTGTTATACTAGTATTTCTCCACTTTTATCTCCTCTGACACTTTTAGCATAGGGAAGTACAAGCCCAGAACACATCAACTCCTTGGATACATTAAGGTGAGAATCAACCCCTGCTAGTAAAGAGCTCTACCTAGGAGATTATTTTTATTTCTCTTTTTCACTGCAAAGTTTGTTCAAAACACATTGTTGAAATTGGGCACCTCCTCCTCCCACTGTTAAGATGGTGGCTAGAGTGCCTCTATCCAACAGAGCTATAAAAGTTGGAGTCCTTTCCCTCCCTGAAGTTACCCAGCATACTTGAATGATAGTATTTGGCCATCGGCCCTCCCTGGGGACAGGACATCCACTGCCCTACCCCTAATCATTTTTTTCCTGAAAGCAGCTGAGGTCAGGGTAGAAGGTATGGGAAACATGGGGCATGGGTGGCCCGGTATGGAAAGAGAGAGTGAATCTGCATACGCAATGCACATTTACTTTTAGTTCCAGAAACCATTCACTCACTCAGTCATCAAACTTCTAATGTTGTTAGTCTATACAATGCTTTGTGTTGAATAACGAAGTCTTCATTGCTGACCTCATTTATTTCAGATTAGAGGACTCCTTTTCCCAGCATCTACAATTACACTGTTTTGGCTCTAGCCATGCTGTTTGCAAACCCACTATCTTACTAACAGCCCTTTCTCTGCCTGCACAGAAGACAGTGAGCAGCACAAGGCACCATTTTGGCAGCTTGCTTCTATCCTACCTCTTGCTGTTCAGCTTCTAAAGTTCATAAACAGGTATGAGAGTAAGGGGCCCTTACTTCCAATCCCCTCCACCCTTGCCCACCATTTAGCTGAGTACCAGATGCCAAAGAATTTTCTCTTATCCCCTAACATTGTCATGGAACCCTTGTCTTTCCTCTTCAAAAAGCCGTATCTCCTCAGCATCATATATCCTCACTGCCATAACTGTTAAGGGTTGTGAAGCATCTGAGATTTTATCTCACTTGCAACCTGATGAATTTACCTGCCACAGTTTCATGGATTCTGGGACAAGACTACTGGGTCAGAGAAGGATTCATGGAGGTGACACAAATGAGCACAGATATTTGTACACATAGTTGGCTGTAATGCATAAGAGGATCCCTGACCTTAGGAGACCTGAATCTATTATGTTAACTCCCCATATGGATTCCATAAATATTCATTGGTAGCTTTGATTTTTAAATTTCTATTGTCTTCCTTTGAGGTGACTGTTGTACTTGCCTGGGTCTTTAACCAGCTCTGAGTTGACTTGTTCTACCTTCATTAATCTACAGCTTGAGGTTAGTGCAACTGCAACATAAAAGGGAATAGCTATCTGTATTTGAGGCCACATTATTATCAGGGTATTGTCTACACTGTCTATGATTACTTTAAAAAGCCTTAGGGATAGTAACAACATGTGATAATGTTAATTATGGCGGCCTCTCATCATTTTTCAAGGATAGTGATGTAAGTATTCCCTTAGGAAGGCAGTCACTTTAATCATTTTTCCAGGCTTGGAGACTGATGCCTAGTGACATCTCAGCATGACACAATGCCATGCTGTGGCAATCTGGATGGCTAAAGGGAGTGCTTCAATAGGTCATTATGAAATAGAACATAGAAAAGGACAAAGCTAACAGACTCTCTTGGGGAGCAAACCAGAAAGCACGTTAGAATGGAAAAGAAGCCACTTCTGTGACACTTGTCAATATTTTTCCAATGAGAATTTATCATATTAAAAGTCTGGATTTTATACAACCACAGTATTCTGCCACAAACAACACAAAACACCCTGGAAGTAGCCTTTTATGGGAGGTAGAAGGCCTTTTTCATCTCTCATTGACAAAGGATCTATATCCTTGTATCAAATGAATATTGTAGAAGCATAGGAAAACAAGCTCTCATTATCTCATTGCTCTGCATTGACATCTTCTCTACATTTTGGTTGTTGGAAATTCTTTTTCGAGTCAATTATATTATTGAACAATATTTCTGCTTTCTTTACTGTTGATGTTTTGACCCTATTCTATTCTATTTATTTATTTATTTAACATTTTAATGAGAAATTAGAGAGGCTGATCAGGGGTTCCTAATATATACCAATGTATTAATTCTCAGCTCCATAATTCTATATTTTAAAGCAAATTAAGATAAACATTGTTTTATAATTTTAAGAGTTTCTCAGTAGCCCTTGAGAATGCCCCTTCCTGATATCACAAAGAGGATTAGGTGTCATTTGCACTGGGATATGATACCACAAACATCTGCTACCAGCAAACACATTTAAGTTTCCATGGAAACAGCCTTAGTATATAGACTGGAAATATTAAATGTACATCAAACCTAGCCTCCAATCTCCATGTTGATTTCTGCTGGGGCAGAGGCCTACCAGACACAGGGATCTGTTCAAGGTCACTCCTCCTTAGGAATGGGAAATGGGATCAGAAATTCTGGTCCCTTGATCTCTAGCCTGCTGTTCTGCCTGTGGAGTCACACTGTCTTCCAGCTGTTCTTCTACTAGTGTGTCCCTCAAGAACAGTTAGTAGTTTCCCTAGGTTCTTTGCTATATATATAGAACAATTAAAGAAAAATCTCTCCATCTACAGATGAAAATGAGTTCTAACTCCATAGAGAATATTGTGTTGGTGCCAATTTCTTAGGTAATACATTTAGATAGAAGAATGTCTTAACCACAGAGCACACCGGTGGCTTTACTACTGAACAGAATTTGTACATATAATAACCAGCATCGCTAGATTCAGACCACAAGCCCTGGCTTGAATTCCAGTCTGCCATTCAAATCTGTGTGCCTGTAAACAAATCTCTTATTCCCGAAGAACCAGTCTCACTCGTCTGTGAAACGTAATGAGAATAATATGACATTATAAGCTTGCATTATGAAAGTATTGTTGACTAAATAAATATAGTTTTCTTGACTCTCTGAGCATGTTCTAAAAATGATGAGGTCACTGATTATGGATTATTTTTTATGATTACTATTGCTTGTTTCAAGTGATATTTCTGATAGCTTTAGAAGCAGTTAGTATGCTATTAGTAACAAGGAGTAATAAGAATTTTTAAAACTTAATTCAAAGTGGCTTTAAAATTCAATAAATTTATGTCACAAAACAAGAGTTCCAGGAGGAGGTCAGCTCTAAAGATGGTTAATTTCATACCTGAATAAAATTGTCAAAATCCCAGGTTCTTTACATTTTTGCCCCCTGCCATCGTTTTCCTTTCTATCAATGCAAGTTCCAGGGTCACATCCACATCTGAAAATATGCTGTTTGCTTGTTTTAGGGTTGAGGAAAACTTTCCTAAATGCCTCCCACTGCTTTGCCCTCATGTCACATTCCCTAGGGTGAGTCACAAGCATGGGCCTAAAATAATAATTGACAAGGGAAAGAGCTGCCATATATAGTATGGTGTGTATCTACTAGCCCCATCTATATCCCCTCCTTCTCCCCATGCTGGCATATGACTAGCTTCCAGTGAAGAAGAAGGTAAATATCTTGACAAATTAAAGTCCTATCTGGAAGAAGAACAGAGGAGTCAAATATTGGACTACAATCAAGATAGACTGCAGTAGCTAAAAACAAGATAATAATTCTTCAGATGCAGTTGATTAAAATAGGAGGTAAGCTTGAAGGTAAGATTTGCATGAAGAGGCTTAGTACGTTTTTCAATATAAAAATAAAAGAGCAGATGAACTTTTCCTTATTCCTCCTGTTAAGTACAAGTAAAAATTCTGGACATTATACACAAAACAAATATAAGAAGCCTCGAAGGTGGAGAGAGAAAGGCAGATTAGCTAGCAGATTTAGGATCTGAGAAATGACAAGGAGGTGAGTTTCTGGGTTTTCCTGTTGTTTTTTTATTTTTAATGTTGTGTTAGTTTCAGGTGTACAGCAAAGTGATACAGTTATACATATACATGTATCTATTCTTTTTCAAATTCTTTTCCCATTTAGATTGTTACATAATACTGAGCAGAGTCCCCTGTGCTATACAGTAGGTCCCTGTTGGTTATCCATTTTAAATATAGCAGTGTGTACATGTCAATCCCAAACTACCTAACTATCCCACCCCCTCCCCACCGACAACCATAAGTTCCTTCTCTAAGTCTGTGAGTCTGTTTCTGTCTTGTAAACAAGTCCATTTGTATCATTTTTTTGTCTACTATATACACCTCAGACATAGAGCTGAAGACTGACAACCCAGAAATGTCAATGGGTCAAATTGGGGGAAAAATTTAAAAAGACTACTCTCTCTATCCAAAGGACCAGGAAAGGTGGTAGGCTAGCAAGACAAAAAAGTTTCAGACAATAAGCACTTTATTTCAGCCCACCGTAGCAAATGCCAACTGGGGAGACCAGAATTCCACCCTTATAAGGCTGTAATAAGGTACCCCTATAGCCCCTATCAGGGTGTTATCAGAGAGGACCTAGTTGGGAGCTGGGACTTTCAAACCTGCTAGCTGGGAAGGAACCCACTCCCGCCCATGATGTCAGTGGACACCAAGTGGGGACCCAGGACTTCCATCCCCATTGGACAGTAACAAGGTGCCTCACCCCTTTCCCACTGTGATATTGTCAGGTGGAGATCCAAGACTTTACTATTGCCTGGAAATAACAAGGCAAACCCAAACATGGTGTCAATGGAGTCTAACCGGGGAGCCAGAATTGCCATCCCCATTAGCATAAATGAGGACCCCAAACCCTCTTTCTTAATGGAGGCCAAACAGTGAAGCTAGACTTTTACCTCCACCTGGCAGTAACGAGGCAGAACTGTGTTAACAAAAAATATAAATAAGATACAGACCAAAAAAAAAACCTAGAACTGTGTCACATCTTATACAAAAATTAACACAGGGATATATGTATACATATAGCTGATTCACTTTGTTATACAGCAGAAACTAACAACATTGTAAAGCAATTATACTCCAATAAAGATGTTAAAAAAAATTAACACACAATGGATTACAGGTTTAAATGTAAAACATAAAACTGTAATACTTTTAGAAAAACTAAGAATAAAACTTTTTGGTCCTAGAACTAGGAAAAGTATTCTTAGAGTTGATATCAAAAGCACAATCCATAAAAGGAAAAACTAAATATAATGATAAATAAATTCTGATAAATATAATGCTATCAGAATTTTAAAATTTGCTTTGTGAAAGACCCTGTTAAAAGCATGAAAAGATAAACTGCAGTGTGATGGATGACATTCACAAATCATATATCCAGCAATGGACTACTATCTAGGATATATAAAGAACTCTCAAAACTCAACACTAAAAAAACCCAAATAATCCAAAACAATCCAATTAGAAAATGGACAAAAGACATAAAATATTTCACTGAAGAAGATAAATGGGTAGAAAATAAGCATAGAAAAATATAGTCATCATAATTAGCCATAAGGGAAATGACAATTAAAACCATAATGAGATATCTTTACGTGTATTTTAAAATGTTAAAAATTTTTTAAAAAGTAGTAACACCACCAAATGCTAGCTACGATGTGAGGAAAGTAGATTGCTCATATGTATTACTGATGAGAATGCCACAAATCCTACAGCCTCTTTAGAAAATTAAACATTCTACTTTAAAAAAACTAAACATGTGATTGCTATATTTATGGCATTTGTCCTAGAGAAATGAAGACTTAGGTCCAATTAAAACCAGGGCATTAATGGCTAAAGCATATTTTTTTTGTAAAACCCCCAAAATAGAGTCAACCCAAACGGGCTTCAACAGGTAAATGGTTACAGAAACTGTAATACAGGCACCCCATGAAATACTGTTCACCAGTAAAAGGGAATGAGCTATTGTTATAAATTACAACTTAAATGAATCTCCAGGTAACTACGCTGAGTTTAAAAAGACAATCCACAAAGGTTGCATACTGTATGATTTCATTTAATATAACATTCTTGAAATGACAAAGTTATAGAACTGGAGAACAGTTTAGTGGTTGCCAGGACAGTGTGGGGTTGTGGGGAAGTAGATGTGGCTACAAATTAGCAACCTGATGTCAGTATCCTGGTTTGACTGTATTAAGGACAATATTCTGGTTTTGATATTGTACTATAGTGTTACAAAATGTTACAATTTGAGAAAAATAGGTAAGGAGTACATGGGATCTCTGTGCATTATTTCATATAATTGTGTGTAAATTTATAATAATCTCAAAATTTAAAAATGATTAAAAGATGTTTAGGTATGTTTTAGCTCTTGTTAAAAAAATAAATTGAGCAGTATAGTAACAAAAGTTTATTTACAGGGCTGATTTTTCTAAGAAATTAGAGTATTGAGAATGAAAGACATAAACATAATTCCAAAGTTAGTACTTATGTAGTTTTGGGAGACTAGTGATGTGATCAGAATGATGGATAAACTAGTGGAAAGCATTAAAAGGTACTGATGAAGTAGCTAAAGAGAAGGAATTACTAGACCCATAGTGCATTAGAATCTAAAACTGGGATCAATAATCTGTGAGATTACAGAAGACAAAAATCAATTTAAGAAACTTTAGGAAGCAAGATTTTACATATTCAACAATGGAGTCTAGCTAAAAACACTTGAAGCAGTCTCTTGGCAACTCTCTTAAAATAGAGTAACATGGAAAAACATGAAATCCTACAACACAATAAAAATTAAGACTAATTACTAATGCATATTATTTGCATCTTGATGAAATCTCCTAATGATAAAGGGTAGATAGAGCTAAATTTGGAGACCCAAATGAGTGATTCATACTGGTACCACCCATTAAGAACTCAAACTGTATAGAATCCAACTTATCAATAAAGTCTGATGGGGAAAAAAAATCTAACTATCAATCTACTGATCTATTTATCTATAGATCCATTGATATACTGTTTATTTATTGCCTATATATTATCTTTATTTCTGTAATTAGATGTTCATATTTCAGAGACTCAAAGTTTATCTCATTAAGCATCCATCCATCCATCCATCCATCTATCCATCTTTCCCTTTTATGGCTGCGTATTTATCTCACCACTTTTCTGGATGAGTATCTTCATTAATGACAATGTACGGAAATCATAAACTAAGGATGTTTGTGCGTGTGTATTAAGTGAGGAGAAGCTGGCAGTAGTACAAAAAAGAACAAACTATTGGGAATAGGCAAAAGAACATTTATGTTAACAATATGCCACTGGAATTATAGTTTTTCTTGGTTATAACTGGTGCCTCATTTCAGAATGGGTTGAGAAGTCCTTTACCTTTTTACAGCAGAGCTGCACTAAGTAAATGTTAGAAACTACATGTGGCAAACATTTTTTGCTGACCTCTGACTTGAAATTAAAGAGGTGTATCCATTATTACACTCAGTGAAAAGTGAACTGAACCAGGAGAAACCTATACACCTGTGGACAGAAATGCCCTCATTTCATACAGCAGAAAGAATATGGAGTTGCAGCCTAAGTCAGGACAGTCAGGATAACTCAAGAACAACAGGAAGAAACATCACACTGAAGACTCAGAATGAGAGAATCAATAACTCAAAAAATAAGGTCCTACACAATTGGATTTTTTTTTTTTTTTTTAGAAAGGAAATGGTGTCTTAAGTGAGGAAATACTTGGGTCCTACTTAGAGTAAAGATAGGGAATTACAAGAATGAAATAGATTGAACTGAATAGATAACAGAATGTTGTGTAAAGTGAGAAGAGTACAATAAAAACAATAAAAATGAAATAAAATTAAATTAGGAAGCTACAATAAAAGAATTAAAATTCACGTGGGATGTAATAAATAGTAGAAGAGGCACTGCAGAACAATGAATCAATGATGTATGTAGTACAAACTAGAAAAGATCCCTCAGAGGGATAGAGTGATATAAATTCTAAGAAGGAAGATAATATCTGGAAGAGGGATCTGGAAGAGAGATGTATGTAATTGATGTATATGATGAACTGCAAGAATAATTTTAATAGAATTAGCAAAAATAAAAATATTTAGGAGATATAAGCTCATATGTTATCAGGTATACAAATTTAAATGGCTTATTATGTTCCAGAGCAATGAGTGTGAAAAAAAAAGTTGTCAAATAAAAATAAAAATTAAAAAACGTGTTAACTAAAAGATGTGTAAATTAAATTTAAACAAAGGACTAAGAAAGATGGAAGGAAGGTTAGATGGAAAGAAGGGTTAAATTAGTTCCTATGGTAGCTGGCCTCCAAGATGACCCTCAACAATCTCCATAGGCTGGTACTGCCATCCCTTTGTAGCTTCCTTCCACATTTACCAGGGTTTGTCTGTGTGATTAGTAATAGCATATGACAGAAGCGATGGTCAGTCACATCTGATACTAGGTAATAAAGGACTTTAGCATCATTTTGGATTCTTTTCTCTCTCTCAGTGGGAAGCAGCTACGATTTTGTGAGCAACCCTAGAGAGAAACCCATGTGGTGACAAACTAAATGCTATGACCAACTGCAGAGAGAAACTAAGAGTGTCAACAATCATTAAACTGAGTTGAAAGCCCATCCTCCTGCTCAAATGGAGTCTTGAGAAAAATGCAGCCGTGGCTGAAACTTGACTGCAACCTTGTGAGAGACTCAGTCAGAACGAATCAGCTAAGTCACTCCTGGATTTTTGACCTTCAGAAATTGTGTGAAATAAGAAATGTTTGCTGATTTAAGATGTTTTGGGGGTAATTTGTTATGCAGCAATAGATATTCAAGGCACTTCCCAATTGGTTTTATAAATATAGCATCATCACTAAAATGAAAATCTAACAAAAGCAGATTTTTTAAAGCAAGTTTAACTAATTATATAAATTAAAAATTAATCAAATGTTGCAGAAATATAGTATCACGCTAATAGATACGTGATCATATAAAATAAAGAACCTTTAAAATTAGTTTGTTATTAATGTAATAATTATAATAAAAACAATGATCTTCATAGATACCAAATGATATTTGCTAAAATTTCACAAGCATTTTTGATTTAAAAAGAAGCTCAACATGAATTAGAGGAATATACTGAAAATGAGGTGCTATATATGTATTTTCAAGCAATAGCTGCATCTGCATCATATTTCCTGATGACTCAATGGAGATATTTCCACAAGAGTTGAAAAAAATAAAAGAGCAGCTTGTTATCATTATCACTTAAAAAATATTCCAGGTGTTCTATTTAATTAAATAATAAAATTTTATTTTAAAAAATCTTTCTAACAAACACTGATAAGAAAATTATTACTGGGTGTCATACAGTGTCACAGGTGCATTATAAATACTAATACTTTATCCTCATAACAACCTTATAAAATATGTACTGTTAGAAATCTCCATTTTACAGATGTGAAATATCAAAGAACTTGAACAAATTATCCAAGATCATAGAGCTGGCAAGCAGTGAAGCCTTCTTTCACAGTATGCATTTGCAATTATTATACCATGTGGCAATAATGAGGGTAAATTTAAAAATACGTGAGAGAATTAAGAGAGGTTTTTTTTTAAATGAGGAAGATACATCTCCAGGAAAGAGTGGGCATAGATAAGGAAAAGAGTGAAGGGAAATCTCATAACAGAAGCAGTGTAGTTGGCCTAAAAAGCAATCAGTTTGGATTGCAGCAAAGGATAGAAGGCTATTTCAGAGAGCTCGCTGAGAATGAACTGATCCCACGGAGTAGATGCTTTGAATGAAGAGACAGAATACATGAGATGTTTAAAAAGCATCTAATTCTTCATTCAACTAGGGGGAATAAAAAGACATTAGGAAACTCAGGAATCTGTATAAAAAGTTACACTCAAATACAGGCAAACTAAATACCAGTGTGGTTTTAAGTAATTAAAATCATAACCTTGATGTTAGAAGCCTTCTACTTGTAGAATATCTGGAGAGAAGGAACTATTATCCTATCACAGTGCTTGGCTGGGCAGTATAGTTTTTACTCCTATGTTTAAGTATAATAATATAGCCACTGCTTATTGGTTTTCATGGAAGCATAGAAGACATTATTGTGACTGTAAAATACAAGATAAAAGAATACAGGCTTAGGTCAAAAACCTTGGTAAGTAAATCAGACTGTAGCTGCCAGAAAGTAGGAGATAAAAGGAGAGTGAAAAATGGAGGAAAGCTTGGGATTGCTAATATTCTCATTTTACTTGGAGAAGAAATGATATACTGAATGAAATTGATGGAAAAATAAGTAGAGATCGAGAGCTTATTATTAAAATGAACAAAAGTCACCAATCAACAGAGGAAACAAAAATAATAATATAACTATCAGTTTTTAACATGAGGAAGAAAGAAGAAACAGGAAAATATAAGTGACCTAAACTGTGACCCAGCATAGTGAGACAAGAATAGTTATTATTTAAGGTTGATGAATAATGAAACAGAGCAAGAATTAGTTTACATAGAGTCAGACTGGTAACAATCAATCAAAATGCATAAAAAGGTGACTGGTGATTCTTCAGGGAGAGCAGATTATGTAGGCAGAAATGGAGCAAACAGTTTAAATCATTAGCTTTTTAGAATCACTTGATTTGTTATCACTTTTATGAACTATTTTGGTAAAAAATACTTTTAAAAGGTCTGAATCAAAAACACTATAAATAAAAACAACTTGCAAGCAATAAACTGGAAAATAATGCCCAGCACAGGAGAAATAGTTAATATTTTTAACATGCAAAAATATTTTTGCTAACCAATAAGAAAACAGCAAAAGTGTAAAGTAATATTGAAAATAAATTACACATGAATATGAAATTGCTCAACCTCACAAAAAATATAACATTAGAAATTACAAATACAACTTTATCCTAACATTAACAAAGATGAAAATGAATGGTTAAAAATCAGTTTTTCAGACGATGGGTATAAATGAACACCCTCATTTTAAATTGCTAACTTAAATCCAGAAGTCAATGTGGAATATGAATCAAAAACCTTAACTTGTGCATGCCCATGGATATGCTGAATTTCTTTGGTTTGGTCCTTATGGTATAATCATGCACATGAAAAATGTTTATGTATAAGAATGTTCGGCTATGTAGTTTATATCATAAATTTTACAACTATGTAAACATACTGCAGTATGAAATTTAGTAAATAAATTACTTTCATGTATAAAATAAAAATTAGTCATTAAGAAGTACAAGTAGAAAACATTCATGTATGTGAAACATGTTTATAATTTTTTGTTAAGTGTAAATGCAGGCTATAAAGTAATACTTTATATTCCTCCAATTTATTTTTATTTTAGGTTTTTTGGGGAAAAAACATAGAGCTTCACTGGTGGTGCAGTGGTTAAGAATCCACCTGCCAACACAGAAGACATGGGTTCGAGCCCGGGTCTGGGAAGATCCCACATGCTGCACAGCAACTAAGCCTGTGCGCCACAACTACTGAGCTTGTGCTCCAGAACCCGTGTGCCACAACTCCTGAAGCCCACATGCCTAGAGCCTGTGCTCCACAGCAAGAGAAGCCACCACAATGAGAAGACCATGCACTGCAACAAAGAGTAGCTCCCACTTGCCACAACTAGAGAAAGCCTGGGTGCAGCAATGGAGACCCAACACAGCCAAAAATTAATTAATTAATTAATTTTAAAAAACCATAGTATAATAAAATAAACTACAAACTAAATATATCAAAATGGCTGTATCTGGCAGTTGGAAATGTTCTGTTTTCTTTTAAATTGTCTAAAGTGAACAGAAGAACAAATATTCCCAGATAAAATTGAGAAATACCAAATAAAATATTCTGAAGAAATTCATTTAAGAATTTCTTTTTATAATGATGGAGGGAAAAAACAGCCTCAGATAAAGAAATCTTGGTGTTGCTGACCATTTCCTTGGTAATAAAATGAAACCACACCTTTCTCAGAAAGAAGAGAAATTAATATGTCCATACCTGGGGGAAAGTATGTATCAATCCTAAACCATATATCTTAGTAATTTCTTTCAGTAAACAATTTGGGGAAGTCTATAAGGCTTAATGACAAGTACTTTCATTCTTCTTTTCCTAAAAAATTATAATCACTGCTGTGTACTTGATTGGAATGTATAGAGGTGCAATATATAGGACCAAACATTGGGTGATGGAAAATAGAACATGTGATTCTCTTTTTTTAGGGAGAAAATATTTTTTTGCTTCGTTTAATTTGAATCTATAACAAAAGTTAAGGCAGCACCAATCAGAATACTGGAGTAAAACAGGTAGTCGTCTTAGAAGTTTTAGATACAGAATGGTCCCAAAGTTCTGAGATGCATTGAAGCATGAGAGGCCACCATTGCCACCTACCACCCTTTGCCCCTGGACCATGGACATAATATGAAATAATATTAATTTCACTCTTCTTCCAACATCCAACCTGCAGACCATTAGGAAAAAAGAAATATCTTCCTAACACCATGCCTAGAAGGCCTCCCCCTCAAGCTATGAAGCCTGAATGCTGGACCTTCTCAAAAGAACAGCCCGTACCATACTTCTTCACTTCTTGTTTTCCTCAGTCTAATTCCTTCTACCAGATTTGTCTTTCCTCTCTTCTCCATGGACTGCCTGGACTTCCTTTTACCTGACAGTTCCCAAATACTGTACTCTCCTAAAACTTTACATGTCTCTTCCAGATTTCCAAGATGAATAAAGTCCCTTTTGAATTTGAAATTTTTCATTGGATACTCCCTATACCTCCTTATTTAGCTAAGCCTTGGCTTTATTTTAAGGATGCAGAGAATCCCATCCTTTATATATTCCAAGCCCACCTTTTCCATGCCTGCCTGAACCATGGCAGCTGAGTGCTGGGGAAAAAAAAAAAGGAACACAAATATGTAGGTTACGATCACTGATGACATTAAACATTACAATTGCTTACACGCTCTAACCCCACACTAATTCTCCCACAGTATTCCAAGGATGGAAGCCAGGGATGTCCATTCTTGCCACTTTTATTCAACCTAATTTTGGAAGCCCTTGCCACAGATACCAGAGAAGAAAAAGAAGCAAAAGGAATCTAAATTGGAAAGGAAGAAGTAGAACTGTCACTGTTTGCAGATGACATGACACTTACTATACATAGGAAATCCTAAAGACACTGCCAGAAAACTACTAGAGCTCATCAATGAATCTGGTAAAGCTGCAGGATACAAAATTAATAAACAGAAATCTGTTGCATTTCTATACACTAACAACAAGCTATCAGAAGATAAATTAAGGAAACAATACCATTTGTCCCATTTATCATCACATCAAAAAGAGTAAAATACGTAGGAGCAAACCCTCCCAAGAAGGCAAAAGTCTTATTCTCAGAAAACTATGACATTGATAAAAGAAACTGAAGAGGACACAAACAGATGGAAAGATACACCAGTTCTTGGATTGGAAGAATTAATATTGTTAAAATGGCCATACTACCCAAGGGAATCTACAGATTCAAAAAATCCCCATCAAATTACCAAGGGCATTTTTCACAGAACTAGAACAAATAATTTCAAAATGTATATGGAAACACAAAAGACCCCAAACAGTCAAAACAATCTTGAGAAAGAAAAATGGAGCTGGAGGAATCAGGCTCCCTGACTTCAGACTACATTACAAAGCTGTTGTAATCAAAATAGTATGGTACTGGCACAAAAACAGACACGCAGATCAAAGAAACAGAACAGAAATAAACCCACACACTTATGGTCAATCAGTCTATGACAAAGGAGGCAAGAATATACAATGGAGAAAAGACAGCCTCTTCAATAAGTGGTGCTGGGAAAACGAGACAGGTACTTATAAAAGAATGAAATTAGAACATTCTTTCACACCATATACAAAAATAAACTCAAAATGGGTTAAAGACTTAAATGTAAGACTGGATACTATAAAACTCCTAGAGGAAAACACAGAACACTTTTTGACATAAATTGCATGAATATTTTTTTGGATCCATCTCCTAAAGCAAAGGAGACAAAAGCAAAAATAAACAAATGGGACCTAACTAAACTTAAAAGCTGTTATAAAGCAAAGGAAACAATAGACAAAATGAAAAGCCAACCTACTGAATGGGAGAAGATATTTGTAAATTATATGACTGATAAGGGGTTAAAATTCAACATATATAAACAGCTCATACAACTCAACATCAAAAAACCAAACAACCCGATTAATAAATGGGCAGAAGAACTGAATAGATATTTTTAGAAAGCAGAAGTGCAGATGGCCAACAGGCACATGAAAAGACACTCAGCACTGCTAATCATCAGGGAAATTCAAATCAAAACCACTATGGGATATCACCTCACACCTGTCAGAATAGCCATCATCAAAAAGAACACAAATAACAAATGTTGTCAAAGATGTGGAGAAAAGAGAACCCTCCTACAATGTTGATGGGAATGTAAATTGGTGCAGCCACTGTGGAAAACAATCTGGAGATTTCTCAAAAAACTAAAACTAGAACTACCATATGACCCAGCAATTCCACTCCTGGGTATATATGTGAAAAAAACCCAGAAACACTAATTTGAAAACGTACATGCACCCCAATGTTCATAGCAGCATTATTTACAATTGCCATGGTATGAAAGCAATCTAGGTGTCCATCAACAGACGAATGGATAAAGATGTTTTATACACACAGACACACACACATACACACATGTACATACAATGGAATACTACTCAGCCATAAAAAAGTATGAAATTTTGCCATTTGCAGCAACATGGCTGGACTTCTAGGGCATTATGCTAAGTGAAATAAGTCAGACAAATAAAGACAAATACTGTATGATATTACATATGTGGAATCTAAAAAATACAACAAACTAGTGAATAAAACAAAAAAGAAGACTCGCAGATATAGAGAACAAACTAGTGGTTACCCATGGGGAGACAAAAGGGGGAGGGGCAATATAGGAATAGGGGATTAAAAAAAGGGTTATTATGGAATTATATAAAATCACGTGTGTGAAATTTCTGAAAATTGTAAAGCAGTATAGAATTTAAAGAATCTTTCATTCAGTAAAATAAAAGTTTAATAAAAAAGGCACACAAATAGGTAGATTAGGTTCACTGATGACACTAAACATTACAATTGCTTACATACTCTAAGCTCACACTAATTTTCTCACAATGTTTCCATGCTTCCCTAACTCAGCTTACTCAACCATTTCTTACACACACATAAGACACATTTTAAATCTTCAAACTTCTCTTCTCATATCTCCATGGTCTGTTTTTTTCTTTGTAGTATCTCTCAGCACATATTACCCCACATATTACCAATCTCAATATCAGTTCTAGCAGGGTGACCTCATTTACAAAGTGTTTCTACAAAAACTAATTATCATAATACTGATCAACAAGGAGACTCCTTATCTCTCTTGTTAAAAGAGAGGAGGTTGCCCTCTTAGTATCTAAGGACAATCTCCCACCTATTCTGCTTCACCTTCACGCTCCCTTCTCAAGATTTTCATATGATCAATTCCATGTTTTTATATAATTTGTCTCTACTATTTATTCATTAGTTCAATAATCTCTTTATTGAATACTGAGCATCAAATATGTGCCAGAACCTGGTCTTGAATCGTCCTCCTTAGCATTTAAGCATGCAGAATATTCTCTCATATAATATCTTACCATAAACTCATATCCTCTCAAGCTAGTACCTCTCTACTGCCCTCACAACCAAGGTTCCAAAGAATTGTCTCTTGCTTTGCATACATATGCTTCTGTATGTTCAGTCTGAAAAACAATGTATCACTTCACTAAGCTAAGATTTATTAATTTTATGGGTTTAGTAATATATCAGCAACCTAAAGTTAGTCCAAACAGAGCTTGTTCTGATGAAATAATTGTTTCTACATCAAGGGAACTCACAAGTCTCTTTTGCACACTTGTGAGAAGACTTAAAATGCAAGAATGTTGAGAATTGAAGAGTAAATGATCCACTCTGTGATTCCTATTTTAGACACTACATCACTTTCTCTCCATATCCTTCATTTATGTGAAAAAATATTTAAACTAATTTCCTAAAGAACAGAATGTCAGCCTAAGAGTTATCACAAAATTGTAACATTTGAAAGACATTATCATTTAATAAGTAGTTTACTGGACAGGATAATTAAATTTAGTAATTATTAGGAATGTGTTTGATTCTGAGAATTTATTATCCCACATGTTTTAAAAAATTTGATAAAGTCTTAAGTTTTCCTCTGCCTTGGAATATGTTGTTTACTTGCCCAGTTGGAGGAAATAATTTTGTTGAGTGGAAAGAATACAAAATTTTGCCTCTGTTAAATGGGAAAAAATTAACAGAGGCCAAGTTTCAGATTTTCAGGAAGAACTTTGCTTCCCAAATTCACGGAAAAAAGTTAGATGGGAATTACATTTTTAATACTCTTCAGTATTAGAAATACAAAGTAACACAAATGAGGGTCGGATGCTACCATCTGACTTGTATGCTAAAAATCAGGAGGCAGGGGGCATGCTATTAACAGATTAGAGACTCAAAGTTGAGTAAATTTTCATAGTTCTAATTGTTTCTCTTGGTTGAACCAGTCTTTCCCATTTATTCAACATATATTTAAGTTATACTTGGGCGAGGTCCCCACTTGTTGGTCTCAGCCTCTATTTTCTGTCTGTGTGTTGTTGTTGCTAGTATTTGTTGTGTAACCTATTTCCATCCCTAGAGTGCCTGCATCAGTAATTTTTTTCAGTATCCATTTGTCACCCACAGATTAGAAACAGCATTTCTTCCATATGCAAATATATTATTTACATTGAAATGGAAGCCACAGGTACATTCTGAGAAGCGAAAGGCACAAGAAGCTTCTTTTTTTTTTGTATTTGATATAAAAGTTTTCACTCTACTTTAAGAACATGAATGGACTGCATATAAATCTGTAAGAAAAGTTACCAGATGCACAAGGAAAACTTAATTCCTGGAGCAAGATATAGAACAGAGTAATGAACATACTGTAGTTAGTCAAGATAGCCTAGGTAAAATGCAACTGCAAATAATTCCAAAATTTCAGTGGCTTAACTCAATACATTTGTCTTTTATGAAATCTACCCGTCTGGAGATGAGGATGAGGATGGCTGTTGGGGGAGGTCATCTAGAAGACGTGACCATGGTTTGACTGGTGAACCGGACCCATGCTATTAGAGCCCTCTCACCCCTTCAGAATGTGCATTCTGCTTGCCTCCCCTGCTCCTTGAAGTTGCCCCAAGAATACAGGCTTGAGATAGTAATATAGTGATTTATAGAAACTTATAGAAACTTTTAAAGTTCTCACGAGCCAGCGCAGAGATCTAGTCGTCTTGCAGCCACCCAAGACAAGTCTTGTAAGTAAGGGCCCTTACTTATTACACCTGCCACTTACCAAAGTAGAGTGGTCTGCCTCTTTCTTAAAGGTCTCTTGGCTCTCCAAGAACTGGGGCCAATTTCACATTACAATGGTGAGCTCCTGAGGTCACAAAGCAACTGTGATACAGTTGTCAGATAAAGGATAGTGACAGAGATGTATTATTACAAACTGGTTATAAAGGCTGAGAAGTCCCAAGATCTTTTGGAGACTCAGGAGAGCCAGTGGTTTTGTTTCAGTCCACATCCAAAGGCCTGAAAAGTTGAAGAGCCTATGATGTAAGTTCCAATGTGAATCTCAATCCAAAGACAAAAAAGACAAATGTCTCAAAAGGAAGACAGGCAGAAAAAGCAAATTCTTGCTTAACTCTGACTTTTTTTCTACTCAAGCCTTCAGTAGATTGGGTGAGCCCACCCACAGTGAGGAGGACAATCTGCTTTATTCAATCTACAGATTCAAATCCTGCATAAAATCCTTCACAGACATATTCAGGATAATGTTTAACCAAATATCTGGGCACTCTGTGGCCCACTTAAGTTGACACACAAAATTAACCATTACAAGGGGTGTCAAAGTTTATCTCAGAAAGGAAAGATATTCTTAGAACTTGAGACCTTAGATTCTGAGTTATAAATCCCATGTATCTTTCTCCCTACATTGCTGTGTAGACTGCCCTCTTTCTTATTAGCTTTATTTCTAAAAGTGAGTGGGAAAATTATCACCTTTTTTGTTATGAATGTGCAAAGGAAGATTGGATTTTCCATTTTCGAGCTTATTGTTTCAGTTAATAACTATGATAGCATCATTTCCAAGTAATGTTGTTGTGTTGTCTTTGAACTCTTAAACATGCACTCTAATTTTACACTTGAGGAATAGAAAGGTGTGGTGGTTAAAAGCATGGGTTGTGAAAAAAACACCTGAGAAGTATGGATTAGTTGAAGTGAGTTAGTGTTAAGTGAATGGAACAGTGTTTAGTGCACAATAATAAATATTCCAGTGTTACCTTTCAATATTTCCAGTTTTAGAATTCCTCTAAAATAAGTTCCCAGAGATGATTTGTTAGGGTGAAGGTAGGTACATTTTAAATATTAAGAGATAGAGACAATTTCCCTCTAAAAACATTTTTCCCCTCATGTAAATAGAGCTTAATCACTCAAAATATAGTTTGATTAAAATTCAGATGTAAACAGTAGAAAAGTCTTGGTTGATTCAATGTGAATGTTGTCTGATGATGTGAAGTGATTTCTAAAACTCTCCAGATCTGCTACCTGAAGAAGTTAGGGATGGCTTGTCTGAATGATTTTTTTTTAATGAAAGAGATTTCTTCTATTACTCTGTGAAAATCTTGGGTAGACTGAGGAGAAGGAGGAAATGCCACCCTCTTTTTCTTTAATTCCTAAGAAACAGAATTAAAATTTCAGGGCAAATTTGCATAAATTTCGAAGCACTTGCATAATATACTAGTTTTTTCTCAAGGAAATGAAGATATTAAAGTGAAATGCTCAAAGAAAATATGCAAACCTTCTATTGCCTAGAGATTGGAAATCTGATCAGGGGAAAGTAACTGTAGCCTGCTCTGTTCTCTCTCCTTTGCGTGATTACAGAAAAAAACAAAATAAAAAACAAACCAAAAAAAACTCATCTGACATTTCTAACCTTAAGCACAACAGTGGTTTTCTTTTTCTTTCTTTCTTTTTTCTTTTTTTTTTTTGATGGTCCTGAGAGCTATCTTTGCTATTCTCTCGTGCTTCTTGTTTATTGGATTCCCCCCGACTCAGGGACTTACATGTGACCTGAAGGATGGGTGTAATATGATGCCTGGATAAGCAATTAAATTTCATAATGAAGGACCTGAACTCATGGCACCATGTTGGCCCTATGGTTGCATAAGAAGCTAATCTCTACCTGCCAGGCAGAAGATAAAGATGAGAAGGGCATTAGAGACCAAAAATTTTGATTACCATCAGATAAGGATATTGTCAGCATAATGACTCAGAATAATTCTAAGAATAGTGTTCTGGTTACATCACATTTGGCACAATAAAGGCAGGGCAGGGTGGGCTGATGTATCCTCAGGGAAAGGATAGTTAAGGTAAATTTTAGACTCCAGCTTTTCTGGGCGTTGGGATAAGAGACACCAAAAAAAAGGGAGCATTCCTCATTCACCAGATTGATGGCAGTCTATGTTGTGGTGGACATGCCACAATTTGCTTAATTAGGCAGAGAGTCGGAAGGCAGATGTCTGAGATGAAGTTGCCAACAGAACAGTATCTGGTAAGGACTCTCTTCCTGGATTGTAGATGGCAGCTTTCTTGCTATGTTCTCACATGGCAGAAAGAAAGGGGTGTGGGGGGAGAGAGAGAGAGAGATAGAGAGCAAGAGCCCTCTGGTGTCTCTTCTTATTAGGGCATTAATCCCATTATGAGGACCCCACTTTCATGAGCTCATCTAAATCTAGTTACCTCCCAAAGATTTTTCATTCTCTCTCCCTCTGGAGACTAACATTGTTCTGGTTGATGACGATTCCATGAGCATGGGTCTCACAATGAGGAGGATGTACAAGAGAATTCTGAGGTGACCTCAAAGGACATGTGATTTAAGTGAGGCATAAATATTATGTTTAGCCACTGATTTTGAAGTTGTGATACTTCACTACTTTCATATATCCAAATTGATATAGGTTCATATAACCCTGAAATGGGCAAGGTGAAAATAGAAAGTTGAGCCATACAGATTCCATATGGATTATATCAGAGTAATTGACCAGTAACAGCTTTAAATATGCCACACTTGATTTGACTGAATTAACTATTTAATTCTGACAGTTGTTTTCATAAAAGAAACATCCCTTATGACACTCTTTTATAGGCAAATTTCCTTGAGGAGTTTGAGCAGAAAGCAAGAAAGAGAACCAGACCTACCACTGGGAAACATATTCAAACTATTTAACAACACCAATGGAATCAGCAATTCAGTGAGGTGGCCTTCAGTAGAGAGGAATTAGCCTCAGTTCAACAGTTTGAAGCTACCCTCCAGTGTTAATGCTTTTCTACTTTCCCTGAGCTTTCAGTAAGGTCTTGTTAAGTGTCTCAGTATATTCAGATCTGTGGAAAAAAACTGAGGGCGAATTCTGTGTATGTGACAAGTGGTGTCGTACTGGTAGCAATACTATGAAAGAGTTATGGTAGTTTTAGGACTGTGGGGATAACTGGGAGTGGTCTGGGCGAGTGGTCTGGGCAATTGGTCTGTGGACAAAGCACGGTGGTATGCAGAATCAGGTGATATTGGGTTGCAAACCACTGTACAGATTCAGTTAATTTTATGTGAACTAACATACTCTCTCCCTTCTCTATAATTCCCTTGAAATACTAGATAGGGATGGAAATTCTGAAACGGGAGCTAAATCCTGCTATCCTCCTGAAGAAATTATTAATACCATAGATTTGAAGTTTAAATAATAATGGGACTGCAGTTGAACCCTTTAGCTGATGCATTCTGGCCACAGTTGTGTTAATGCATTGTAGTTATAAGTTGAGTTACTAATACACAGTTAATATCTGAGCAAATATTTCATTGATTTCCTGTAACCTTGGTGCTGAATTAAGAAGATCAGCTATTTTGACCAAAATTATCCATATCAGCCTTTCCCATTTCCATGAATTTACAAGTTCTTTCTTTTTATGCCTATGTTGATGAGGCTTAACAATGTTTAATTTTATTCAAGTCCTATACTTCAGGAAAAGAATGATAGTTAAGACACCTCTCCACTGTTTAGTGTGTTCTGGAAAAGTGCTAACTGTAAAAACCTCCCTACCCTCAATATAACTTCGGTAGGTTCCACTCCCACTCTTTCCTAATGACTTAGATAAGACCACCTCCACTCTTACCCAAATTTCCTTATTTACCTGCCATTACAAAACCTTAGGTTCCCTTCCTTTTCTTTGAGATAGTCCTCATTAATGAACATTCTCCCTACTGGAAAACTCTGAATAAAAACATCTCCTTGTCTAGTGCATCTTGTCTTTTTTTTTTCTTTTGAATTTTATTTTATTTTTTTATACAGCAGGTTCTGTACTGGTTATCCATTTTATACATAATAGTGCATATATGTCAATCCCAATCTCCCAATTCACCACACCACCACCACCTCCCCTGCCACTTTCCCTCCTTGGTGTCCATATGTTTGTTCTGTACATCTGTGTCTCAATTTCTGCCCTGTAAACCGGTTCATCTGTACCATTTTTCTAGGTCCCACATATATCCGTTAATATACGATATCTGTTTTTCTCTTTCTGACTTACTTAACTCTGTATGACAGTCTCTAGATCCATCCATGTCTCTAAAAATGACTGAATTTCATTCCTGTTTATGGCTGAGTAATATTCCATTGTATATATGTACCACATCTTCTGTATCCATTCATCTGTTGATGGGCATTTAGGTTGCTTCCATGTCCTGGCTATTGTAAATAGTGTTGCAATGAATATTGGGGTGCATGTGTCTTTTTGAATTATGGTTTTCTCTGGGTATATGCCCAGTAGTGGGATTGCTGGGTCATATGGTAATTCTATTTTTAGTTTTTTAAGGAACCTCCATACTGTTCTCCATAGTGGCTGTATCAATTTACATTCCCACCAACAGAACAAGAGGGTTCCCTTTTCTCCACACCCTCTCCAGCATTTGTCGTCTGTAGATTTTCTGATGATGCCCATTCTAACTGGTGTGAGGTGATACCTCACTGTAGTTTTGATTTGCATTTCTCTAATAATTAGTGATGTTGAGCAGCTTTTCATGTGCTTCTTGGCCATCTGTATGTCTTCTTTGGAGAAATGTCTATTTAGGTCTTCTGCCCATTTTTTGATTGGGTTGTTTATTTTTTTAATATTGAGCTGCATGAGCTGTTTATATATTTTGGAGGTTAATCAAATAAACAACCTAACCTTACACCTAAAGGAACTAGAGAAAGAAGAACAAACAAAACCCAAAGTTAGTAGAAGGACAGAAATCATAAATATCAGAGCAGAAATAAATGAAACAGAAACAAAGAAAACAATAGCAAAGATCAATAAAACTAAAAGCTGGTTCTTTGAGAAGATAAAAAAAATTGATAAACCATTAGCCAGACTCATCAAGAAAAAGAGGGAGAAGACTCAAATCAATAAAATTAGAAATGAAAAAGAAGTTACAACAGACACCACAGAAATACAAAGCATCCTAAGAGACTACTTACTACAAGCAACTCTATGTCAATAAAATGGACAACCTGGAAGAAATGGACAGATTCTTAGAAAGGTATAACCTTCCAACACTGAACCAGGAAGAAACAGAAAATATGAACAGACAAATCACAAGTAATGAAATCGAAACTGTGATTAAAAATCTTCCAACAAACAAAAGTCCAAGACCAGATGTCTTCACAGGTGAATTCTATCAAACATTTAGAGAAGAGCTAACACCTATCCTTCTCAAACTCTTCCAAACAACTGTAGAGGGAGGAACACTCCCAAACTCATTCTATGAGGGCACCATCACCCTGATGCCAAAACCAGACAAAGATACTACGAAAAAAGAAAATTACAGACCAATATCACTGATGAATATAGATGCAAAAATCCTCAACAAAATGCTAGTAAACAGAATCCAACAACACATTAAAAGTATCATACACCATGATCAAGTGGGATTTATCCCAGGGATGCAAGGATTCTTCGATATATGCAAATCAATCAATGTGATACACCATATTAACAAACTGAAGAAGAAAAACCTTATGATCATCTCAACAGATGCAGAAAAAGCTTTTGACAAAATTCAACACCAATTTATGATAAAAACTCTCCAGAAAGTGGGCATAGAGGGAACCTACCTCAACATAATAAAGGCCATATACAACAAACCACAGCAAACATCATTCTCAATGGTGAAAAACAGAAAAAAAACCTAGAATGATATATGCTTAAATGTAACAGTGATGAGTTTTATATTTCTAATTTTTCTAACTTTATGCAAGTGAGAAAAAGAATAAATGATGTGGAAATATATTTGAAAATGTAATATTTTTGAAAGTGAGCAGACTAGGAAACTATTTTAATGGAATTGTGTGGTAAAAAAGTTATGTTTTAAGTAGCCAGATAATTATAAGGATATAGAATAAAGCTACATTATTTAAATCATTGCTGAAATGCAACACTGTGAAATCTTCTACATTCAGCATCTATTTAATATTCACCAGAATTCTAGTTTATGTTTTTACAAACAATGATACTGAGCCTTTGAGCATTAAAGCAGGTATTTATCATAAAGCTAATATTTGATGAACTCAGAACTATTTGACTCACGAACCTGTGTTCTTTCTATTACATCATACTACTCACATTACATACTGTGGAGCTAATCAAAATAATAATGTTAATAAAAACTACCAGACTATCTATAGTTCATATTAAAGATGGATAAAAGATGAATTTTCATTTCTCCTTTTATTACCCAATCTCTGATTTACATTTGAATGTTACAAAAATATTTTTGACTATATGAAGCATTATATCTTAGATGCCTCTCCAAGAGTTTTGTTTTAATCAGTCTCAAATAGATTAAGTGGTTTAATAATGTTGAACTAGTCTAAAAAGATTTACTCTGAAGAAGAATACACAGTGCATAAATAACAAGTGTTTTAACTAGGTGTCATGCTATTATATAGCAATTAGCCCGGAGTATATGTTGTAAGGTAAAGCATTGATTTTATGTGGAACTTTACATTAAACAAAAGAACTCTGTGAACAACATAATAAAGGTCAGCTTCATTATGTCATCTACTCTACTTCATTTTTTTAGGGAAAAGAATATCTTTGGGTAAGCATGAAGTTAATATCTGTGCTTTTAAAATTTTATTTTATTTATTTATTATTTTTGGCTGTGTTGGGTTTCCATTGCTGTGCGTGGGCTTTCTCTAGATGAGGTGAGCGGGGACTACTCTTCGTTGTGGTGCATGGGCTTCTTATTGTGGTGGCTTCTCTTATTGCGGAGCACGGGCTCTAGGCACGCAGGCTTCAGTAGTTGTGGCTCGCGGGGTCTAGAGCGCAGACTCAGTAGTTGTGCCTCAGTAGTTGCGGCGCACGGGCTTAGTTGTTACGCGGTATGTGGGATCTTCCTGGACCAGGGCTCGAACTCGTATCCCATGCATTGGCAGGCGGACTCTTAACCACTGTGCCTCCAGGGAAGCCCTAATATCTGTTTTTAGTCATACTAGTTTCATTATTAAATTTAGCAAATGTACATACTATATTAAATCTTTATTCCATATATATAATATTTTTATTTACATGGAATAAAAACACCTCATTGAATCAATGTCTGCAAACATATTTTTTTCTATTTGGTAATTTATTTTTAAAATATAACTTGACTAAAATGAATTTTGAAAACCCAATATGATAATCTTAAGAAATGCCTTTGAAAATGAAAATTATATCTAACATCTCTGTGGAAGGAAATGTGCTCTTTCAGATAGGTTACGTTCAGGATCATCCTTTTAGATTTAATCAGTCAAGGGTTAGTACTACGTATAATGTACAAATGGAATCAGTGAGGTATGGACCGGCAGAAGGCAGCCAAAGCAGTAATATATGCATGACATATCTTACATTAGGCTATCATTTCCTTTGACTGAATGTCTCCTTTTCAACTCCTAAAATGCAATCTAATGACCTTTCACATTTAAGAGAAAAGTGTCAGCACTTGAGAACTGGGCAGAAGAAAATTCTGTTATTTGTCTGTGACTATCTGGTCACAGATAGTCAGCTTTACTGAGATTCTCAGCTTTACTGAGAATCATCTCTGGGTACTAACTAGGTTATGGCTCATCTTCACGTCTTTGACCTATTCAAAGACATCATGTAAACATTATTTACTGATTTGCTATAGATCGCTCATGGGCTTAAGGGCTTTGTGAGAGGTTGTAAAACATGTCTGTGGCAGTGCCATCTGCTTATAGCATCATTTAACCCAAGCTTAACATTTATACATTCCATCATTTGAGGGGAACGATTAAATAAATTCCTTTTCATACTAAGAGATTACAAGCTCATGGGCCAAACATATCTCATTAATAAACAACCCCCACCACTCCCTGCTGAAATGTGAAGTCCAGGGACAGAAGTCAAAACGGAAGGACACTTTTTAAGATTGTATAACTGGGCCTATGACTTGTTTGAGGATCTATTAATACAGATATGTGTGGAGGAGCAGAAGCGAGGTTAGAGCAAAATCCAAGAAGCAGGAAAAAGTCCTCATGCTGCTGACCCTTAGGCAGAACGTATACATTTTTTCTACAGTTGAGAGGGTCCCTTGAAGACTACTTTTCTCTTCTTTGAGTGCTTTAGAAGAGGAAGCATTACAAGAGTATCAAAGAGAAGCAAGAACTTCACTTTTTCTTGTCCATTCCACCCAGGACTTTTAATTGGGTGGAAAGTTGAGCTACAGTGCCCTCTAATGTCCTTTCCACAAGTTATTAAAGTGCTGTTCAGCTTTTAAACTAAAAAATCATGAACAATTTTCTGGTTTCTAAATTGGAAAGATTTCCAACAAAGTATCATGACTAAACTAAAGCCACCACTTACTTTCCTTTCTGAAAGGGAAATTTTCAAAATGTCTGAGTAGGTTTAGGTATGGAAGTAGCATGTGGTGGATACGAGGAAAACAGAGAAATAGAGATGGAGAAGGAGTCATATTGTCTTCAATTCATAAGCAATATCACTGTGAAGAGATATGCATATGTGGCATTTGCAACGTGGGCAGTGCTAAGTGAAATATGTCCTGGTAATTAATAAGAAACCAAGCCAACCTTGCAGGGTTCATTTTAATATTTTTATATGTCATATGGCTTTGTATTCCAACTAGAAATTTTCATACTCTAGATCTTTTTTTCCTCTCTGGTTTGAATTTATTTAAACTTAATTTCCTTTCCCTTTATTTTTGTAGCCTCTGTTTAACAATTTGATGTCATTCCACTATAGCTCTTTGTAGTCAAGATGTCCCAAGAGCTAGGAAAAAAAGTTGAGAGTCTCATATTTAGGGATGATATTTGACATGTATACATAGAAGCATACAAATTCTTGAGTCATCTGGGCTTCCCTGGTGGCTCAGTGGTTGAGAGTCCGCCTGCCGATGCAGGGGACACGGGTTTGTGCCCCAGTCTGGGAAGATCCCATATGCTGCGGAGAGGCTGGGCCCATGAGCCATGGCCGCTGAGCCTGCGCGTCCGGAGCCTGTGCTCCGCAACGGGAGAGGCCACAAGAGTGAGAGGCCCGCGTACCGCAAAAAAAAAAAAAAAAAAAAATTCTTGAGTCATCAACCAATGAACAAAAGGAAAGATCACACGCAACATGAGCTAATCATATGCCCATAACCTTTGTTAGGCATTTTATTTTTCTAGATAATTGGCCTTACGAAGAATGGAATGGGCAATTGAGTGTACCTCAATCTTACAGAGCTTTAAGCTCCAGTAACTCAACTAGTATACATTTAATGTTCTATTGCTTTGTAGGGGAGAGAAAAAGCTAATTCTCTAAACTCAGAAATGTTGGAAAGGTGGTGGTGGTAAAAGGAGGCTCTTTAAGTAGAGAAAAAAAATTGGCCCCCAAAATCATAGTCAGAAAATGTATAGGATACATCGATAATTCAATTCAATTCAACTCAATAAACTATAATTTCACTGGGAGATCACACCAGGAGATTATTAGCTGAGAATAAGTTCTCTAATAATCATTGGAACAAAAATAAATTATTAGGAACATATACAGAAACTGGCCTTTTAGTGATTATGATGGTCCCTATTTTGTAATTTTCATAAAAAAGTCAATATGGTCATGTGTACTCTAATAAATACTTTCTTTCCCAATACTTGGCACTTCTGATCCTGGATTTCCATGTCATGATGACCTAGGTAAAGTTTTCAGAAATCCTGGTTTAAACCAAATTAAGAGTTATGACCATATATTGTAATTTCTGGACAACAGCAACAATACCATTCTGAATTTGCAGACAGAAGTGTGTTAACTAGGACACCCTGTCTATAATGCACGTAAAAATTCAGGAAAAAATGTTGGACCTGATGATACAGAATGAAAAATGAAGGAATGCAAATTATGGGAACCATAAAGAAATACCTTATTAATTTCATTGTAGGGTCAATTGCTAATATGAGTTAAGTATAAAGGGTTGTGTGAGGGGATGCCAACAAAGACATTCTTGCCATTTTCTCTCCCCCATCTATAAATAATGTAAGAAAGCAGGTTTTTTGTTTGCTTGCTGGTTTTGTTCTGTTTTTAATTCCATATGTGGTTTGAGGCAGATTGTGCTTAAAATAAAGTTACTAGGCTATGAAATCGGTTTCATGGAAGTTTGAAAAAATTAGAAGGGATTTAAGGCCTCTGACATACTGTACCACTGCTATTTTTTCTTTGAGTTATAATTAATATGTAAACTTCAGATATACAATAGTGATATTATATTTTTATACATTAGGAAGGTATTTTTAAAATATAGTTATTTGAAGAATTTTAAAAAATTGCTGATTGTGTGTTTGGATATATAATAATATGTATACCAAGTACTCACATGTATGCTTCTTTAAATATTCAAAGTATATAGACGATATAGCAGTAAGTATATTATGCAACTAAGTGTTCTTTTTATGGATTCTTCATTTGTTCTTCCATTCTTTCATTACATTTTTATGAAATTCCATATATGAGCCAGGCTAAGAACATATGTTTCTCACTGGGAGTATTTTAAAGCAAAGTATTGTAAGTGCATATTCTGACAAATTTTATCTTGCAGTTTGATCCTTTAATTAGATCCTTCCAGTTGCTTAAGATATAAGATTTGACAACTCTGGAATTCTTGTGCAGATATGCCCTTTTCATAAAAGAAAAAAGACCATAGGCGTCAGATTAAAATAGAGGAGTGTCTGAATTCCAACTTTTCAGAATTACGTGAGATATAAGTGTGTGAAGCCCACTGTACACTGTAGATACTAACAAATGATAGGTGTTGCTGCTGTTTGGATTTCTTTGGAGGCAGACATTTTCCCTCAGTATGTGCTTCCACACTGCAGATCAGCAGATTGAATAAATGTGCGCATGTATACATTTAAGTTTTCCCACTCCCATGTTCAGTCATAACACAACAAAATAGTTTAATAAAATAAACTGTGTCATATCATGTCATTTATTATCAGATTATATAAGGAAAATAAAACTTATAGACAATCTCACTCTTTGAAATATGCATTCTCATCATTCATGTCCTTGGATACACTACAAGAATTTTAATCATGTAGTCCTTTTGAGCTTTCTGCTATCTGTCCTACTAATAGCTTACACTTCAGTATTTTGATAAATGAAAGGCCATTAGTCATGAATCACTCTCTTCCAGAATCAACCCTTAGCTGGAATCTGAACTCTTTCCTTTATCTGGAAGTCAGCATAACATCCATATCACAGCTTTAGCCTCAGCACCTTATTCTGCATCACTGACATATTATTTGTATTTTACTGTTTTTTTTTTTTCCTCTAGCCAAAACCAAAGTTACACCCTAGAACATCATCATTTCTTGTTCTTTTCCAATGATAAAAAACAAGATGGAAAAGAAAATTTACTTTCACTACCAGAAACTGAGAGCAAGCTCTGTTTTCTGGAGCTCTTATTGAAAAAAAAAATCATGATATTACTCACACTAGTTGTGAATTCATAGTCCTTACATGAATGATGTAATGGAGTTACAGAAGTTACTTCTAATTCTTTTTCTTCATGGTAGGATCATTTTTTTTCCTGCTGTAGTAGATATAAAGAATGACTCACCAATCTAATTTTCCTAAGTTCAGGCAAACCCACACACAGACACACAAAGGCACACAAACACACACACACGATGTATCTTTGGCATTCTAACTCACCACATTTTCACAACTTCATATATCATTTTCCCCTGTAATTCACTCTTATTTTCTTAGTTATCATTTTGCTTTCTCGGAGCTTTAAAATTTTGATGCACTTAATAACTGTCTTATATTCACTGATTCTTATTTCCAGGAGCAAAATTCATCCTTCTGCAGCCTTGAGCACTACTTTCATTTGTTATTCATTCAATATTCATTATATCTATTGTAATATGAATCATGTTTAACTTCTCACAGCAAATTCAATGTGTATGGTAAATTAGATCCTTGGGGGAATGTACAATAGTTTGAAAAATAAAATTGACTAGTATGACCTTCTTTGAATTTCCTAGGCCAGTGATTTTCAGCCTTATCAGACACAACTCTTTTTAAAAAAATTTTACTACTTGAACTTCACAGACAATATGGCTTACTTGCCTCATAAACGAATACAATTGATTGATACATCACTTAACTGTAATGCAGAAGAGAAATAGAAGAAAATAAAGTTATAATACAATAATTTGTTTTAATACACAAATGCATTATCACAACGAAGCAGTCAGATGCTCCTATGTAAGCCGACTCACTTGGAATCCAACAATTAGAAATGCAGACAGATATTGGTGTGTTGCATTAAATTGGCAGTTTTAATGCCAAGTAACTAGTGCATAGGTACACTAATACACAAGTAACATTGCCATCAATAGTATAATTTTCTACAATGGTGGACAACTGTTTAAAAAGATCTGAACAACATCAACAAAAATAGTGCAATAGACTTATTATTTTGTAGTTGCCTTTTCTGGAAAGCTCAGTTATATTAAAACTGTGCTACTTCTGTTGAAGATGACTGTGAGAGTCTAGGAGAAAGGTAGCTGCAATTCTACTGATCAGCAATCCCTAAACCTCTAAAAATAAGTGTACTTAACGATCTTGCTGAAATTCTGTTTGTTCTGAAAGTTGTCCTAAAATAGAACCTGTTCTGATTCTTTTAACCTGAGGAATATTTAATCAAATTTTAAACTTCCTTTTTGAATATAGAAACAATGTTTAAAAGTTTATAAGTTGATTAATGTAAATATTTGCCACATTCAAAACAGAAGTGCAATATATATTATAATTTAAACCATACAATAATTTAACATGTTTTTTGAGTGTCTTCTCTATCTCAGACTCACTTAAAGTGCTCTTAGAAGAATAAGTCCTACAAATATATCTTTGGGTCAATTGTGAGTCCCATAGGGCCAGAAACTAGTGGTTTCCCAAGAATACAAGGCAAATGTATTTATTTTTCTGGTGGAAATACAATCTGTTAAACATCATATAGGGTAGTCAATACCTTCAATAATTTTCTTTTAGTATCTTTAGTATGCCAATAACTTGGGATACAATTCCATTACTCTAAGTACTTATTCATCAGAATTTTAAAATGCATTTAAATAATAAGATCTTCATTTACAAGGCAATGTTATAGGCACACAGAATCACAAAGCCACAGTATTTATAGTAAATGCTTTAATAATGGAATGTGTAGTGAAAAGCTTCTAGTGAATTCCTCTATCCATTCTCCTAATAGATGCAATGCTGTCATATGCCAAGAAAGCTCTTGTAATACATTTTAAACAAAACAAAGCACTTTTAAAAATTTACTTTTTAAAGAATATTTAGTTTACTAGGTTGTATCAGTTCTTTGCATTATAGATACTGCTTTTAATTCATATCTGACAAACATTTTCAGTATTACTCATGATGAAACTAATAATTTTTTGCGTACTGGAGGTCAGCACCTTTGCTGAAGTTTGCAGTCAAACTCCTCAAGAAAAATATAACTACACCAATGAGGACTGCATAATTCATTACAGACTTATAATTAATAAAATGACTAATGAAGATTAAAGTAACGTTTCTTCTGCCACATACGTTGGTGCACAATTAGATTCTATTAGATTGAAGCTGGAATGTCAGAGTCACTCTTTTAAGGGCTAGATTTTCATTCCTGCTAGGCCCACCATGTAGACTGATTTTCACTGCTTCACAGCCTCTTATTACACTTTTGGCATTGAGAGGCAACTCTGATCACGAGCATTTACCCTTCCACTGTGGTTGGCATAGGGTGTGAATCCCAGCATGGATTTCTCTTGGCCTTTATCCAAAAAGATTTTGTTCTACAAGTGGCAAAACATCCTATTCTCAGCTACGTGGCTCCAAAGCATGCACATGGGAATAGGAGCCATGGCAAGCCGTTCTGAACAAGGACTTTTCGCTAATGAGTTAATTCATTGAACCCTCAATATCTAGACCGTAAAAAAAGCAAGCCAGATGCTTGAGTCCTGCTGCTTCTGTCTTTCAATCCCATTTAATTTTGTCTTTTACTTTTTGCTATGGTAAGACTAAACTGTTTTTACAAAAATTGAACAAAACAAACAAATACGTATTTACTTGACTACCCTAGAATGATAATGAAATAAATAGTTTATAAATTCAAAACCTCCATTTAAAAGCAGAAACTATTCAGTAAATACACTGCTTAATAGATGTGTTCTGCTCTGGGTACTGAGAGAATTAATACACATATTAGTTAGATCACAGAAAATCACAGTAAACAATTTCCACATCTGAGGTTACTTTTTAACTTAAGATGAGAAGAACTGAATCCCCACAATAAGTAAATTCTACACATTTTACTAAAACATTAATTTATCCATACCATAGAGAGATCATAGTTAAATGAACATATATTATTTTAGAAGACAGAGTAGAAACAATAATGGCTGTATTCCTGTTCTCAAGATATTTCCATTCTAGACAGAAAGAGATATAGACACATGTTTTCAGCACAAGTAATTACAGAAGTTCCGAGGAGGGAGAGAATATTGGTGTCAGGAGTGTTACAAAGAAGTGTCATCATGTGGAAGAATGATTTCAGAATAAGAGATGAAGAATAGGTCAAAAGAGGTAGAGTAAAAGCAATTACTAAGGGATGAACTAGTGACATACTATTAATTAGAAAATATAATCTGACAAATGTGTTTTAGTGGAAACTAAACTATATAATAAAATTGGAATTTTGAAAGAAAATGGAGGATGATATATTTAAAGACTGGTAAAGAGTACAACCTGACTAAGAGGATCTTAAAAAGTTAAACTAGAAGAGGAAATTGGGGTATTCTCTGAAGTCCCACTGAGAAATTGATATCCTTCAAGTGAAGTCACTAAAGGTTTCAAGAAGAATGATAAACATGAACAATAACTGCGGAGAATGGATAGGATGAGGAAAAGCTATTGACAGTTGTGATAGATCAGATACTAATTAATTAACTGACAATGGAAGGATGAAAATTTGAGTCATGGAACAAAAAGTTTATAGAAGAAATTAGGTAGGGGAGACGGCTTCAAGATGGAGGAAGAGTAAGACGTGGAGATCACCTTCCTCCCCACAAATACATCAGAAATACATGTACATGTGAACAACTCCTACAGAACACCTACTGAACACTGGCAGAAGACCTCAGATCTCCCAAAAGGCAAGAAACCCACCATGTACCTGGGTAGGGCAAAAGAAAAAAGAAACAGAGACAAAAGAATAGGCACGGGACCTGCACCAGTAGGAGGGAGCTGTGAAGGAGGAAAGGCTTCCACACACTAGGAAGCCGCTTTGCAGGCGGAGACTGCAGGTGGCAGAGGGGGAAGCTTCAGAGCCGTGGAGGAGAACACAGCAACAGGGGTGCGGAGGGCAAAGCGGGGAGATTCCCACACACAGGATCGGTGCCGACCAGCACTCACCAGCCTGAGAGGCTTGTCTGCTCACCTTCGGGGGCGAGCAGGGGCTGGGAGCTGAGGCTTGGGCTTCGGAGGTCAATTCCCAGGTAGAGGACTTGGGTTGGCTGCGTGAACACAGCCTGAAGGGGGCTAGCGCGCCACAGCTAGCTGGGAGTCCCAGAAAAAGTCTGGAGCTGCCGAAGAGCCAAGAGACTTTTTCTTCCCTCTTTGTTTCCTGGTGTGCGAGGAGAGGGGATTAAGAGCGCCCACTTAAAGGAGCTTCAGAGACGGGCGCGAGCCATGGCTGTCAGCGTGGACCCCAGAGACTGGCATGCGATGCTAAGGCTGCTGCTGCAGCCACCAAAAAGCCTGTGCGAGCACAGGTCACTATCCCCACCTCCCCTCCCAAGAGCCTGTGCAACCCGCCACTGCCAGGGTCCCGTGATCCTGGGACAACTTCCCCGGGAGAATGCACGGCGCGCCTCAGGCTGCTGCAACGTCACTCTGGCCTCTGCCACCGCAGGCTCACCCTGCATCCGTACCCCTCCCTCCCCCCAGCCTGAATGAGCCAGAGCCCCCAGATCAGCTGCTCCTTTAACCCCACACTGTCTGAGCAAAGAAGAGATGCCCTCAGGTGCCCTATATGCAGAGGCGGGTCCAAATCCAAACCTGAACCCCAGAAGCTGTGTGAACAAAGAAGAGAAAGGGAAATTTCTTCCAGCAGCCTCAGGAGCAGCAGATTAAACCTCGACATCAACTTGATGTACCCTGCATCTGTGGAATACATGAATAGACAACGAATCATCCCAAAATGAGGAGATGGAATTTGGGAGCAAGGATATATATATATATATATATATATTTCCCTTTTTCTCTTTTTTTGAGTATGTGTATGCTTCTGTGTGTGATTTTGTCTGTATAGCTTTGCTTTTACCATTTGTGCTAGGGTTCTGTCTGCCCTTTTTTTTTGTATAGTTTTTAGCACTTGCTATCACTGGTGGATTTGTTTTTTGGTTTGGTTGCTCCCTTCTTTCTTTTTCTTTTTTTATTACTTTAAAAAGATTTTTTATAAAAGTATTTTTGATTTTACTTTATCTTACTTTATTTTATCTTCTTCTTTCTTTTTTCCCCCCTTTTATTCTGAGCAATGTGCATGACAGGCTCTTGGTGCTCCAGCCAGACATCAGGGCTGTGCCTCTGAGGAGGAAGAGCGAAGTTCAGGACACTGGTCCACAACAGACCAAGCTCCAGGTAATATTAAATGGCAAAAATATCCCAGAGATCTCCATCTCAATGCCAAAACCCAGCTCGACTCAACGACCAGCAAGCTACAGTGCTTGACACCCTATGCCAAACAACTAGCAACACAGGAAGACAACCCCATCCATTAGCAGAGAGGCTGCCTAAAATCATAGTAAGTTCACAGACACCCCAAAACACACCACCAGACGTAGACATGCCCACCAGAAAGACAAGATCTAGCCTCATCCACCAGAACACAGGCACTAGCCCCCTCCACCAGGAAGCCTACACAACCCACTGAACCAAACTTAGCCACTGGGGACAGACACCAAAAACAATGGGAACTACGAACCTGCAGCCAGCAAAAAGGAGACCCCAAACACAGTAAGGTAAGCAAAATGAGAAGACAGAGAAATACACAGCAGATGAAGGAGCAAGGTAAAAACCCACCAGACCAAACAAATGAAGAGCAAATAGGTAGTCTACCTGAAAAAGAATTCAGAATAATAGTAAAGAGGATCCAAAATTTTGGAAATAGAATGAGCAAACAAACAGTGATGAACAACACAATAAATGAAATTAAAAGGATCAACAGCAGAATAACTGAGGCAGAAGAACGGATAAGTGACCTGGAAGATAAAATAGTGGACATAACTAATGCAGAGCAGAATAAAGAAAAATGAATGAAAAGAATTGAGGACAGTCTCAGCGAACTCTGGGACAACATTAAACGCACCAACATTCGAATTATGGGGTCCCAGAAGAAGAAGAGCAAAGAAAGAGGCTGAGAAAATATTTGAAGAGATTATAGTTGAAAACTTCCCTAATATGGGAAAGGAAATAGTTAATCAACTCCAGGAAGCACAGAGAGTCCCATACAGGATAAACCCAAGGAGAAACACGACAAGACACATATTAATCAAACTATCAAAAACTAAATACAAAGAAAAAATATTAAAAGCAGCAAGGGAAAACAACAAATAACACACAAGGGAATCCCCATAAGGTTAACAGCTGACCTTTCAGCAGAAACTCTGCAGGCCAGAAGGGAGTGGGAAGACACATTTAAAGTGATGAAGGAGAAAAAACTACAACTAAGATTACTCTACCCAGCAAAGATCTCACTCAGATTTGACGGAGAAATTAAAACCTTTACAGACAAGCAAATGCTAAGAGAATTCAGCACCACCAAACCAGCTTTACAACAAATGCTAAAGGAACTTCTCTAGGCAGGAAACACAAGAGAAGGAAAAGACCTACAATAACAAACCAAAAACAATTAAGAAAAAGGTAATAGGAACATACATATTGATAATTACCTTAAATGTAAATGGATTAAATGCTCCAACCAAAGACACAGACTGGATGAATGTATACAAAATCAAGATGTGTATATATGCTGTCTAAAAGAGACCACTTCAGACCTAGAGGCACATACAGACTGAAAGTGAGAGGGTGGAAAAAGATATCCCATGCAAATGGAAATCAAAATGAAGCCAGATTAGCAATTCTCATATCAGACAAAATAGACTTTAAAACAAAGACTATTACAAGAGACAAAGAAGGACACTACAGAATGATCCAGGGATCAATCCAAGAAGAAGATATAACAATTGTAAATATTTATGCACCCAACATAGGAGCACCTCAATCTATAAGGCAAATGCTAACAGCCATAAAAGGGGAAATCGACAGTAACACAATCACAGTAGGGGACTTTAACACCCCACTTTCACCAATGGACAGATCATCCAAAATGAAAATAAATCAGGAAACACAAGCTTTAAATGATACATTAAACAAGATGGACTTTATTGATATTTATAGCACATTCCATCCAAAAACAACAGAATACACATTCTTCTCAAGTGCTCATGGAACATTCTCCAGGATAGATCATATCCTGGGTCACAAATGAAGCCCTGGTAAATTTAAGATAATTGAAATTGCATCAAGTATCTTTTCTGACCACAATGCTATGAGATTAGATATCAATTACAGGAAAAAATCTGTAAAAACTACACACACACGGAGGCTAAACAATACACTACTTAATAACCAAGAGATCACTGAGGAAATCAAAAATTACCTAGAAACAAATGACAATGAAAACACAACGACCCAAACCTACGGGATGCAGCAAAAACAGTTCTAAGAGGGAAGTTTATAGCAATAAAATCCTACCTTAAGAAACAGGAAACATCTCAAATAAACAACCTAACTTTACACCGAAAGCAATTAGAGAAAGAAGAACAAAAAACCCCCAAAAGTTAGCAGAAGTAAGTAAAGAAATCATAAAGATCAGATCAGAAATAAATGAAAAAGAAGTGAAGGAAAAAATAGCAAAGATCAATAAAACTGAAAGCTGGTTCTTTGAGAAGACAAACAAAATTAATAAACCATTAGCCAGACTCATCAAGAAAAAAAGGGAGAAGACTCAAAACAACAGAATTAGAAATGAAAAGGGGGAAGTAACAACTGACACTGCAGAAACAAAAAGGATCATGAGAGATTACTACAAGCAACTATATGCCAATAAAATGGACAACCTGGAAGAAATGGACAAATTCTTAGAAATGCACAACCTGCCGAGACTGAACCAGGAAAAATAGAAAATATGAACAGACTAATCACAAGCACTGAAATTGAAACTGTGATTAAAAACCTTCCAACAAACAAAAGCCCCAGACCAGATGGCTTCCAAGGCGAAGTCTATCAAACATTTAGAGAAGAGCTAACACCTGTCCTTCTCAAATTCTTCCCAAATATAGCAGAGGGAAGAACACTCCCCCAAACCCATTCTGCGAGGCCACCATCACCCCGATACCAAAACCAGACAAAGATATCATAAGAAAGAAAACTACAGGCTAATAACTCTGATGCACATAGATGCAAAAATCCTCAACATAATACTAGCAAACAGAATCCAACAACTTATTAAAAGGATTATACACCATGGTCAAGTGGGGTTTATCCCAGGAATGCAAAGATTATTCAGTATAAGCAAATAGATCAATGTGATACACCATATTAAAAATTGAAGGAGAAAAGTCATATGGAAATCTCAATAGATGCAGAAAAAGCTTTTCACAAAATTCAACACCCATTTATGATAAAAACCCTCCAGAAAGTAGGTGTAGAGGGAACCTACCTCAACATAATAAAGGCCATATATGACAAACCCACAGCCAACATCGCTCTCAATGGTGAAAAAGTGAAACCATTTCCACTAAGATCAGGAACAAGACAAGGTTGCCCACTCTCACCACTATTACTCAACATAGTTTTGGAAGTTATAGGCACAGCAGTCAGAGAAGAAAAAGAAAAAAACGGAATCCAAATCGGAAAAGAAGTAAAATTGTCACTGTTTGCAGATGACATGATACTATACATAGAGAATCCTAAAGATGTTACCAGAAACCTACTAGAGCTAATCAATGAATTTGGTAGAGTAGCAGGATATAAAGTTAACACACAGAAATCTCCTGCATTCCTATTCAATAATGATGAAAAATCTGAAAGAGAAATTAAGGAAACACTCTCATTTACCACTGCAACAAAAATACCTAGGAAAAAATCCTACCTAGGGAGACAAAACATCTTTATGCAGAAAACTATAAGACACTGATGAAAGAAATGAAAGATAATACAAACAGATGGAGAGATATACCATGTTCTTGGATTGGAAGAATCAACACTGTGAAAATGATTATACTACCCAAAGCAATCTACAGATTCAGTTCAATTGTTATCAAACTACAATGACATTTCTCAGAGAACTAGAACTAAAAATTTCACAATAAAGAAACAAAAAACACCCCGAATAGCTAAAGCAATCTGGAGAAAGAAAAACGGAGCTGGAGGAATCAGCCTCCCTGACTTGACTATATAACACAACTACAGTAATCAAGACAATGTGGCCCTTGCACAAAAACAGAAATATAGATCATTAGAATAGGATAGAAAGCCTGGAGATTAAACCCCTGCACATATGGTCACCTTATCTTTGATAAAGGAGGCAAGAGTATACAATGGAGAAAAGACAGCCAGTTCAATAAGTGGTGCTGGGAAAACTGGACAGCTACATGGAAAAGAATGAAATTAGTATGCTCCCTAACACCATACACAAAAGTAAACTCAAAATGGATTACAGACCTAAATGTAAGGCCAGACACTATAAAACTCTTAGACGAAAATATAGGCAGAACACTCTATGACATAAATCACAGGAAGATCCTTTTTGACCCACCTCCTAGAGAAATGGAAATAAAAACAAAAATAAACAAATAGGACCTAATGAAACTTAAAAGCTTTTGCACAACAAAGGAAACCTTAAATAAGACGAAAAGACAGCCCTCAGAATGGGAGAAAATATTTGCAAACGAAGCCACTGACAAAGGATTAATCTCCAAAATATATAAGCAGCTCATGCAGCTCAATACCAAAACAAAGAGAAAACCCAGTCCAAAAATAGGCAGAAGACATAAACAGACATTTCTTCAAAGAAGATATACAGATTGCTAACAAACACATGAAAGGATGCTCAACATCACTAATCATTAGAGAAATGCAAATCAAAACTGCAATGAGGTATCACCTCACACCGGTCAGAATGGCCATCATCAAAAAATCTACAAACAATAAATGCTGGAGAGGGTGTGGAGAAAAGGGAACCCTCTTGCACGTTGGTGGATGTAAATTGATACAGCCAATATGGAAAACAGTATGGAGGTCCCTTAAAAAACTAAAAATAGATCTACCATACAACCCAGAAATCCCACTACGGGGCATATGCACTGAGAAAACCATAATACAAAAAGAGTCATGTACCACAATGTTCACTGCAGATCTATTTACAATAGCCAGGACATGGAAGCAACCTAAGTGTCCATCGACAAATGAATGGATAAAGAAGATGTGGCACATATATACAACGGAGTATTAGCCATAAAGAGAAATGAAATTGAGTTATATTTAGTGAGGTGGATGGACCTGTCATACAGAGTGAAGTAAAAGAGAAAGACAAATATTGTATGCTAACACAAAAAAATGGCTTAAAAAAAAAAAAGGTTCTGAAGAACCTAGGGGCAGGACAGGAATAAAGACGCAGACATAGAGAATGGACTTGAGGACACAGGGAGGGGGAAGGGTAAGCTGGGACAAAGTGAGAGAGTGGCATAGACATATATACACTACCAAATGTCAAATAGATAGCTAGTGGGAAGCAGCCATATAGCACAGGGAGATCAGCTTGGTGCTTTGTGACCACCTCGAGGGGTGGGATAGGATAAGCAGGACGAGACCCAGGAGGAAGGGGATATGGGTTTATATGTATACATATAGCTGATTCATTTTTTTATACACCAGAAACTATCACACCATTGTAAAGTAATTATACTCTAATAAAGATGTTATAAAAAATCAATAAATACTGGAAAACTTAGCAGCAAATGTGGTAAGATATTGAATGAACAGTTATAAACTACTTGTATCTCTGTTATTCTGAATAACATTTTTGGAAAGACAAATGGAAATGTTATAAGATATACACATACTCATACCTACTGATTCAGTTATGTTTTCCCTAAGAATTTAACATAAAAAATAATTCAACCTAAGGAAAAACGTGACTTTGTACATATTAAGTTTTTAAGTAAACATAAGAACCACAACTTGGAAAATTAAAATGTTAATAAATGAAATATGCTGTGGATATTGAGACTTGGAATCATTAAGGTTGTGTCAAAACATTTTTTAAAAGATCTATGAATAAAATGTAAAAGAGAATTAAAAACAAGAACTTTATGCCTATGACTCTAAAATGCTTGGGTGCATATGTAGGCACACTGAAGATGATGTTTCTGAATTAAAATTTTTGCGTAAAGTTTATACTAAAATTATTTTTTTCTTAAAAATAGTATTAGTTTTAATAGGGATAATAGCAGCAATAACATACTACTCGTAGAAGTATCAATTATTAAAGTTCTTCTCTATTGCATGCTTTCAGTATAAGAAAACATCTGCTAGTAGAAGAGTTCAGATGGAATATTTAATATCATAAAGTACTTTGTGTACTGTGTGCATAGAAAATGGAAAATATTATTTGCACTGTATTCATGTAGTTATTTCTCCTGGCCTCTTTATGCATTCTTTCTAACACCTGCATCAAGGCTATGGCAGCCAACTGTAAAAGGTGCCAGATTCTCATCAAAGGATACTTTTTTTGTTACTTAAAAAGTTACTGGTCGCTTCTCTTGTGGGAATTATAATCTGAACCCTTAGTACTACACACACACACACACACACACACACACACACACACAACCATGTAGGGTGGCAGGGTGGGTTCTCTGAATGACATACAGATTTTCTCTAAGTATCAGGTCTCTGCCCTGTTGTATTTAACACAAAATTTATTACTGGCAGAAAGTTCTGGGACAAACCACTGTACAATTTCTCTAGCACTGTGGCATTATTTTTGCAAGTCCAACTGAGTCTGGGCACTTGCCTATTATACAAATTTTCTGGCATTTAAAAATTGTGCTTGCAGGGCTTCCCTGGTGGCGCAGTGGTTGAGAGTCCGCCTGCCGACGCAGGGGACACGGGTTCGTGCCCCGGTCCGGGAAGATCCCACATGCTGCGGAGTGGCTGGGCCCATGAGCCATGGCCGCTGAGCCTGCGCGTCCGGAGCCTGTGCTGCGCAACGGGAGAGGCCACAACAGTGAGAGGCCCGCGTACAGCAAAAAAAAAAAAAAAAAAAAAAAAAAAGTATAGTCATCAGTATGGGACTGGCATAAAAACAAATGAGTAAGCCAATGGAACAAAATCAAGGGCCAGAAATAAACCCAAGCACATACGGTCAACTAATATTTGACAAGAAAGCCAAGAATACTCCATGGAGAAAAGACAGTCTCTTCAATAACAGTGCTGGGATAACTGGATATTCACATCCGAAGAATGAAACAGGATCCATATCTTACACCACCCACAAAATATTAACTCAAAATGGATTAAACACTTAAATGTAAGACCTGAAAACATGGAAATCCTAGAAGAAAACATAGGAATAAAGCTTCTTGACCTAGGCCTTGGTAATAATTTTTAAGATACAACACCTAAAGCACAAGCAACAAAATAAAAAATAAACAAGTGGGGCTATATCAAAGTAAAAAGCTTCTGCACAGCAAAGGAAACCATCAACAAAGTGAAGAGACTAGTCATGGAATGAGACAAAGTATTTGCAAACCATATATCTGATAAGGAGTTAATATCCAAAATACATAAAAAATTCATACAATAGCAAAAAAAAATTTTTAAGTGGACAAAGAACCTGAACAGACATTTCTTCAAAGAATATATACAAAAGGCCAACAGATACATGAAAAGATGCTCAACATCACTAGTCATTAAAGAAATGCAAATTAAAACCACAAAGAACTATAACCTTATGCCTGTTAGAATGGCTGTCATCAAAAAGACAATAGATAACAAATCCTAATGTGGACGCAGAGAAATGGGAACCCTTTTGCACTGTTGGTCGGACTGTAAATTGTACAGTCACTATGAAAAACAGTATGGAGGATCCTCAAAAAAATAAATAGAACTACAATATAATCCAGCAATTTCACTTGTCAGAATATGTCCAAGGGAAATGAAAACACTGACTTGAAAATATATCTGCACCCTCATGTTCATAGCAGCATTATTTACAATAGTCAAGACAGGGAAACAATCAAAGTGTGCATTGATAGATGAATTGATAAAGAAGCTGTGATATAAAAATATACATGGAGTATTATTCAGCTATAAAAAGGAGGAAACCTTGCTATTTGTGACAACATGGATGGATCTTGAAGACATTAGGCTAAGTTAAATAAGTCAGAGAAAGACAAATACTGTATGACGTCACTTATATGTAGAATCTGAAAAATAAAAATAAAAAGCCAAATATCCATAGAAAAAGAGTAGATTTGTGGTTGCTAGAGGTGGAGAGCAGGGGTAGGAGTAATTAGAGGAAGGTGGTCAAAAGGTGCAAACTTCCAGTTATAAGATAAATAAGTGCTAGGGAGCTTATGTACAACACGATGACTACAGCTAACACTGCTGTCTGATATACAGGAAAGTTGTTAAGAGAGGGAAACCTAAGATTTCTCAACACAGGGAGAATTTTTTTTCCTTTTATTCTTTCTTTGCTTTTTATTGTACCTGTATGAGAAGCTGGATGTTAACTAAACCTACTGTGGTAATCATTTCACAATACATGTAAATCAAACCATCATGCTCTACTCCTTAAACTAACACAGTGATTCATGTCAATTATTTCTCAATAAAACTGGGAAAAAACCTTCTGTGCAGTAAAAGACACTGGCAAGAGAGTGAAGAAACAAGACACAGCCTGGGAAAAATGTCTATTTTTATCTGATAAAATGTCTTTATCTAAAACATCTTTATCACATATCTGATAAAGGACTCATTTCCAAATATGAAAATAACTTCTAAAATTCAACAGTAAGAAAAAACCTCATTTAAAAAGTGGGCAAAGTTCTGAACAGACACATCATCAAACCAGATAAACACCTGCCAAATAAGCATATGAAATGTTCAATATCATATGTCATTAAAGAATTATAAATTAAAATAACAGTAAGATACCACTCCACACATACTAGAATGGCCAAAATCGAAAACACTGACAACACCAGTGCTGGCAAGGTTGTGAGGTAATAGCTACTTTCATCTACTGCTGGTATGAATCTGAAATGATATATCCACTTTATTTAAAAGACAGTTTGGCAGTTCCTAATAAACCTAAACATAGTCTTACTATACAATCAAGTAATTGTACTCCAGGTATTTACTCGAATGAGTTGAAAACTTATGTTTACATAAAAGCTCAAACATGATTGCTTATTGCTTTATTCATAGTTGGCCAAATTTTGGAAGCGACCTAGATATCTTTCAATAGGTGAATGGATAAATGAAATGTGGTACATCCATACAACTGAATATTACTCAATGATTAAAAGAAATGAGCTAACAAGCCTCAAAGGTACATGGAAGTACCTTAAATACAAATGAAGAGAAAGAGTTATAGACACAGACAAATATGTGGGGTACAGATTTTTAGGGCAATTAAATTATTCTGTATAATACTGTAATGGTAGATACATTAAATTATACATTTGGCAAAACCCAAAGAAATGTACAACAAAAATGAATGAAACCAAATGTAAACTATAGACTTTAGTTAATACTAATGTATCAATACTAATTCATCAGTTATAACAAACATATCACACCAATGCAAGATGTTAATACTAAAGGGAATTTTGGAAGGGAGGAGAGAGAATACATGGCAATTTCTGTACTTTCTGCTCAAGATTTCTGTAAACTTCGAATTGCTCTAAAAAAATCTAGCCTCTTAATTTAAAAAGGTGGGGATGGGTTAAGATGGATATGTCTGGCAATGTCTGCTAAATCTGGGAATCTTGTTACATTTCCTTTGTAATCTTAGAGGAAGAAATGATACTTATGTCTTTTTAAAATTATTTATTTATTTATTTATGGCTGTGTTGGGTCTTTGTTGCTGTGCACGGGCTTTCTCTAGTTGCAGTGACTGGGGGCTACTCTTTGTTGCAGTGCGTGGGCTTCTCATTGCAGTGGCTTCTCTTGTTGCAGAGCACGGGCTCTAGGCACGTGGGCTTCAGTAGTTGTGGCTCACAGGCTCTAGAGCACAGCCTCAGTAGTTATGGCACACGGGCTTAGTTGCTCTGCAGCATGTAGGATCTTCCTGGGCCAGGGATCGAACGCGTGTCCCCTGCATTGGCAGGTGGATTCTTAACCACCGTGCCACCAGGGACTAAGCTATTTACTTTCACTGAAACAATAATAACAAACCTAGCATAAATAAAAGATTTTGGAATTTATAAAGTGCTTCACTTATGCTAGTGATGACATATATCTTTCCCAGAATCCCAAAATATAGAATAGGCTTTATGCTTATTCCCATTGTAGAAAAACCTGCAGCTCTGAGAGGTTAATTAACTTGTCCAAAATACATGCTTAGCAAGGAGCAGAGCTGTCTTCTGATTTGTAACCCATATACTTTCCTCTATACCTCATTGTGAAATCACACTTTGCTTTAAATATTTCCTTAAGGAAAATAGACTGGGTGTCCTGATCACAGAATCCCTTACATACAGTTGGTTACATAGTAAATCCATATATGAAGTGGACAAGATGTAGACCACTGGCACAGAGTTGGCTGTGTCCAGGTTTACTCTAGGTCCAATGGTAGGGAAAGAAACAGAAAACAGAAATAGCCTTTGATGCTGCAGGAAGTGGCCTTAGGTGGCAGTAGTTAGATTTGAGGACCGCCACAGCATCTTTCATAGTCTAATGTGAAAGGTGGCAAGACCACACCTCTGATCATCTCTGACCTGTAAAGGCTGCAATGCCAACATTGCAAGGGCTGCAATGATCATCAAATTTGTAGCTTACCTCCACCAGAAAAGAGAGAGAAAATGAGTAGCTATGTTCACTTTCTTGTAGCCATATGTTGCATATATCCTTGACAAATGTGTTTGTTAATTTGATAGTAAGTCAAAATGAAAACAGCTTTTAAACTAGGCCAAGTTCTTTGAAACTTTGAAAATGCTTGGTCACTTAATGTTGCTCAATTTTATTTCAAGTCAGAGATCACTAGTATTTACAATTCAGCCTTCAGAGCATCAGTTAGACTAAAAAGCTGTCCAGATAAGACTGATTATGAATTAGAATTCTACTTCTTGTACGTTCCACGTAATGAATGATAGGAGCAAAGCATGAATGGAAAATACCTTTTTCACTCTGTTCATTAAAGAAGGAAACTGTCAATAAATAAATTGAAAAAAAAAATCTATGTCCTCAAATTTTAGTTTGAGAAAATTGGACAATGAATATTTATTGACAATAAAGATTGACTGTTTGCCTAGATTACAGATAAACAGAGGTTCTGGAGTCTAAAGTAAAATGTACTAATATTGTTTTAACCTTTCAGAATAAAAACACTAGCAGAAAAACACTGGATGCTGGAAACAGCAACATAATCAGTGCATGATACAATCTCTTTTATGTCTAAGTGTCACAAACTAAACATTATTTTCTGTCTGTATCTCTTAAAGAGGCTTAGAATGTTCCTGCCCTGAATACTGATTTCTAACAAGTTGGAAATTTGGGTCCTGCCAGTTCCTAATTCTCACACAGTTTGAATGTGTGCTCAGACATAGATTCTGTTAATAATCTTAACTGGATTCATAAAGTGGGGAGAAGAATAGATAAAACTCATCGTTCTTTGTTTTCTTGGCTCAAAAATAATAGCAACTGCCACTACTGGAAAAATACAAGTATATGTAAGGAAAATTGAGGTTTTACATTAAACCAGTAATTAATTTCTTTCCTATTGCTAAAAATTCACAGTTATATACAAATTCTGATAAATATTTCACCATTTGTTCTTCCAAAGGAAGGTAGTGATGCTGAGTGCTTGGCCTGGACATTCTGGAATATGAATATTTTACTGTATCTGGATCTACGTGGCAGATCTGGAAATAAGACAAATACCCACAGGGGCAGGATAGATGTATTTCTTGTACTACATTTTCATTCTCTTCCCAACCCTCATGCTAGTGTCAGTTCATAACACTTAATCACATCCTTTGACAGATGGCTTGATTTTGTTGCTGCTGTTGTTTATGATAATTATCATTCAAAACAATTAAAAAAGAATTCACTGTATGTATGAATTATAAATAGGCACTCATTCATCCTATAGCTCATTAGGATTACCACATAGCAGACATAGAACTTGGTGAAAGAATGCTTCATTGAGTGAAATAAGCTCATTTTTTACCTCATTTGTGCATGAATGATATGATTTTCTTTTTGTTTTGTTTTTTGATAGTAAGGATTTTTTTTTTTTTAATTTTAGGAGCCATGGGGAAAAGAAGGAAGGGGATTCATTCATTCCTCCAACTGGAGAGTCAATAAATAGCATGTTTCTAACCCTTGCTCTGCCACTAACACGCTATGTAAACCTTGGGCAAGTTATATGATCATTCTTGGTCTCAGTTTAGTCATCTGCAAAACTGCCATAATAATAGATGTAACATCTAGGTTTGTTGTAGGAATTAAATGAGTCAATTCATGTTAACTGATTAGATTTGTGTGTGGCATTTGCTGTTAACAATTTACCTATTACTATTCACTTGTCAAAATATTCATTATATGTTTCAATACAGTGTGCAAAAAAAAAGGCAATAGCAATTATTCTAACCTAATAATTAATTACACGGTATTAGGTAGTTTGCTTAGACCTTGACATACATTATTTAACTTCACCCACAACATAGTGGAAGACATTGTTATCCTCATTTAGAACTGAACTGAGATACAGGGAAGTTAATCTGTGAGCAAATATTCAGACTATGATTATGTGATTTCAAAGTCCAGATTAAGATAAAGATATGCCCTATTGAATCTTAATATTAGAAAAGCTATGCTTCAGCAGAGGACAACAGAAACATGAATAATAGTACAATATAATAAGAACTATACTAAGAGTATATGCATGAGGTGTCTTCAGAACACAGAATACAGGGATTAAATTTCTCTCCAGTGGGGCTTGGATGGTCTCTTGGGTTCTGGAAATGTGTCTGAACAGAGTATGTCAAATAATGTCAAATAGAACATTACACTATTGTTTTTACTAACATTTTCTCAGCATACGGACTAAAGAATATATAGCTAGGAATCTTTGCATCATTTAGTGGTCAGAGGTAATATTTTTGATAACACAAGGAGTCAAACAAAAACATTCTAATTAATAGAGCAATTGAGTAAATTCTACCTGAAAAAGCTGAAGAAAGACATGAATAATTTTTCTAAATGTCACTGCTTCATATTCTAATATCACCCAGCCTCACTACAACGTTTCAATCCTGAACATCCTTTTTGGCTCATATATCATTTTTACTTCATACTTGGATTATTTTATAAACTTCCAAAATTGATCTTCCTGTTGCAAATATCACCCATTTCAATTCACTGCAGCTGAGGTGACATTTCTAAAATGAAAATCTGACCATATTAACTTAAGATTTAAAAATGTAATAATACGGGCTTCCCTGGTGGCTCAGTGGTTGAGAGTCCGCCTGCCGATGCAGGGGACATGGGTTCGTGCCCCGGTCTGGGAAGATCCCACATGCCGCAGAGCGGCTGGGCCCGTGAGCCGTGGCCACTGGGCCTGCGCGTCCGGAGCCTGTGCTCCGCAATGGGAGGGGCCACAACAGTGAGAGGCCCGCGTACCGAAAAGAAAAAAAAAGTAATAATACAATTTCCCATTGTCTACAGAATAAAGTTTCAACAAGATGGTAGGACTTTCAAAATTCATAATCATCTTTCCATTTTCTACCTGTTCAGATGCTCTCCTCTCATTACATATGTAGGCTCTATGTTCCACCCATAACAAATGACATTCAGTTCCTGAAATATTTAACTTGTTGTTATCATGTAGCTCAGTGCATGGCACATGATACTTAATAAATATTTTTGGCTGAAGGGATGGGAATTTAAGAAAAAAGAGTGAGGGAGATTAGCTCAAGATGGCAGAGCAGCAGGACATGAGTTCACCTCTTCTTACAAAAACACTAAAATCACAATTAACTGCAAAACAGCCATCGGAAAAAAAATGCTGAAACCTATCAAAAAAGATATCCTACATCCAAAGAAAAAGAAGAAGCCACAACAAGGTGGTAGAAGTGGTGCAATCATGATAAAATCAAATACCAAACCCACCGGGTGGGTGACCCACAAACTGGAAAACAATTATACCACAGAAGTTCTGACACAGAAGTGAAAGTCCTGAGCCCCAGGTCAATCTTCCCAGCCTGGAGGTCTGGCAATTGGAGAAGGAGACCCCAGAGAATCTGGCTTTGAAGGCCACCAGGTTTTGTTTGCAGGAATTCCACAGGACTGGGAGAAACAGCAACTCCATTCTTGGAGGGCACACACAAGGTCTTGTGTGCATCAGGATGCAGGGAAAAAAAGCAGTGACCTCATAAGAGACTGGGCCAGACTTACCTGCTAGTATTGGATGGTCTCCTGAGGAAGCAGGTGGTGGCTGTGGCTTTCTGCAGGGACAAAGACACTGGCAATGGCAGTTCTTGGGAGTACTCATTGGTGTAAGACCTCCTGGAGTCTGCTATTTTCTCTTCAAGACCTAGCCCCACCCAACAGCCTGTAGGCTCCAGTGCTGGGATTCCTCAGGCTGAACAAACAACAGGACAGGAACACAGCCCCATCCATCAGCACATAGGGTGCTTAAAGTCTTCCTGGCTACACAGTTGCCCACTAAACACGCCCCCTGATGCAGCCTTGCCCACCAGAGGGACAAGACCCAGTTCCATCCACCAGTGGGCAAGAACCACTCCCTCCCATCAGGAAGCTTGCACAGGCCTCTTAGACTGCCTCATCCACCAGAAGACAGACAGCAGAAGCAAGAAGAAGTACAATCCTGAAGCCTGCAGAATAGAAACCACAATCACAGGAAGTTAGACAAAATGAGACAGCAGAGGAATACATCACAGATTAAGGAACAAGATAAAACTCGAAAAGAACAAATAAATGAAGTGGAGATAGTCAGTCTACCAGAAAAAGAATTCAGTTATGACAGTGAAGATGAGCTAAGATCCCAGAAAAAGAATGGAGGCACAGATCTAGAAGATGCAAGAAATGTTTAACGAAGACCTAGAAAAACTAAAAAAGAAGCAAACAGAGATGAACAATACAATAACTGAAATGAAAAATATACTAGAAGGAATCAAATCCAGGAAGCACAGAGAGTCCCAGGCAGGATAAACCCAAGGAGGTACATGCCAAGATATATAGTAATCAAACTGACAAAAATGAAAGACAAAAAACACTAAATGCAACAAGGGAAAAGCAACAAATAATATATAACGAAATTCCTGTAAGGTTATCAGCTGATTCCTCAGCAGAAACTCTGCAGGCCAGAAGGGAGTGGCACAATATATTTAAAGTGATGAAAGGAAAGAAACTGCAACCCAGAATACTCTACCCAGCAAGGCTCTCATTTACAATAGATTCGACAGAGAAGTCAGAAGATTTACAGACAAACAAAAGCTAAAAGAATTCAAGACCACCAGACCAGCTTTACAACAAATGCTAAAGGAACTCCTCTAAGTGGAAAAGAAAAGGTCACAACTTAAACAAGAAAATTGTGAATGGAAAAGCTCACTGGTAAATGCAAACATACAGTAAAGTTAGGAAATCATCTGCACACAAATGTGATATCAAAACCAGCAACTGTGAGAAGACAAGAGCACAAATGCAGGATACTGGAAATGCATTTGAAATTAGAAGACCAGCAACTCAAAACAATGTTGTTTAACTTTGTTATAAAGCAGAAACTAACACACCATTGTAAAACAATTATACTCCAATAAAGATATTTAAAAAAATGTTGTTTATATATATGTTGCTATATCCAAACCTCATGGTAACTGCAAACCAAAAATCTACAATAGATGCACATGCAAAAAAGAAAAAGGAATCCAAACACAACAGTAAATTTAGTTACAAGAGAATAAAAGAGAAAGGGAAGAAAAAAGACCTACAAAAACAAATCCAAAACAATTAACAAAATGGCAGTGAGAACATACATGTTGATAATTACCTTAAACATAAACGGATTAAATTCACGAACCAAAAGACATAGACTGGCTGAATGAATACATAAAAAAGACTCATATATATGCTGTCTACAAGAAACAATTCAGATAAAGGGACACATACACTGAAAGCGAGGGGATGGAAGAAGGTATTCCATGAAAATGGAAATCAAAAGAAAGCTGGAGTAGCAATTCTCATATCAGACAAAATAGATTTTAAAATAAAGACTGTTATAAGAGACAAAGAAGGACACTACATAATGATCAAGGGATCAATCCAAGAAGAAGATATAACAATTGTAAATATATATGCACCCAATATAGGAGTACCTCAATAAATAAGGCAAAAACTAACAGCCATAAAGGGAGAAACTGACAGTAACACAAGAACAGTGAGGGACTTTGACACCCCACTTTCATCAATGGACAGATCATCCAGACAGAAAATCAATAAGATAACACAGGCCTTAAATGACACATCAGATGAGATGGACCTACGATATTTATAGAGCATTCCATCCAAAAGCAACAGAATACACATTCTTCTCAAGTGCACATGGAACAATCTCCTGGATTGATCACATGCTAGGCCACAAAGAAAGGCTCAGTAAAGTTAAGAAAATTGAAATTTTATCAAGCATCTTTTCTGACCACAAAGCTATGAAATTAGAAATCAACTATAAGAATAAAAAACTGTAAAAAACAAAAACACATGGAGGCTAAGCAACATACTACTAAACAACCGGTGGATCACTGAAGAACCCAAAGAGGAAATAAAAAAAAATTACCTACAGACAAATAAAAACAAAAGCATGATGATCCAAAACCTATGGGATGTGGCAAAAGCAGTTCTAAGAGGGAAGTTTATAGCAATACAATCTTACCTCAGGAAACAGGAAAAATCACAAAAACCACTTAAACTTACAACTAAAGCAACTAGAGAAATAAGAACAAACAAAACCCAAAGTTAGTAGGTGGAAGGAAATCATAAAGATCAGAGCAGAAATAAATGAAATAGAGATGAAGAAAACAATAGAAAAGATCAATGAAACTAAAAGCTGTGTTCTCTGAAAAGATAAACAAAATTGATAAACCTTTAGCCACGCTCATCAAGAAAAAAAGGGAGAGGGCTCAAATCAATAAAATTAAAAATGAAAAGGAGAAGTTACAACTGATACCACAGAAATACAAAGGAGCATAAGAGACTACTACAAGCAACTATATGCCAATAAAATGGACAAACTGGAAGAAATGGAGAAATTCTTAGAAAGGTACAATCTCCCAATACTGAAGCAGGAAGAAATAGAAAATATGAACGGACAAATCACAAGTACTGAAACTGTGATTAAAAAAACCCCAACAAACAAAAGTCCAGGATCAGATTGCTCCACAGGTGAATTCTATCCAACACTTAGAGAACAGTTAACACTTATCTTTCTCAAACAATTCCAAAAATTGCAGAAGAAGGAACACTCCCAAACTCATTCTATGAGGCCACAATCACCCTGATACCAAAACCAGACAAAGATACCATAAAAAAGAAATTTACAGGCCAATATTACTGACAAACATAGACACAAAAATCCTCAACAAAATATTAGCAATCTGAATCCAACAATACATTACAATCCAAAAATCCTCAACAAAATATTAGCAATCTTAATCCAACAAGGATCATACACCATGATCAAGTAGGATTTATTCCAGGGATGCAAGGATTTTTCCATATCTGCAAATCAATCAGTGTGATACACCACACATCAACAAACTGAAGAATAAAAACCGTATGAACTTCTCAATAGATGCAGAAAAACCTTTTGACAAAATTCAACACCTTTTTATGATAAAAACTCTACAGAAAATGGGCATAGAGGGAACCTACCTCAGCATAATAAAGACCATACTTGACAAACCTACAGCTAACATCATACTCAATGGTGAAAAGCTGAAAGGCTTTCCTCTAAGATCAGGAACAAGACAAGGATGTCCACTCGTGCCAGTTTTAGTCAACATAGTTTTGGAAGTCCTAGCCTTGGTAATCAGAGAAGAAAAAGAAATTAAAGGAATCCAAATTGGAAAAGAAGTAAAACTGTCACTATTTGCAGATGACATGATACTATACATAGAAAATCCTAAAGATGCTGCCAGAAAACAACTAGAGCTCATCAGTTAATTCAGTAAAGTTCTACGTCACAAAATTAATACATGGAAATCTATCGCACTTCTATACACTAACAAGGAAAAAAATCAGAAAAAGAAATTAAAGAGACAATGCCATTTAGCATCACATCAAAGAGAATAAAATACCTAGGAATAAACCTACCTAAGGAGACAAAAGAACTGTACCCCAAAAACTATAAGATAATGATGAAAGAAATTGAAGATGACACAAAGAGATGGAAAGATATACCATGTTCTTATATTGGAAGAATCAATGTCAAAATGACTATATTACCTGAGGCAATCTACAGATTCAATGCAATCCCTATCAAATTACGAAGGCATTTTCACAGAATTAGAACAAATAATTTTAAAATTTGTATGGAGACACAAAAGACCCCAAATAGCCAGAGCAATCTTGAGAAAGAAAAACGGAGCTGGAGGAATCAGGCTCCATGACTTCAGACTATACTATAAAGCTACAGTCATTAAAACAGTATGGTAGGGCTTCCCTGGTGGCGCAGTGGTTGAGAGCCTGCCTGCGATGCAGGGGACACGGGTTCGTGACCTGGTCCGGGAAGATCCCACATGCAGCGGAGCGGCTGGGCCCGTGAGCCATGGCTGCTGAGCCTGCACGTCCAGAGCCTGTGCTCCACGACGGGAGAGGCCACAACAGTGAGAGGCCCGCGTACCACAAAAAAAAAAAAAACTACAATGAGGGGCTTCCCTGGTGGCGCAGCGGTTGAGAATCTGCCTGCTAATGCAGGGGACACGGGTTTGAGCCCTGGTCTGCAAGGATCCCACATGCCGTGGAGCAACTAGGCCCATGAACCACAACTACTGAGCCTGCATGTTTGGAGCCTGTGCTCCGCAACAAGAGAGGCTGCGATATTGAGAGGCCCGCGCACTGCGATGAAAAGTGGCCCCAGCTTGCCACAACTAGAGAAAGCGCTTGCACAGAAACGAAGACCCAACACAGCCAAAAATAAAAATAAATTAATAAACTCCTACCCCCAACATCTTAAAAAAAAACAAAAAGAAAAAAAACTACAATGAGATATCATCTCACACCAGTCAGAATGGCCATCATCAAAAAATCTACAAACAATAAATGCTGAGAGGGTGTGGAGAAAAGGGAACCCTCTTGTACTTTTGGTGGGAATGTCAATTTGTACAGCCACTATGGAGAACAGTATGGAGGTTCTTAAGAAACTAAAAATAGAACTACCATATGCCCAAGCAATCCCACTACTGGGCATACACCCTGAGAAAACCATAATTCAAAAAGAGTCACGTACCACAATGTTCACTGCAGCTCTATTTACAATAGCCAGGACATGAAAGCAACCTAAATGCCCATCGACAGATGAATGGATACAAAAGATGTGGTACATATATACAATGGAATATTACTCAGCCATAAAAAGAAACGAAATTGAGTTATTTGTAGTGAGGTGGATGGACCTAGAGTCTGTCATACAGAGTGAAGTAAGTCAGAAAGAGAAAAACAAATACTGTATGCTTACATATATATATGGAATCTAAAAAAAAAAGAAAAAAAGAAAATGGTCAGAAGAACCTAGGGGCAAGACGGGAATAAAGATGCAGACCTACTAGAGAATGGACTTGAGGATACAGAAAGGGGGAAGGGTAAGCTGGGACAAAGTGAGAGAGTGGCATGGACATATATCCACTACCAAACGTAAAATAGATAGCTAGTGGGAAGCAGCCGCATAGCACAGGGAGATCAACTCGGTGCTTTGTGAGCACCTAGAGGGGTGGGATAGAGAGGGAGATGCAAAAGGGAAAAGATATGGGGACATATGTATAACTGATTCACTTTGTGATAAAGCAGAAACTAACACACCATTGTAAAGCAATTATACTCTAATAAAGATGTTAATAAAAGACAAAAAAATAAATCGTGTTGGGAAAACTGGAGAGCTACATGTAAAAAAAATGAAATTAGAATTCTTTAACACCACAGCAAAAAGATCTAAATTTAAGACCAGATACTATAAAACTTTTAGAGGAAAATACTGGCAGAACACTCTTTGACATAAATCGCAGCAATATGTTTTTCGATCTATTTCCTAGAGAAATGGGAATAAAAACAAAAATAAACAAATGGGACCTAATTAAATTCGAAAGCTTTTGCACAGCAAAGGCAACCATAAACAAAACAAAAAGACAACCCACCGAATGGAGAAAATATTTGCAAACGATGTGACTGACGAGTGATTAGTCTCCAAAATTTACAAACAGCTCATGTGGCTCAATATCAAAACAACAAACAACCCAATCAAAACGTGGGCAGAAGTTCTAACTAGACATTTCTCCAAAGAAGACATACAGATGGCTGAGAGGCACAAGAAAAGATGCTCAACATCGCTTATTATTAGAGAAATGCAAATCAAAACTACAATATCACCTCACACCAGTCAGAATGGCCATTATCAAAAATCCTACAAACATTAAATCCTGGAGAGGGTGTGGAGAAAAGGGAACTCTCCTACACTGTTTTTGGAAATGTAAATTGATACACCCACTATGGAGAACAGTATGGAAGTTCCCGAAAAAACTAAAAATAGAGCTACCATATGATCCAGCAATCCCACTCCTGGGCAAATATCTGGAGAAAAACATGGTTTGAAAGGATACATGCACCCCAATATTCACTGCAGTGCTGTTCACAACAGCCAAGACATGGAAGCAGTCAATCGACAGATGAATGGATAAAGAAGATGCGATACATACATACAATGGAATAATACTCAGCCATTAAAAAGAATGAAATAATTCCCTTTGCAGCAACAGGGATGGACCTGGAAATTATCATACCAAGTTAGAGAAAAACAAATATCATATGATATCACATATGTATAATCAAAAAAATGATACAAATGAACTTATTTACAAAACAGAAACAGACTCAGAGAAAGAATTTATGGCTACTGGGGGAAGGGTGGGGGGGAGGGATAGATTGGGAGTTTGGGATTGACCCATACACACTGCTGTACTTACAATATATAACCAACAAGGACCTACTGTACAGCACAGGAAACTCTGCTCAAAATTCTGCAATAACCTCAATGTGAAAATAATTTGAAAAAGAATAGATGCAAGTATATATATAACTGAATCACTTTGTTGTATACCTGAAGCTAACACAACATTGTTAATCACCTATTCTCCAATATAAAATAAAAATTAAAAGAAAAATGGAGTCAGCCCCTGTATTGAATAATCCATAATCTATTTCAGAGCCATAGCAGAACTTTGTTTCCTATACCATCTACCTCAATGGAGCAGACTCAACTGAGGAACATTTCCATCAGGACTGGCACCTAAAATGGACTGCTAATGAGAACATGCATTAACTTTTTCAAGACAGAAAGTCATTCCTTCTTATGAGAAATTTTTTGTGTTCAAGCTAAAATAGTTTATGCAAATGCAGTTATTTTAGGATTTATCTATTTGTCTTCTCTGTTGCAAGTGACCAACACTTGGTTCCTGTCATGGACTAAATGTTTATGTTCCCCACCCCCCAAATCCATATGTTGAAATCTAACCTCCAATGTGATGGTATTTGGAGGTGAGACCTTTGGAATGTAATTAGGTCATAAAGGTGGTGCCCTCATAAATGGTACTAATGCCCTTACAAGAAGAGTTCAAAGAGTTGGCCTGCTCTCTCTCCACAATGTGAAGACACAATGAGAATCTTTCAGTCTGCAACCTGGTAGAGGGCTCTGGATCCTACCAGAAACCAACCATGCTGGCACCCTGATCTCAGACTTCCAGCCTACAGAAGTTGTGATAAATAAATTTCTGTTGTTTGTAAGCCACCCGTTCGTGGTATTTTGTTATAGCAGCTTGAACTAAGACAATTCCAGTGGACCAAGTAAATCCATGACCTCTCAAAGCACAAACTTATGAACTCACCCTTATTTTTTTAGGATAAGTGGTGTGTGTCTGAAGCTATTCAGTATCAAATAGTGAAATCCACTATAAATATTAAGTAGTTTGACTTTTCCAACACTCTCATCCTCTGCTTATTGGCCTTGTCTGTATTCTGTACTAGGAGATAGGATGGCATATGGTAAAGTGTAGTTTCTCGACCAGATTAGCTGTCTTGTAATGCTGTCCTGTCATGTGATAACAATATGAGCTTGGGAAAGTTAATTAACCACTCATTATCCGCCCCTTATTATCTACCCTCGCAGTTCTTCAAAAGCTGGTACACAAGCACACCATGTTCAGCCTTGCTTGTGAGGTCATGTCTGGAGCCTTGCTCTCCAGGACTCCACTGTGCACCAGGAATAAGAGGAAGGTACATCATTTAATTTATATAAAAGTGACCCAAATAAGTGCCATAAGATGCACATAAAAATAAAGACAATGTTTGCCCGAAGCAGGAAGAGATTATCTTAGACTCAGGAAATTACAGAGGATAGATTCACAAGGGATGCTGCAAGGAACAGAGCTTTATCATATAGTGTTTAAAAGCAAGTATTTTAAAATTAGATATGGATTGGAATTGAATTTCTACTCCTAACTAGCTTTATGATCCAGAGCAAGCTATTTACTTTCTCTGTCCTATTTCCTTAAGTGAAATGTGAATATTATTATTTATTTCATTTGTAAAGGGCTTGATACAGTGCTTGGCCCATAATTCATGTCTAAACCCAAATTGTTTTTTCTTCTTCTCCTTCTACATAGTTTTAAAATATTTGTTCTGCTTGGTTAAAAAGTGGAAGGATTCCAGGAAGAAATATACCAGCTGACACAAACACACCTACATACACTGGATGTCTCTTATCTGCCCTTGAAGATACACTCTCTGTTTCTCTATTCCCCTCTCTGTATCCTGAAAGGCTGAAATGTATGGGCTACAACAGGATTCCTCATTCCTAGGTTTCATGATGGGTTTGGCAAAAAGAAGTCCTGAGAGCAGACAGGAGGGAGATAGGAGAGTTAATTCAGAACAATGATTACTCCAGCTCTATCCTTGTAGGTCTGCTTCAGTCTGTTAGTATCCCTCTTGATGAAAAGTTTTAGCTCTTGTCAAATGATCCTCTCCTTCAAACCATTTTTGTTTTTGCAGTGTAGTAATGCATCGTGTCTTTTTTTTGACTGTGTTGGGTCTTTGGTGCTGCACATGGCCTTTCTCTAGTTGCGGTGAGCGGGGGCTACTCTTCGTTGAGCTGCACGGGCTTCTCATTGCGGTGGCTTCTCTTGTTGAGGAGCACGGGCTCTAGGTACGCAGGCTTCAGTAGTTGTGGCATGCGGGCTTCAGTATTTGTGGCTCGCAGGCTATAGAGTGCAGGCTCAGTAGTTGTGGCACACAGGCTTAATTTCTCCGCGGCATGTGGGATCTTCCCGGACCAAGGCTCAAACCCGTGTCCCCTGCATTGGCAGGTGGATCCTTAACCACTGCGCTACCAGGGAAGTCCCTGCATCTTGTCTTAACTTGCCAAATAACTAATATCCCTAGCTTCATCTCTTCAGGACCAGGGGTCTTAAAGAAATCTGGTGTTACTAGCTTTTGGGTACAATACTACCTAATGTGGTGTCTGCATGGTCACACCTTTGAAAATAATCCTTTTATTAGCTCTTCTCTGAATTATCCTTAGAGTGTGCCCTTTGGGTTTTCTGGGACCCTGAATAATGTATGTGTGCATGCATAGAAAACTGGGATTGCATATGTACTAAAAAGAAATGAGGATAAGAACCATACAAAAGAAGGACATGGTTTAAAAGAAAAACAAACAAGCCAAAGGAATAATAAGGAAATGGTTGTAGCTATCTTTCCAGCTTCCTGGAATTCCTCACATATTTTCAAGTATTGTTAGTACATAATTACAATGATTAGCATGAAGGATTCATAATAAGTTTTACATGTGATGTGGCTTTTATTTTTTGAATCAAATGTTTGTTAAGTTTTTGTGACTGTGTTTCTGAAAATTATGTCTACTTCTCTGTTTTCTTAAAGAATTTAGGGAATTTATTTTCACTGAGGTGGGATTTTAATTCTCTTAAATTATAGTATACTAGAGAAAACTGAATGTGATTTTCAAATGTAACCAGGCCATCAACTGGGCAGTACTCTTGTGAGCACTGCTTTCTGTTAAGGCATGGGATTATAATCTATGAGTTTCTAGAATAACTAAAAATAAAGAAACATCAGGAATGAACTCTCCTGTTCATTGTGGCTAATATTTTATTCTGTGGATAGTATTCAAGTTTTCTCCTTAAATATCTCATAAGACAAATATTATGTGTTTAAAAATAGACTAAATGGTAATTCATATGAGTAATAGCCCAGAAAAATTAAGGTTGTCTTTGAAATAAAGTCTTTTTCTTCCCACTTTCCAGTAGTTTGGCTATCATTCATACATTCTCAAGAGTAAAGCACAAGGAACATAAAAGTTTTGGACCATACTTCTTCCTTTAATTATCATGTCCTTTCCTGCCTGCCTTGAGGAGTGAGGTCAACAGAGTCTCCAAAGCATAAAGGAATTCCAAAGCCTAGTATGCCAGCACAGCCCCAAATTCCCCTCAATAAAAAGAGTCCTTGCCAAATTTAATTTCTTATGTTTACAATCCTTTACTTATCATCAAAGCAAAAGTCCTTTGTTTAATTTCTGTGAAGGTTGGGAGAGAAGAAATGTCCATTCTATAGTAACAGAAGATAACCACATGCCCATTCCAATAGCAGACATTTCTACACTGTTAGGGGTGCTGTGGATTTTTCTCACGACTTTTAAACACTTTTCATTTTTTGTCCTTGTCAACTACTTATCCCATCTCAGAAATAGATGAGATACATATCTGTGAGGAAATGTAGGGAAAAGGGTTTGATCCTAACACAGAAAAGGCATGCTTCTGAAGCCTGAATAAATGTCTTTGTTTCTAATTTCCCATCTAACTCAAATATATTTAGTCTATCTTTATATAACAACTCCTTAGGATCTGTTAAATAGTATATACTATTTCTTCTGGGAGTAGGAGGAATAATACAGTTAAAACAAAGTTCTAATTTAAGAGAAAAGTAGCTCGTTTAATACTTAGTAATTTGGAATATACTTCTGAATGATCGGGAAGCATTACTTTATAAACAAACGTCTTCCCATCAAGAGAATAATTTCTTGGGCTGGGTTATTTAGAGGGTCAAGATATGGATGAACTGTAAATGAAGTAGGATCTAAATGAAACTAAATTTAGGAAAAGAGATTAGTAATATTATTTAAGTGATGTTGCTTTTTCTTAATCTCAGTCCAAAGATAAATGTATTATTTTCCAAAATTAAGGTTTCTCGTTTCTAATGTTTTGAATTTGAAAGCATGCATGCTTCTTCTTTTCCCTCTTCTTTTTTTTTCTTCCTCCTTCAGCAGCGTATATATGTGGGTGTGTATTTATTTATTTATAAAATATTTACCTTTTTATTAAAAATTCAAAATTTCCTAGAATGATTTAAGAAATAATAAAGGAGGTAAAATTGGTAAAGACAGCCCAAAGCTCCAAGTATGGATTCACCTCTATCAGTTGGTCAAGGTTCAAGAATCCAATTAGAGGTTCAAGGAGAATGCTTAATCTGAGAAAGCTAGATTTGGAAACACATTCTGGAAGAGGGTCCACGGGAAGCGTAAGCACCAGCTTTTAAATCATTAATTTTAGTTAATACAAGGAGACATGAACAAAAACTATTGATCTTGGGGACTGGTAAGAACATTGAAGGTTGCACGGAATTACAAAGAAATTCCCTTTGAATATTGATACCATACATAGTACAAGAACTCCTGAATTACTAAGTTGCCTGGGGCAAGGAAGAGCCTGATGACCTCACAAGCTAATATATAATGTAAACATCTGGCTGGGCATTCCGAGTAGCTAAAATCAAGATAGATAGGGAGCAAGGGCTTGCTTGAGAGATTAAGGTAGAAGTAGATATATTGTTATATATGATATTCTAAATATCTGATAAACATTTTGATCTTTATTAATATAAATCATTTTATAAGTAACTCATACTTATATATGAATTCCTAATCAAATTGTCAATGTTCTAATAATTCATTGTGTAAGTTGTATACGCCTTTACTCTTTGACCTATGCTTATCCTGCTTACAGTAATGCCATTGCTTTCTCACTTATCTAATGCCATACATCTATCAATCAATGAAAACAGAAAATTGCAAAAATAATTTACTTTGTCAGTGGCTATACTACTGACAGTGTGCCATAAAGACATGAACAGTAATTCATTTCCAAGAGGGAGCTGATTCAAGGTTTTACATTTTTGAGCTCATGCTTAAACTTTCCTCAAGTTTTGTCTTACATCTCTCTCTCTCTCTCTCTATCTGATAGATATATCCCATGTAATTTGACTGAAGGAGATATTTTTACTGGGATATATTAGAGAAATTAAAGAATAGGCATATGTAGTCAAGTATAACTTTTGCTTAAAATATCAAAATAGCATAAATCATATTTAAGAGAATTAATCTATGAATAGATAACAGAGTGTATGGTCTGGGCTTACTTCCATTGGATTGTCTGCTTTTAGAAATTGCTTTTTTTTAAAAACTGTAATGGGAAAATATAGTCAGGCTTTAGGTTTAATGATGTATACTGAAAGAAGCTAATTTTCTTGAACCAAGCTTTATTTATTACAGTAACAATAATATGTAAGTTAGAACAAGCTCCAAAATGTAATTAGAAGACTTATATAAGTTCCTCTTTCAAACTCACCTGCAAAATAGCACAATTATTTTAATTTAAAATACAAATTTAATGAGTATTTTTGAAAAGTGCCCTCTTTAAAGAAAAAAAAAACACACAACTTGCTGACTGCTAAATTGGTTAATGGAGAAAAGTTTGGTTTTGTAGCGCATCATGGTGATTTTTATGAGTTTATTATTCAGACTAAATGAAATAGTGCAGCACAGCCATGTTTGAGAGCTCAGAACTTTGTTAGTTGTGTCTGATTTTGATTCTAAAAATAATAGAACTAGCACTAGTGTTTGCTGTTATTTTTTCTACATTTTTCTTAAAATTTCTGCCAATTGCAGAGTTAAGTGTGTTAAAATCTTATCAATATTGAATTTGTCAATATTTTTTTGGAAAGAACTGCCTGTTTTTTTTCCCTTCATATTTTTTCAAGCTTACTATTAGGTAAATAGATTGTCGTTGTCCAGGATGAAAACTAAGAAATATTTCCCCAGATTCTCTAGACAGTAAGTCCCAGAATAAATTCTTCCAATGAGAAGAACTACCATGAGTTTTGAAGATAGGCATGTTGGCAAAGTTGCTATTTTTCAGAAGCAGCAGCAGGCAAGCACCTGGTCACCAGGGCACAGTAGGTGTGCTGCCAGCAGGAACAGGTCCACCTAAGAATTTCACACATCAGTACTGTAGATGCAACTTTCATTTTTATAAAATGGCCTTTTTGAATTTAGTAATAACTTTGGTCTTTCAGTCTATCATTTCTAACATAAGTGACTATGCTAGCTTTATTTTGTTTACCTGTTACATGTTGTTTGCATCCACTTTTCTTTCAACTTTTCTGTTAACTTTGGTTTCAGCTCTACTTTTACAAGCAAAATATAGCTAGATGTTTTTCCAGTAGATAATTATTCATATTTTGAATCGAGTAATTGGTACTATTACATTTATTCTTGTTTGTGATATAGTTAATTTATTTCATCGACTTAATTTTATAATTTTTTAGATAAAAATGACAAAGAATACAATACAAAGATGCTTAGTATAGGATTCAGTAAGTTTTGATATATGTTTATCCTTGTATAACCTCCACTCCAATGAAGATATAGGGCTTATTCACCACCTACACGTAACTGTAGGCAATTATTATTCTAGTCTCTATCATCATAGATGAGTTTCACTTGTTTCTGAACATTATATAAGTGAAATCATAAAGTGTATAATATTTGGTATCTGGATTCTTTCACTGAATATATTTATGAGATTCAATTGGGTTCTGACATGCATCAGTAGTTTAAATTCTTTTAACCATTCTCCTAAAAATGGCCTTTGGGGTTTTTACAGTGTTTAGTTACTATGAGTAAAATTTCTATGAATATTCTGTACAATATTTTATGTTTTTGTTTCTCTTTGGTAAATATGTAGGATTGGCATGGATGAGTCATAGAGTAGATTTCTGTTTAAGTTTATAAGAAATATTCAAACTCTTTTTTCCAAATTGTTCTACCACTTGACATTCCCACAATGTATGAGAGTTCTAATTGTTCCACATCCTCATATGATGGTCCTTTCTGCCAACGCTCAGTTGTCCCATCTGTATATGAAGGAAACAATTGCAATGTTGAGCAGTCAGAGAAGTGGAGTATTTCCTTGCATTCTATTCCTGTAATCCTTCTAGACACGCTTTGGGAATGAAGGATACTACATTGCAGATGCCTGTGATCTGGGAGAAGTCCTCCAAATTGGAGCTGAGTCATGTAGACACCTATTGTGGCAAAGAGTCCAACCTTCTTACTAAACGACCTTTGGAAAAAGCTAGCTAGTTCTCCACACATGCTCCCTCCATCCCTAAGGAATTTTTAAAGGAAAATAATTCAGAAAGCATCTTTCTTGTGAATCTACATAATAACAGACTATTATATGAAATACTTTAATTTTCTGCTTATTTGTAACCCCCTGGTTCACTTGTGAAGGACTGACTACACAGACTAGACAAATATGAAATTATAAAATATTTTATTCATTGTTTATTAAGAAATTATGAGATAAATGCAGAGTTTAAAATTGACATATATGATGTGAAGTATCAAGTAGATACCTATGATTTCACATATGAACATCTTATATAAAGATCAAGAAGATCTCAGTCAACATGTATGATTAGAACAGATGATAAGTTCTTTACATAATGGTAAAAACGATAAAGACCCTACTGACAAACCTTATAGAACTATCACTAGGGAAAAAAAAAAAAAATATATATATATATATATACACACACGTGTACTTTTAATACAAAACTTTTAGAATACAATAGAGAGGAGAGAATCATCTCTGATGCATTATAGTCTTTGTACACTAGATGTAAAATTGTTAATTTCCTTCAGGTTTATTGCAAACCATTAACCATAGGAGTGTCATGCACCTTTCCTAAACAGTACAATAGTTCAGGGGCTAATTAGATACTTCTCAGTCTCATGAAGTATAAACCACCAAATGTGCCAAGTGTGTTCTTGACTTTGTCCACATCTATGTTATCTGGGTGAAAGCCTTAAAAGGGCCAAAGAGAGCAGCTGCTAGCAAAGACAATATCAAAGAGTATGAAGCCAACCAAGAAGGAGGCAGATTTGCTGTGGGGGTCCCTATGATTGGTCTATTGTATGGTGTTTCTAGAACCACCTGATGTGCTATTAGAAGGCTCTGATCAGAAGGAAGGAGAAATTAGAAATAATGCAGTGGCTTCCTTTTAAATATGGATGTCTTTTATTTCATTTTCTTGTCTAATTGCCGAGGCTAGAAACTCCAGCACAATGTCAGAAAGAAGTGATGAAACTGGTTATCCTTATTTTGCTGTGATCTTAGTTTTGATGTAAATATAATGTTAGCTGCATTTTTAAAAATGTAGATATGCTTATCAGGTTGAGGAAGTTTCCTTCAATTCTTAGCTTCTTAAGTGTTTTTATGATGAAAAGGTACTGATCTTGTCAAATGTTTTTTCTGAGTCTATGAAGATAATCATGTAATGCTGTCCTTTATTCATTCCAATACTTTTGAGGAGAGAGGTTATGCTAAATAATTTATAGCTCTTAAAGCGATTAAAAGGCAGAACTACAATTCAAAAGAAAATTACTTTATCTCTGATTCAACCATTTAAATATTTTGTTTGCTTGTTTGATCTTAGGCAGACCCTAAGAATCAAAAGAAGTATAAAATCTCATTTATTCATTCTTTAAATAGATATTTGTAAGCACGTCAAATTATCCAGGCTTGTGCAAAATGCCAGGATGCATAAAAGAAACTAAAGACCCTGGCCTAAACCAATTTATTACCTGTTTTTTTATGGCCTGAGAATCAAAATTGATTATGTTTTTAAATGACTGAAAAAAATCAAAAGAAGTATAGTATTTCATAATAGTTTTAAAATATATGAAATTCAAATTCCAGTGTCCATAAATAACATTTTTTTGGAACACAGTCATTCATTTATGTACTGTCTATGGCTGTTTTGTGCTACAGTGGCAAAGTTTGATAGTTGTGACAGAGATAATGTGGCCCCTAAAACCTAAAATATTTACTACCTATCCCTTCAGAGAAAGGGTCTGACATGTGACATAGACTACAGGCCTTAATTTGAAATAGCCTCAAGGAGAAGACAGCCAAAGAAATACACAATGCAATGTAAATATAGGAATGCCAATGGCATTATCACGATGGCAGATAATAGAACAGAATTATAAAAGAAGGCTACCTAATACTACCTAAAATTGGCAGAACACACCTCAAGAAGACATTTCTTGATCTTAAAGATTGAGAAGAAAGTTCACAATAGAAAATAATTTTGTGGCAGAGAGGTCAGTTAGAACAAGTCATGGAAGTGGGAACTACTGTGGAATAAACAGGAGGTTTATCAGAATTATGAAGTGTTATAAGCAACAAAAAAACAGAAGAAAGAAAAAAGTCATGACAGAATTTTGAAATAGATTTGAGAAAAAGTGATATCATGAAAGTATTTTAAATCACTCAAATGAGCGTGGATTTCATGTATTTAAACTTTACGATTTTAAATTCACAAATAATGTGACCAGGTATATATCAATAGATTGGAAAGGTACTCTGGTGACTGGATTTATCTGCATAGTAGACTTAAGTTGAGTAATGAGTGTTGAAAGCAGGTAAAAGTGGGTTGAGTGATTAATAGGAGGTGAGAAACAATATGGTAAGTGCACTGTAGGATATTCTTTGAGAAAAATTAGATGAGAAATGGGGAAAATGCTGTGAGGTTTCCATGGAGTTTTATGAAATTAGGGAAAGATTTTTATGATGGGAGAGATCTGAATATATGTGAAGCTATGCATGAGGGTCAGTAGCGTTGGAGTGAGTCACTACTGGGAATAGTGAAGTAGTAAGAGAAGGAGCAGTATGCCAGAGAAGACATGAAGAAATTCAATCAAAGACGTTTGATGCACAGTTTGATCTCAAATATTATGAATCACAGGAGACTGTAAGAGTTGCATGAAAGCATATACAGACCTTATCCAAAAATGAACTCAAAGTGGATCTTAGACCTAAGTGTCAAACGTGAAAACAGAATATTGTAGGGCAATGTGTTACCTTGCTGCTTAGCTGGGGAAGTGATCTGAGGGTCTGCTTACTCCTGATACAGACTATCAGCCAGTTCTGTGGTTTTTCAGCCTCGCTTCTCACCCATGCCCTCAGAGATACCTGGGCCTTAGATTCCTGGTGATCTGAGTCTGTATTTATGCTCTACCAAGGAGTTTGCGGAAAGACCGGAGATAAGTGCCTGTATTCAATCCACCAAGTTGACTAGATTCATTGGTCTCATTCCAAACACAGACGTTGTGAACTTGCAAGACCTTCGAGTTTAAAGGCAGAATAGAAGTTCTCTTCCTCCAATTCTACTTCACCTTCTTTTCTTTCCTCTTTCCCTCCTTTATTTTCCTTACACATATTTGTAAAACAAAGGAAGCTACAGCCATTAAAATTTTTTTAATAAAACTTTTTAAAGGACGTGGGATCCAAAGAACTGGGGAAGCAACACAACAAAGACTAAAGGAATCCCTGGTATAATGTAAAGGGAAATCTCAAATTGATAACTTTGCAGCAGGCCTGAAAAGTGGACAGCCCAGGTTGGTGCTCTGGGAGAGATCTCATCATGAAACTGAAAGAATATCTAAGGTATCTGTGCTGACTCAAAGAAATTCATACAACCGGGCAAGAATGTAGAGGTCAATTAGTCCTAAGCACATAGACAACTAGGTAAACAACAAAACAAGACAATTATCTCCAAGAGCAACAAAAGATTATGTAGGAATGATGAAATATTACATGACTCAAGCCTGAGCATTGATCCAAACAAAACTATATGTCTAAAGCAGGATAAGGGGGACTGGACGCATGTACATGGAATCAGGGCAAAGAATCATTTGGAAGCGAGCACAATTTTCATCTTCCATAGGGGAGGCCAAAATTAATGCTGGAAACTGAAGAACTGGGAGGTAGCAATATAAGCATGTTGGAGATACAGAGGGGAAAAGGAAAATATTTATGAGTTCAAACATTTAAAAGTGATGGCCTCAGGGCAGGAGAAAATGGGGAAGACTTTAAAAAAACCAACAATCTTGTTAGAAATGTTTGACTCCTTAAATGTATATGCCTGTATAGCTTTGATAAAAATAAAAATTAAATATATAAAAAATATCAAAGCATAAGAGGAAAAAAAGGGGGTCCAAGAAGAGTACAAGATTTGGAATCATGACATTCAGAAATGGTTGTATAAACTCAGGGTTTTTAAGTTTAAACGTGCACACACAGACACACACACACACACCTCGGCACACACTAAGGCTGATTTCAGTTGTTTTACCTTCAGTTGTTCAGTTATTCTATATATCTAGTGGGTGCAGAATCAGAACCAACAATAAAGTTACATGGACAGTGAGGTCAGCTGTGCCAGAAAGAAATTTCTCATAACTACCTGAAAGTAGAGTTAACTGTCTCAGGAAGCAGTGAGTTCTCCGGTGACGGAGGTATTTCAGCAGAGCCTGAACAAAACCACTTAGTGGACGTCATACCCTTGTAGGCTGGACTATAGTCCTCTAAGTCCCCACCAGCTGGGGGATTCTGTAAAAGGATTCCAGGTAATCATCTCCTTTGAATTAGTACCTTCTGAAGTGGGACTAGAAACACCGGTAGGTGAAGCAGCTTAGGTACTTAGGCCACATGCGCTTCTTCCTTCTACCCCACCTCCACCTCCTTTTAGCTTTCGATTGATTTTTCATTTCAGAAGTCTTAAATATATTTACATTTCATTAAAAATATCTTATATAATATGTTGCAAGCAGATGAGATATAAATACTTAAAGAGTAGAAAAGAAAATGCATGTCTGAGGGGGAGAAAACTGGAAGAGAAATGAGAAGATGGTGTGGTGGGTGGTAAGAAATGAAGAATCCACTCTGGGTCCTGTGGTTCGGTGGCAGTGGGACATTAAACAGGTCACAGTGCCCAGTTAGGTAAGAGAGCTTGGGGCCGTGGCGAGAGCACCTGGGCTTCCTGACAGGGTGAAAGGGCAGAGATCTGTGGCTCAGTCACTAGATGCAGATGAACTGCAAGAGAGCCACCTGAGATTGGAGAACAACAGCAAAGGGACACTTCATTTGTTTTACTTTAAATAAAGTTTCTAGAACCTTATTCCATCAAAGAACAAAAATAATACCTCAGCTTAAATGTTGTTTATTTCAAAGTGGAAACTAAAATATTAAACACATAATAGGTCCCATCTTTTTTATGGGACCACCTCAAGAGTCACTATGACTTGCCTATAAACCAGAGAAGCTTTATTTTCTACCCAAGGACAGTATTTTTTCTTTCACTCTGTGTAATAAAATAATGTCATGACTACAGGGATAATCTCAAAATTTACTGAACTCCATCCTTACCAGTTAAGAGTAGACATAGGTCAAATAATGTCTATGTTGCCTCAGGGCACTTTAGCATTTCTAGTTCCCAGTTTTAAAACTTATTTTAGAATCTACCAAGAAATTATCAGCACTTTGTACCTTGTAAACCATGTGATTTTTGGCTACTTAAGAAACAGAGACTCAGGTGAGCCCCCACACTCTGTAGACGCCCCTCTGCCTTCTCTCCCTTCACAGACTGCACACTTCTAGAGGGAAAGTCTCCTTCTTGGTTGAATCCAGTACTTAGCATCCCTGAGCAGTGCACTGGTCTGTAAACTGAACCGAACCAAAGCATGTGACTGGCCTGGAATTTTCTCTTTATTCTACCAACATTCTTGATTCTCTTACTTTTTTTCTTTTCAGTGCCTTCCCCTCACCCTGAGTACCAGTCACAGGCACGGGTCATTGCTGCAGGCTGCTCTTCACCCTTCTGGCCGCACTTTGAACAAAATAAGTCGGATTTGTAGCTCTACCCACACTGCTCCCAGGCAGGCACTGAGAAGATAGGCCAGAAGAGCTTTCACTGTACATCCTGCACTGTGGGCCCGTTATAAAAAAGAAAGAAGAGGGGCACAGGTGGCAGCAGGGACGATAAACCTTCATTCTTATAAATCTATTGACCAATGCTGACTACCTAGCATACTTGGGTGTTTATGCGACCCAGAGGACTCTAGCTTATGATGTGCTCTTTTTTTTTCCTGACTGCCTAGTATGAATGTATTCACCAAGACTTCATTATAATGTGGGAACACATGCTAACAAAGTCAGGTTCAAAATCACCAGAATTAACTTAAAACATATCTAAAAGTGGCTTATTTTAATTTTTAGGTTCAATTCCCATTTCCTTCCATTGACAGGTTGTATATGTTTTAATACTAATTTTGACAAGTATCATTATCATCATAAACTAAAATTCTAGTCTCTGAATACCCCACGTTCCCACCACATATATTCAATCAACATTTATTGAGGATCTATTATTTGCTTAGCCCCTGTAATATTATTGCTGTCCTCGATTCTTCCACCAACAAAAGACAGTCAGCATTCAATCGCCAGGTCCCATCTCTAGATGTCCATTTGGAGTGCTGAGCAATAACTACAACTAGGAGAAGAAAACCCCAAGTGCAGATGGCTGCTTCCCTCTCTTGCTGCTGGCCCAGGTGGCCTCAGAGCAGTTCTGTTCTGAAGTTTCTAAGGCTAAGGATCCTTTTGTAAAACACTTACCCTTACCAACTTCTTAAATATCTCATGCTACAAATCTGAGAAACGATTCAATTGAAAGCCTTTTAAATTACAATATAATAGAGTGACTTGAAATTTATTTACATTATTTTGTCAATATTGTTAAAAAAAAAAAAACTTGAAGTTTGTGATGTGCTCAAACTCAGTTTCAAATCTGCGGATCACTTCCTACTAAGGGTTACCTGATCAACAACACTCTTGCTACCACACATTTTTGTTCTCACTTAAGAGCGGGGAATTGAGAAGGAATATTTCAAGCACTTTTTCTCAAAGTGTGTTCTGCAGGAGAACAGCTCCTCAAGATGTATTGAAAAAATTTTAAAGATTCAGATGCAGGTAAACAAAGTTAAATTTTTTCCCAGGGTGTGGGGATGTGGAGTGTGGGGCGATAAGTCTTTAATATACTGATATGCACTGTGGCCCCACAAATGGGGGAGTATGGAATGAGCAAGAACTTCCCAAACTTTTATGACCTCAGAACCCTTTCTTGGGGGACCATTTTTAGCCCTGGCAGTATGGGAATACAAACTTGGGAAAACCCTGCTTACAGTATTCTTACATAAGTAACATTTGTATCCTTTAATGAGCTGGCATATAGAGCATCATTTACAGAGCAGAGAGCCTGTTGAGTAGCAGGTCACGAGGAAGTGTTCCTTCCCCCCCAGGAGGCTCCCTGCTCTGTTCACTTGTTACTACCACAACAGAAACATCTGCTTCCACTTGGTTTTGGTTTACTTCCTCAGATTAAACCAGAGACCTTTAAAAATTATCACCAAAACTAGAATTCCATTCAGTTTTAAAATCAAGTGTCTTATTAAAATATTATTTCCATAACTTCATAACTGAAGTCTGCTTCAACCACCAATGTCTATTCCAAAATGTTTTCCTGATGTAAGAGTACGGTTAGTTTAAAATGTATTTAATATGCTAGACTTTAAAAGTTGATGTTTTTAAAACTGTCTTCCAACACTTGATGTTTTTAAAATTGCCATGAAAGTACAAATCACATGCAAAATAGATTTGTAAAAAAACTTCAGGGTCTAGGAAGCAAGGTACAAAACTCTCTTAAATATGCTGAGTTTTTAAAGTATACAGACAGACCTCAGAGATATTGTAGGTTCAGTTCCAGACCACCACAATAAAATGAGTATAATGAGTATCAAAGTAAAGTGACTCGCACAAACTTTTTGGTTTCCCAGTTCATATAAAAGTTATGTTTACACTATACCGTAGTCTATTAAGTGTACAATAGTATTATGTATTAAAAAACAGTGTGCATACCTTTATTAAAAATACTTTATTGTTAACAGTGCTAACCATTATCTGAGCATTTAGCGAGCTGTAATCATTTTGCTGGTGGAGCGTCTTGCCTTGATGTTGATGGCTGCTGACAGGTCAGGTGGGGTGACCGTGGCAATTCCATAAAATAAGACAACAGTGAAGTTTTCTACATCAATTGGCTTTTCTTTCATGAACAATTTCTCTGTAGCATGCAATGCCATTTGACAGCATTTTACTTGAAGAACTTCTTTCAAAATTGGGGTCAATCCTCTCAAACCCTGTTGCTGCTTTATCAACTAAATTTATGTAATATTCTAAATAATTTGCTATCATTTAAACAATTTTCACAGGTTCTTCACCAACGAGTAGATTCCACCTCAAGAAACCATGTTCTTTGCTCATTCATAAGAAGCAACTCTTCATCCATTAAAGTTTTACAATGAGATTGCAGCAGTTCAGTCACATCTTTAGGCTGCACTTCTAATTTCTAGTTCTCTTGCTATTTCCACCACATCTGCAGTTACTTCCTTCACTGAAGTCTTGAACCGCTCAAAGTCATCCATGAGGGTTGGAATCGGCTTCCTCCAAATCCTGTTAATGTCAATATTTTGACCTCTTGCCATGAATCAGAAATTGTCTTAATGGCATCTAGAATGGTGAATACTTTCTAGAAGGTTTTCAATTGACTTTTCCCAGATCCATCAGAGGAATCATATCTATGGCAACTATAGCCTTACAAAATGTATTTCTTAAATAATAAGACTTGAAAGTCAAAATTACTCCTTGATCCATAGGCTGCAGAATGGATATAGTGTTAGCAGGCATGAAAACAACATTGATTTCATTGTTCATCTCCATCAGAGCTCTTGGGCGACCAGGTGCATTTAAATGAGCAGTAAAATTTTGAAAGGAATCTTTTTTTCTGAGCAGTAGGACAGGGGGCTTCAAATATTCAGTAAACCATGCTATAAAGAGGTGTGCTATCATCTAGGCTTAGTTGTTCCATTTATAGAGTACAGGCAGAGTAGATTTAGCATAGTTCTTAAGGGCCTTAGAATTTTGGGAATAATAAATGAGCATTGGCTTCAACTAAAAGTCACCAGCTGAATTATCTCCCTGATAAGAGAGTCAGCTTGTCTTTTGAAGCTTTGAAGCCAGGAATTGACTTCTCCTAACTATGAAAGCCCTAGACGGTTTCTTCTTCTAATACAAGGCTGTTTTATTTACCTTGCAAATCTGTTGTTTGGTGTAACCATCTTCATTAATTATCTTAACTAGACCTTGTGGATAACTTGCTGCAGCTTTTACACCAGCACTTGCTGTTTGATTTTGTACTTTTATGTTATGGAGATGGCTTCTTTCCTTAAGTCTCATAAATCAACCTCAGCTAGTTCCAAACATTTCTTCTGCAGCTTCATTACCTCTCTCAGCCTTCACAGCATTGAAGACAGTCAGGGCCTTGCTCTGGATTAGGCTTTCGCTTAAAGGAATGTTGTGGCTCATTTGATCTTTTACCAGTAACACTAAAACCTCCATATTATCAGTAAGTCTCTTTCACTTTCTTACCATTCACATGTTCACTGGAGTAACACTTTTAATTTCCCTCTAGAAATTTTCCTTTGCATTTACAGCATGGCTAACTGTTTGACACAACAGGCCTAGTTTTGGAGTTCTTTTGGTTTTGTTTTTTTTGCGGTACGCGGGCCTCTCACTGTTGTGGCCTCTGCCGTTGCGGAGCACAAGCTCCGGACGCACAGGCTCAGCGGCCATGGCTCATGGGCCTAGCCACTCCGCAGCATGTGAGATCTTCCCGAAACTGGGCACAAACCCGCGTCCCCTGCATTGGAAGGCGGACTCTCAACCACTGCGCCACCAGGGAAGCCCAAGAGGCCTAGTTTTTGACCTATCTTGGGTTTCAACCTGCCTTCCTCACTAAGCTTAATCATCTCTAGCTTTTGATGTAAGGTGAGAGATGTATGATTCTTCCTTTCAGTTGAACACTTAGAGGCTTTCTATGGTCATTAATTGGCTTATTTTCAATATTGTTGTTTTTCAAAGAATAGGGAGGCCCAAAGAGAGGAAGAGAGATGGGAGAACAGCTCATCAGTGAAGCAGTCAGAACACAACATTCATTAAGTTCTCAGTCTTACTTGAACATGGTTCATGGAACCCCAAAACAATTACAATAGAAACATCAAATATCACTGACCACAGATCACCATAGCAAATATAAATAATAATGAAAAGGTTTGAAATATTGTGAGAATTACCAAAATGTGACACAGAGACATGAAATAAGCAAATGCTGTTGGAAAATGCCACTGATAGACTTGCTCTATATGGGGTTGCCACAAACCTTCAGTTTGTAAAAAATGCAACATCTGCAAATCCCAATAAAGCAAAGTGCAATGAGCAAAGTTATGCCTGTAATAAAAAACCTCCCAGCAAAGCAGAGCTCAGTGATGCTTCAGGCTCCACTGGAGAAATCTACTAAACCTTTAAAGATGAATTAATACCAATTTTTCTCAAACTCTTGCAAAAAAAATTGAAAAGGAGGAAACATTTGCAAATGCATTTTAAGACCCAGCACTATCCTGAAAACAAATCTAGAAACTAAACAAAAATACTATTAGAAAATTACAGACCAATATCCTTGATGAATATTGATGTAAAAATCTTCAACAAAATGCTAGCAAACTGCTTTAAAACAGTACATTAAAACCATTATACACTATGGCCAAATGGGATTTATTCCTGTGATGCAAGATTGACTAAGCATACAGAAAATCAATGTAATATGCCATGTTAACAGAAGGGAAACACACACACACATACACAATTAACTCAAATGATGCAGAAAGAGCATTTGACAAAATCCAACATACGTTCATAATAAAAACACCAAAGAAACTAGAAATAGAAGAAACTTCTTTAAAAAAACAAAGGCAATATATGAATAGCCCACAGCTAACATCATACTCAATGGTGGAAAATTGGAAGCTTTTCCACTAAGATCAGGAACAAGATAAGATTTCCTGCTTTTCCCCTTTCTATTCAACATAATACTGGAAGTACTAGCCAAAGCAATTAGGCAAAAATAAGGAATAAAATACATCCAAATCAGAAAGGGAGTAGTAAAATTATGTCTGTTCATAGATGACATGATCTTATCTATAGAAAATATCAAACATCGTACACACACACCAAAAAAAACCTGTTAGAACTAATAAACAAATTCAGCCAATTTGCAAGATATAAAATCAGCACACAAAAATCAGTTGTGTTTCTACACACTAATAATGAACAATCTCAAAAGGAAATTAAGAAGACATTACCACTGACAATAGCATCAAAAATAATAAAATATTTAGGAATAAACTTAACCAAGGAGGGAGAAGACTTGTATGCTGAAAACTATAAAATGTTCCTGAAAGAAATTAAAGAAGATACAAATAAATGGAAAAAATCCCATGTTCATGGATTGGAAGACTTAATGTTGTTAAAATGCCCAGATTACCTAAAGCAATCTACAAATTCAATGTAATTCTTATCAAAATCCCAGTGGCAGTTTTTGCAGAAGTAGAAACAAATCTTAAAGTCCATTTGAAATTTCAAAGGACCCCAAATAGGCAAAACAGTCTTGAGAAAGAAAAACAAAGCTTACAGGTCCTGACTTCAAATCATACTTCCTGATATCAAAACATATTACAAAGCTAGAGTAATCAAAACACAGTATGCCACTGGTATAAAAGCAGACATAAAGACCAATGGAAGAGAAATAAACTCTCATGAATATGATCAAATGATCTTTGATAAGGGTGCTAAGGCTACATTAATGGGGAAAGGATGGTCTCTTCAACAAATGATGTTAGGAAAGCTGGATATCCCCATGGAAGAAAATGAAATTGGACCTTTGTCTTACACCATACACAAAAATCAATTCAAAATGGATTAGAGAATTAAATGTAAAACATTAAACAATAAAACTATTAGAAGAAAGCATAGGTTAAATCTTCTAGACATTGGATTTTGCAATGTTTTCTTTGATATGACACCAAAAGTGCAGGCAACAAAAGTGAAAATAGACATGGAAGATTACATCAAATTAAAGAGCTTCTGCACAGCAAAGGAAATCATCAACAGAGTGAAAAGGCACCTACAGAATGGGAGAAAATACTTGCAAACTGTACATCTGCTAAGGACTCAATATCCAAAATATAAACTCATGGCATCTCCCCACAACTAGGGTGCCTGCTGGATACTGGTGGGGGACCTCGACACCCAAGGAGATGGGAGGAAACCCGGAGCGACTGGGTAGGATGAGGTGGGAGCGAGGGAAGAGAAGTGGAGGCTGGATAGCACTGGTGCACCTGAGAGGTGGCTGGGATGGAGGAGAGGTTCCCATGCCTGAAGGGACCCTCGGGGGGCTCAGAGGATGAGGGGGAGCATACCTAGCATCTCCCCTGCCCATTTGGGCCCCGGAAGCCTGCAGGCCTCCAGGCCAGTTCCTCTGCCCTCTGAGGACCCTTCCAGGCCGCTTTGGTTCTAGGGGGGTAGGAGGGAGGCAGGGGAGAAAGGAGAGGCAGGTGGGAGGGGCCCTCCGAGAGGAGAGGATCAGGGGAGGGTGACAGGTGTTTCCCCCACCCACTCAGGCCCCAGGAGGCCTGCTGGGCTCCCAGGCCTGGTCCTCCATTCTCTGGGGCCCCCTCCGGCCTCATGGGTCTTAGAGGTTGGCAGGGAAGGAGGAGGGGGGAAGATGAGGAGGATGGTAGGGAAGGACCCTCCAAGACTGGAGGATCAGGGGAGCATGGTGGGCATTTCCCCCATCCACTCGGTCCTGCGAAGCCTGCTGGGATCCCAGGCTGAGTCCCCCGCCCTCCAAGGACCCCTCTGGGCCACGTGGGTCCTAGGAGCATAGGCGGGAGCAGGGGAACAAGAGGAGAGGCGGGCAGGAGGGGCCCTCTGGGATCGGGGGATGAGGGGAGGTGTAGCAGGCATTTCCCCCCACCCACTTGTGCCCCAGGAAGCCTGCTGGGTTCCCAGGCCTGGTCCTCTGCCCTCTAAGGCCCCCTCCAGCTGTGAGGGTCCTAGGGGCGTAGAAGGAAGGGAGGGAGGGAGTAAGAGGAGGAGAGGTGGACAGGGGGGACCAGCCAGGGCTGGGGGAATGAGGGGAGGTGCTGCGAGCCTTTCCCTCACCCACTCAGACCTGGAAAGCCTGTTGGGCTCCCGGGTCTGGTCCCCTGCCTTCCAGGGTCCCCTTCAGCCATGTGGGTCCCAGGGGCATGGGGAGGCGGGAGAAGAAGAGAGGCCAATGGGGAGGGGCTCTCTAGGATCGGAGGATCAGGGGGAATGCACCTAGTGTTTCCCTCACCCACTCAGGCCCAGTGAGCCTCCTGGGGTCCTGGACCTGGTCCTCTGCCCTCCAAGGCCAGAGACACGCCTGGGCCCCTCCTGCTGCATTGAGCCTAAGCCCCACCCCCACCCCGAAGGGCCTTTTCCTGCCCTGTGGGTCCTAAGCATAAGCCCCACCTACCACCCACCACTGCCTAAGCCTCATCCCCCACAGCCAAGACCTTTTCTGGTTTTTTTTTTTTTCCTTTTCTCCTCTTTTTTACTATTGTGGTTCTGTTTTACCTTCTGGTTGTTGTTTCATATATATTTTTATTTTTTAATTCTTTCTAACATACCTATTAGTTTTATAATCTAATTTTATTTTTTACTCTTTATTATTGTTCTGCTCCTTTTTTTCTTTTCTTTTCTTTTTTTTTTTTTTTTGCCACCCCACACAGCTTGTGGGATCTTGGTTCATGAGCCAGGGGTCAGGCCAGAGTTCCTATGGTGGGAGCTCTGAGTATGAACCACTGGACTAACAGAGAATCTGAGACCCCAGGGAATATTCATCAGAGTGAAGTCTCCTGGAGGTCCTCATCTCAACACCAAGACCCAGCTCTACCAAATAGCCTACAAACTCCAGTACGTGAAGCACCCAGCCAAACAACCAGTACAACAAGAACACAATACCACACATCAAAAAATATATATATATATATATGAGATGACAAAAAAATATATCACAGATGAAGGAGCAAGATAAAAATCTACAAGACCAAATAAATGAAGAGGAAATAGGCAACCTACCTGAAAAAGAATTCAAAGAAATGATAGTAAAGATGATCCAGAATCTCAGAAATACAATGGAGACACAGATTGAGAAAATACAAGAAATGTTTAACAAAGATCTAGAATAACTAAAGTACAAACAAACAGAGATGAACAACACAATAACTGAAATGAAATATACACTTGAAGGAATCAATAACAATAACATTGGCAGAAGAACGAATAAGTGAGCTGGAAGACAGAATGGGGGAAATAACTGCCGAAGAGCAGGATAAAGACAAAAGAATTGAAGACAATCCCAGAGACCTCTGGGACAACACTAAATGCACCAACATTCGAATTATAGGGATCCCAGAAGAAGAGAAAAAGGAAGGATCTGAGAAAATATTTGAAGAGATTAGAGTTGAAAACTTCCCTAACATGGGAAAGGGAGGAGTCAATCGACTCCAGGAAGTGCAGAGCATCCCATACAGGTAAAATCCAAAGACAAATATGCCAAGACACATATTAATCAAACTAACAAAAATTAAATACAAAAAAAAATGTTAAAAGCAGCAAGGGGAAAGCAACAAATAATATACAAAGGAATCCCCATAAGGTTATCAGCTTATTTTTCAGCAGAAACTCTGCAGGCCAGAAGGGAGTGGCAGGATATACTTAAGGTGATGAAAGAGAAAAACCTACAACCAAAATTACTCTACCTGGCAAGGATCTCATTCAGATTCGATGGAGAAATCAAAAGCTTTTCGGACAAGAAAAAGCTAAGAGAATTCAGCACCATCAAACCAGCTTTACAACAAATGACAAAGGAACTTTTCTAGGTGGAAGAAACAAGAGAAGAAAAAGACCCACAAAAACAAACCCAAAACAATTAAGAAAATGGTAACAGGAACATACATATCGATAATAACGTTGAATGTAAATGGATTAAATCCTCCACCAAACGACACAGACTGGCTGAATGGATACAAAAACAAGACCCATATATATGCTGTCTACAAGAGACCCACTTCAGGCCTGGGAACACATACAGACTGAAAGTGAAGGGATGGAAAAAGATATTCCACACAAGTGGAAATCAAAAGAAAGCTGGAGTAGCAATACTTGTATCAGATAAAATAGACTTTAAAATAAAGACTGTTACAAGAGATAAGGAAGGACACTGCATAATGATCAATGGATCAATCCAAGGAGAAAATAACAATTGTAAATATTTATGCACCCAATATAGGAGCAGCTCAATACATAAGGCAAATGCTAAAAGCTATAAAAGGGGAAATTGACCGTAACACAATAAAAGTAGGGGACTTTAACACCCCACTTACACCAATAGATAGATCATCCAAACAGAAAATAAATAAGGAAACAGAAGCTTTAAATGACATGATAGAGCAAATATATTTAATTGATATTTATAGGACATTCGACACAAAAGTGGCAGAATACATTTTCTTCTCAACTGCACATGGAACATTCTCCAGGACAGATCACATCTTGGGTCACAAATTAAGCCTCAGTAAATTTAAGAAAATTGAAATAGTATTAAGTATCTTTTCTGACCACAATGCTATGAGATTGGAAATCAATTACAGGAAAAAAAAACTGTAAAACACACAAATACATGGAGGCTAAACAGTTCACAACTAAATAACCAAGAGATCACTGAAGAAATCAAAGAAGAAATTAAAAAATACATAGAAACAAATGACAATGAAAACACGATGACCCAAAACCTATGGGATGCAGCAAAAGGAGGTCTAGGAGGGAAGTTTATAGCAATTCAATCTCACCTCAAGAAACAAGAAAAATCTCAAATAAACAATTTAACCTTACACCTAAAGCAAATAGAGAAAGAAGAACAAAGATAACCCAAAGTCAATAGAAGGAAAGGAATCATAAAGATCAGAGCAGAAATAAATGAAATAGAAATGAAGAAATCAGTAGCAAAGATCAATAAAACTAAAAGTTGGTTCTTTGAGAAGATAAAAAAAATTGATAAAGCTTTAGCCAGACTCATCAAGAAAAGAAGAGAGAGGACGCAATCAGTAAAATTAGAAATGAAAAAGGAGAAACAACAAATGACACTGCAGAAATACAAAGAATTATAAGGGACTTCTACAAACAAGCATAGCCAATAAAATGGACAAACATAAAGAACAAATTCTTGGAAAGGTACAATTTTTCAAGACTGAACCAGGAAGAATTAGAAAATATAAACAGACCTATCACAAGTAATGAAATTGAAACTGTAATGAAAAATCTTCCAACAAACAAAAGTCCAGGACCAGATGGCTTCACAGGTGAATTCTATCAAACATTTAGAGAAGAGCTAACACCTATCCTTCTCAAAATCTTCCACAAAATGGCAGAGGGAGGAACACTCCCAAATTCATTCTGCGAAGCCACCATCACCCTGATACCAAAACCAGACAAAGATATCACACAAAAAAAGAAACTTACAGACCAATATCACTAATGACCATAGATGCCAAAATCCTCAACAAAATACTAGCAAACAGAATCCAACAACACATTAAAAGGATCGTACACCATGACCAAGTGGGGTTTATCCCAGGAATGCAAGGATTCCTCAGTATACGCAAATCAATCAAGGTGATACACCATATTAACAAATAAAGGAATAAAAAACACATGATCATCTCAATAGATGCAGAAAAAGCTTTTGACAAAATTCAACACCCATTTATGATAAAAACTCTCCAGAAAATGGGCATAGAGGGAAACTACCTCAACATAAGAAAGGCCATATATGACAAACTCACAGCAAACAACATACTCAATGGTGAAAACCTGAAAGCATTTCCAATAAGATCAGGAACAAGATTAGTATGTCCATTCTCGTCACTCTTACTCAACATAGTTTTGGAAGCCCTAGCCATGGCAATCAGAGAAGAAAAGGAAATAAAATGAATACAAATTGGAAAAGAAGAAGTAAAACTGTCACTGTTTGCAGATGACAAGATACTATACATAGAAAACCCTAAAGATGCCACCAGACAACTACAAGAACTAATCAATGAATTGGTAAGTTTGCAGGATACAAAATTAATGCACAGAAATCTCTGGTATTCCTATACACTAACAACAAAAAATCAGAAGGAAAAATCAAGGAAACAATGCCATTTACCATCACAGCACAAAGAATAAAATACCTAGGAATAAACCTACCTAAGAAGGCAAAAGACATGTACTTAGAAAACTTTAAAACACTGATGAAAGAAATCAAAGATGACATAAACAGATGGATAAATATACCATGTTCTTGGACTGGAAGAATAACTATTGTTTAAATGACTGTACTACTCAAAGCAATCTACAGATTCAATGCAATCCTTATCAAACTGCCAATGGCATTCTTCACAGAATTAAAACAAAAAAATTTACAATTTGTATGGAAACACAAAAAACCCCAAATAGCCAAAGCACTCTTGAGAAAGAAAAACGGAGCTGGAGGAATCAGGCTCCCCAACTTCAAACTATACTACAAATCTACAGTAATCAAGACAGTATGGTATTGGCACAAAAGCAGAAATATAAATAAATGGTACAGGATAGAAACCCCAGAGATAAACCCACGCACATATGGTCACCTAATCTATGACAAAGGAGGCAAGAACATACAATGGAGAAAAGACATCCTCTTCAATAAGTGGTGCTGGGAAAACTGGGCAGCTACATGTAAAAGAATGAAATTAGAACATTACTTAACACTATACACAAAAATAAACTCAAAATGGATTAAAGACCTAAATATAATACAGGACACTGTAAAACTCTTAGAGGAAAACATAGGAAAAACACTCCTGAACATAAACACAGCAAGATCTTTTTGAGCCACCTCCTAGAGTAATGAAAATGAAAACAAAAATAAACAAATGGGACCTAATAAAACATAAAAGCTTTTGCACAGCAAAAGAAACCATAAACAAGATGAAAAGACAACACTCAGAATGAGAGAAAATATTTGCAAGTGAAGCAGCGGACAAAGGATTAATCTCCAAAATACACAAACAGCGCATGTCGCTCAATACCAAAAAAACAAATAACCCAGTTTAAAAATGGGCGGAAGACCTAAATAGACATTTCACCAAAGAAGACATACAGATGGCCAAGAGGCACATGAAAAGATGCTCAACATCCCTAATTATTAGAGACATGCAAATCAAAACTACAATGAGGTATCACCTCAAACCAGTCAGAATGGCCATCATCAAAAAATCTACAAACAATAAATGCTGGAGAGGGTGTGGAGAAAAGGGAACCCTCTTGCACTGTTGCTGGGAATGTAAATTGATACAGCCACTATGGAGAATAGTATGGAGGTTCCTTAAAAAACTAAAAACAGAACTACCATATGCCCCAGCAAGCCCACTACTGGGCATATATGCTGAGAAAACCATAATACAAAAGGACACATGTACCCCAATATTCATTGCAGCACTATTTACAATAGCCAGGACATGGAAACAACCTAAATGTCCATCGACAGATGAATGGTTAAAAAAGATGTGGTTCATGTATACAATGGAATATTAGTCAGCCACAGAAAGGAACAAAATTGGGTCATTTGTAGAGATGTGGATGGACCTAGAGTCTGTCATACAGAATGACGTAAGACAGAAAGAGAAAAACAAATATCATATGTTCTGCCTATATGTGGAATCTAGAAAAATGGTACAGATGAACCTATTTTCATGTCACGTATAGAGATGTAGACATAGAGAACAGACATGTGGACATGGGGAGAAAGGGGAGGGTGGGACAAACTGGGAGATTAGGTTTGAGGTAAATATACTACCATGTGTAAAATAGATAGCTAGTGGGAACCTGCTGTATAGCACAGGGAGCTCAGCTCGGTGCTCTGTGATGACCTAGATTAGGGTGGGGAAAGTGGGGAAGGAGGTCCAAGAGGGACAGTATACAGGTATACCTATAGCTGATTCACTTCATTGTACAGCAGAAACTAACACAACGTTGTAAAGCAATTTTACCGCAATAAAAAAAAAATTGACAAAGACAAAACAAAATCATACATTAAATATTTATATATATAAACATGCAATTCAACAGAAAAATAAAAGCCTGATTTAAAAATCGTCAAAAAACCTAAATAGATGATTAAATAGATGACTATGAAAAGAAAATGTAAAATAGTCAAGCCATCAAGCATATGAAACAATGCTCAACGTCACTAATCATCAGTGCAATGCAGATTAAAACTACAATGAGATATCATCTCACATCCTTAGAATGGCCACTATTAAAAAAAACAAAAATTACAAGTGTTGGTGTGAATGTGGAGCAATAGGAACTCTGATGCATTACTGGTGGGAATGTAAAATGGTCTGAAACTATCACACACATAAAAGGAAGAATTAATATAATTTGACATGTCAGCTTAAATGAAATGTAACTTCAAAAAGGAACCACTCCCCCTCATGCCCAATTTTACTTATAATATATAACAATTATTAGATGAATCGTAAGCATTCAATAACTGCTTAAATTTGCAGTTGCTATTTTCACAAGCACCTTCCATCTCCCCATAATTACTGCAGCGTTTAAAAACATAAACCAAGATTTTGACTACCCACATCTATATAAGCACATTGATTACTTCTGTATTTGGAATATGTAATGCAAACATACTTGGCTTAGTTGAAAATAATTATATTTTAACCAATTTTTTAAGATGCACAGAAGTAGGGTACAGAATTTTGATTTTTTAAAAATTTACATGTGGTTGTAGATAATTTCAAATGAAGTTTAAAAAGTTTTTAGCTGGTTGAGAATAAGTTTTATCCTAATTTTTTATGACACTTAACAATTTGAACTCATCTTTTCTCTGTAGAATTTAATTTCTTCCTGAACAAGTTCTTGATTAGAGCAATCCAAGAACTGATGAATAAATTTAACATTAATATACATTTAAAAACATATCTCTTCTTGAATAGGTTGCAAATAAAGTATTCTTAAAATTGAGCAGGAATTTTATTTTTTAAGAAAAGTCCAAGATTATGACAATATGGAGAGGGAAAATGTTCTAATTTACTGATGAAATCAAATATTTGGTTTAAAATTTGGGACTGAATGTAGTACTTGAATACTTTAGCAGGCTAAGAAAAATAAATCTGAAAAACCTAGATATTTCAGTGATGAGTATTTGTGTGTACAACAGTATGATTATTAACGCTTATGATGTCAAATCTGTTACTATTTCTTTCTATATTACTTAAATAGGAGCAGCTTGCTGAAGTGTTATGCAAGTGCATAGACTTATGTGAGCCAACCAACTGCTAAATAATTTAAAGTAACATTCACAGCCTTCTAAAAATATAGGTATCCAGCCACCCAGGAGATCAGCCTATAGCTGAGAGCCTCTGTGACATGCTGTGATTATGACCAGCTCTGCTGCAAAGGGGTTGATGTAGAAATGCAACTATGATCTTTCCTTTGCCAAAGAAAAGGAATTCTCGTGTCTTGTTCTTTTCGGATTTCTGGTCAGAAAATCTGGAATTGATTTTATTTGGTACCAGCAGATGATTCTTATTGTACCACAGAGAGTGGGCAGCCTAAAAAACTGAAGGTTTGCTTCTAAAATACTTGCTATTATTGTTTCTTATAAGGTGCTGTAGTTCAAAGAATATGTTTCTTTGCAATAATATCAGTCCAAAACCAACCAACCGACCACACACACACACACACACATAAATTAAGCTCTATAATTCAAAAAAATTGAAGCTGTGATACAATCTGTCCCTAGATTAACGTAAACTCACAGAATTTAGAAAGAATTCACCATTGCCCCCTTTTTTGTGGGGTTTTCACTCACCCTTTTTTACAGGGTAATTTTTTATTGCGTGTCTCTCTTAGTACTGCCTAGCGAAAAACCTATCCCCAACCTAACAGATTACAAACATACACACAGCTGTTTCAACACTTTTCACAGTGAAAGGCTCTCTGACAAGATACCAGAAGATCAAGAAAGACTACAATGTTTTAACTGCTGGGCCTTAAGGACAATTCTGGTTGCATTGAAATCTCAGTGTCAAGTGCAACAAGCATTCCCTGCTTATATTTGCGCCTTTATTCAATTAGTAAAGAGATCATAACAAGTAACTTGTTCTTCTAATTTTCCTTTCACTATCCCTCATCCAAATGAAACTATGGTAATGCCAAAATGAGTTATTTCCATAATTAGCTATAGGGATTTACGTAAGTTGCTTAACCTATAAACGACTTCATATCTCAATTGTAATTGGAGGATTGTGTGTCCACCCAGTAAGGTTGTTGTGATGATGGCATAAACAAGACTGGATGCACAGAACGTGCACATTTAAGCAAAAGCACTTCACAACTGCAATCACCTAAAGGAACTATATGATGGTAGAGAGGTACATAGATAGATATAATTATCAGAATAAAAAAAAATACCTTCCATATCGTTAAAATTATCATTTTTATGATAGCTAAAGATATGTTTTCTGAGACTTTTTTGGAAATTGTGAAGTTTAACTAACCATGACCTTTCTGTTTTAAACCTTAGAAGAGAATAACTGGATATGAGAAGCAGAAATGAACACACAAGGAATATCCTAAACAAAACTGATTTTATCACATCAACATATGTGACTGCAATACAAACGTTTTCTATCACAGGAAAATGTGTTTGATCAGTCATATCAATATAGCCTCACACCTCTAGCAACACTTATTATTAAACAGTTAAACCTAATTTAATTTCTCTATTGACACCAATCTCTAAACATGAAGCTAGGGCCAAGGTCAATTCTTTGTAAAATGAGAAAGAGCCCACTGTAAGTTCAGACTTCAAACACATCTTTATGTGATCCTGTATAAATCATGAATCCATGAATAAATAAGACTTTGGGTTAAAGTTACACAAAAGGTAGAGGAAAAAAATTTTTTTTGAGTTTGTTTATAGACTTTTAGTTTCAAGAATTCAAACAAGTTTTAGATATAAAATACACATGTAATTTATAACAATTACATGTAGTAAAATATTTTAAGCATAGACCAAGAGAGGCGATAACATGAAGCTAAAGAAATTGGAATTTATTTAGTAACGATGAGCATTCAGAGATATTTTCATTGGATAGGGAAACTTCCATCTGAGTCTTTTTCCATTTTTATAAGAAATGACACATATTTATAACCAAGTAGCTTCTTCAGTCTGCTTTCTGCTCGTGGATAGCTGGATTGCCAAGGATCTCTTTATATTTGAACTGTCCTTGCATGTTTTAGTAAATGCTGATAAAATTCCTTTAAACAGTTTGTGGGCTTTCTGTTTTTCAAATTATACAGTTCTTTTATTTCATTTTTTTCTGTTTTATTTACTTTATTTATAGTTCATTTCTATTTATTATATTTTAGGCAAAAAGAGAAGTTAGTTGGAAATTTCAGAATTTCTTAAAAAAATCACTTATCCAGATCTGAGATCATTAGGTACCCTTGTAATTTTCCTGTTAGTGGAGGCAAAAATGTTACTAACCATTCTGCAAGGATACTGAAACCAAGGCTAGTTATCAGTTAGATCCATTAAACTATAACTTGCTTGATAAATGATGAACTGTAATCTGCATTCATGGATCAAGCTCACTGTTATTGTTGTTACAGAAACTTTGCATGCCCTCCAAGCATCACTAGCTTAAACAATGTCTGCCCAAGTTGTTTTTCAGGAACTTGGGGTCAGCTGTGTCCAGTTTGAGCTCAAGCCTGTTAAGACTGGTCAAGACCACCAACCCTCTAACTGGGCATGCTGGAGGGTCTACCCAGTGATCTTTTAACTTCAGAGGGCCAAAAACTCCACCCTCAGAACATGCTTACACAGCCATTTTCTGAACATGCTTCCCATGGAAAAGCATGTAGCTTCCTTGTGCCTGCACAGAACAACAATTACCTCACCTTTTTCTTGTCTCCAATCACCTTTCCCCATGCTCCCCATGCCTCAGACAACCCTACTTATCCCATAAATATCCCCAGTCCCTTGCCTTTGCAGGGGAAGATTTGAGGTTTGTTCTCCTCTCTCCTTGCTCAGCTGCCTTGTGAATAAAACTTTTCTCTGCTGAGAACCTAAATGTCTCAGTGTTTGACTTGCTGTGCATTGGGCAAATGAAACTGGTTTGGTAACTGTACAACACGTGCAGTTTTATCCAATCTCCAGTAACATAATCCTCACTATTATTCACTTAAGAGTTTGATCAAGGCTCTTCCATTGCTTCTGCCTTAACTTGATGCTAAAGCCAAAGACACATTTTTTTTTTTATAGCATCACCCCTTTTCCAATACTAAATTTTATTCTGATTATCTATTGCTATATAACAAGCTACTCCAAAACTAAATGGTTTAAGAGAACAATGATTTGTTTTGATTTACATGTTTTTAAATCTCATATTTCTAGTTAAGAATTTGAGCAGGCAATTATTCTTTTCCCACTAGAGTCACTCAGTTTTAATCACATTGGTAAAAATAGAATGCTAATACAATTAACTTAATCTAGCATGTATGAACTCAATATAAATAATATTAAATAAGTAATTAAGCATGTCCAAGGAATGTTTTTATTAATCATTGCTAAACAACGACTACCTGCTCATAATATTTTACCCTTTAGTCTCAGTTTAGTAATGTAAATGGTTGGTTAAGAACATGGACTTTGGATTCACATAAACCTAGATGTGATTCCTAGCTCTGCAATAAACTGGCAGTGTAATTTCTGATGATGTATTAAAATTTTCAGGGCTTACTTTCCTCTTCTAGAAAATGGAAATGATAACACAATATCCAGGGTCATTTCGAAAGTTAAACGAGATTTTTTATGCAAAGCACTTGATACCATATCTAGCACTAGTGTCTACTCAATGTCTAAATAAACATCTGTTTTTAGAGATAAATCCTTATTCTCTCAGGACCGGTTATATCTAGAATTTACCAAGTGGCTTTAGGCCTTTTATGGTTGCTGTTATCCAAAGTGCAAGACTGGTTAGGTAAGGTGAATGAAGAAAAGTTTCATTACGACCTCTGCTCATGGGCATTTTAGTACTTTGCAGGCTTGAAGCCGCAGATCCACTGGATCACTGCCTGGCTTGTTACTTTCCTTCCTCTCTTTTGTCTACTCATATAAGGAAAAAAATTAGTTCTTCTGATTCATAAGATTCCAATTCAGCTGAAAATTTAGAAAAAAATATATTTTCTACTTTGGGGAAAAAAACTTATTTAAAGTTCCTTCTCAGGATATAAAGAGGGTTCATGAATACAGAGAGAAAATATAGGACAAATCTCTTCCAAATTTAACTTTAATCATGTGATTAAATTGGGTAAGTAGCAGAGTAAAGAATAATCAGTTCTACACAATTCAGTCTACACAATTATCTTTCTTTTCCTTCTTAAAAAAAACAAGAAAAGCATGAACTGTACAAAAATTAGCGAAATAAATGGCTACTTTATTCACTTCACAAATATGTTAATTTGAAATATGTCTGCTTCAATTGCTATGGTAGTTTATAAAATCCAAAGCAGTGGTATCTCCTCAACACCAGAGCGAGGGCAACAGTACTTCAAAAAATAATACTTTCCTAATATTCAAAAATATTTTATTTTCCTTGTGAATAGATAAAAACTGAGTAGGCTCTGATGTACCTCACTATCCACACTGACCTTGTACCAAAGTGTTGATAAGACGATGCAATGTGCCAAGAAGGAGGAACGTGGGCTGCCCCATGTGGAGAAAATTCGTCAACACTAAGTGTATCCCTATAGAGACGGATTGAAAGGAAAACTGTTCAGATCAACACAGCAGGAATGCTGTGTGATACCCTGAAAATTTCTCAAAGGTAGTTTTTCTTACTTTCAATAAACTACACTGCTAGTTTGTCTTCAATTTTTATAAAGATGTGCATGTTCCAAATCTATATTTAAAGTTATATAATAACTTTATGTTAAAATAGCGTTAAATTTTTGGATTTTAAAGCACTAACAGACCTTCCCATTTAAGGTGGGAAATAAGCTGCCGATTGGAGCAGTGAGCCGCCTTGCTGAGCATCAAAAGAGTGACCTAATAGAACCAATCTGCAAGGACTGGAAAGTGAATTACAACAGGAAAAAATCAGACTTCTATGCAGTGGATGCTTGATGCATTTTTAGAAGCCTAAGATGCGCTCCTCCAGCGACTGGCCTTATGTCACTTCCCCCAGCTCCAGGTTTCCCGCCTCTGGGGCCTGAGCATCTCCTGTGTCACACTGTCAAGGCTGAGCTTTCAACCTTTGTACCAAAGCCTTGTGAGCGGCTTACCTAGAGCCCCAGGCCAGGAGTCATCGGGTGCTGTAATCCTTCAACTGGAATCCTTGGCTCTGTGAAGCCGTGTGGCTGACAGGGTCTTTGTGCTCTGGCCCGGTGTCAGGCCTGTGCCTCTGAGTTGAGAGAGACAAATTCAGGACATTGTTCCACCAGAGACCTCCTGGCTCCACGTAATATCAAACGGCAAAAGCTCTCCCAGAGATCTCCATCTCAGTGCTAAGACGCAGCTCCAGTCAACGGACAGCAAGCTCCAGTGCTGGACGCTCCATGCTAAACAACCAGCAAGGCAGGAACATAACGACATCCATTAGCAGAGAGGCTGCCTGAAATCATACTAAGTTCACAGACAGCCCAAAACACACCACCGGACACAGTCCTGCCCACCAGAAAGACAAGATCCAGCCTCATCCACCAGAACACAGGCACCAGTCCCCTCCACCAGGAAGCCTACAAAACCCACTGAACCAACCTTAGCCACTGGGAGCAGAAACCAAAAAGCAATGGGAACTACAAACTCTCAGCCTGAGTAAAGGAGACCCCAAACACAGTAAGTTAAGCAAAAAGAGAAGACAAACACACAGCAGATGAAGGAGCAAGGAAAACACCAACAAGACCAAACGAATGAAGAGGAAATAGGCAGTCTACCTGAAAAAGAATTCAGAGTAATGATAGTAAAGATGATCCAAAATTTTGGAAATAGAGTGGAGAAAATACAAGAAACGTTTAACAAGGAACTAGAAGAACTAAAGAGCAAACAACCAATGATGAGCAACACAAGATGAGAAATTAAGAATTCTCTAGAAGGAATCAAAAGGAGAATAACTGAGGCAGAAGAACGGATAAGTGAGCTGAACAATAAAATAGTGGAAATAACTACCACAGAGTAGAAGAAAAGAGAATGAAAAGAATTGAGGACAGTCTCAGAGACCTCTGGGATAACATTAAACACACCAATATTTAAATTATAGGGGGCCCAGAAGAAGAAGAGAAACAGAAAGGGTCTGAGAAAATATTTGAAGAGATCATAGTTGAAAACTACCCTAATATGGGAAAGGAAATAGTCAATCAGTCCAGGAAGGACAGAGAATCCCATACAGGATAAATCCAAGGAGAAACATGCCAAGACACATATTAATCAAACACTGAAAAATTAAATACACAGAAAAAATGCCAAGGGAAAAACAACAAATAACATGCAAGGGGATTCCGATAAGGTTAACAGCTGATCCTTCAGCAGAAACCCTGCAAGCCAGAAGGGAGTGGCATGACATATTTAAAGTGATGAAAGGAAAAAACTTAAAACCAAGATGACTCTACCCAGCAAGGATCTCATTCAGATTCAATGGAGAAATTAAAACCTTTACAGACAAGCAAAAGCTAAGAGAATTCAGCACCACCAAACCAGCTTTACAACAAACGCTAAAGGAACTTCTCTAGGCAGGAAACACAAGAGAAGGAAAAGACCTACTATAACAAACCCAAAATAATTAAGAAAATGGTAATAGGAACATACATATCAATGACTACCTTAAATGTAAATGGATTAAGTGCTCCAACCAAAAGACATAGATTGGCTGAATGGATACAAACACAAGACCCATATATATGCTGTCTAAAAGAGACGCACTTCAGACCTAGGGACACATACAGATTGAAAGTGAGGGGATGGAAAAAGATATTCCATTCAAATGGAAATCAAAAGAAAACTGGAGTAGCAAATCTCATATCAGGTAAAATAGACTTTAAAATAAAGCCTATTACAAGAGACAAAGAAGGGCACTACAGAATGACCAAGGGATCAATCCAAGAAGAAGATATAACTATTGTAAATATTTATGAATCCAACATAGGAGCACCTCAATATGTAAGGCAAACGCTAACAGCCATAAAAGGGGAAATCGACAGTAACACAATCATAGTAGGGGACTTTAACAACCCACTTTCACCAATGGACAGATGATCCAAAATGAAAATAAATAAGGAGACAATTAACTGCTAAACAATCATCTACAGGAAGACACTGGAAGTCACCAAAAAAGACATCCAAAGACATAGGAGAAGTCACAATGAGATTGTAAGAGGGGCGCAATCACAATAAAATCAAATCCCATAACCTCTGGGTTCGTGACTCACAAAATGGAGAACACTTACACCACAGAAATCCACACACTGGAGTGAAGGTTCTGAGCCACATGTCAGGCTTCCCAACGTGGGGGTCTGGGAATGGGAGGAGGAATTCCTATAGAATCAGGCTTTGAAGGCTAGCAGGATTTGATTGCAGGATTTCAACAGGACTGGGGGAAACAGAGACTACACTCTTAGAGGTCACACACAAAGTAGTATGCATGTCGGAACCCAGGGGAAGGAGCAGTGACCCCAGGGGAGACTGAACCAGACATACCTGCTAGTGTTGGAGGGTCTCCTGAAGAGGCAGGGTGGGGCTGTGTCTCACTGTGAGGACAAGGGCACTGGCAGCAGAAATTCTGGGAAGTACTCCTTCATGTGAGTGCTCCCAGAGTCAGCCATTGGGCCTACCAAAGAGCCCGGGTAGGCTCCAGTGTTTGGTCACCTCAGGCCAAACAAGCAACAGTGACGGAACCCAGACCCAACCATCAGCAGACAAGTGGATTAAAGTTTTTCTGAGCTCTGCCCACCAGAGCAACAGTCAGCTCTACCCACCACCAGTCTCTCCCATCAGGAAACTTGCTCAAGCCTCTTAGATAGCCTCATCCACCAGAGGGCAGAGAGCAGAAACAAGAAGAACCACAATCCCGCAGCCTGTGGAAAAACATCCACGTTCACAGAAAGACAGACAAGATGAAAAGGCAGAGGGCTATGTACCAGATGAAGGAACAAGATAAAACCAGAGAAAAACAACTAAATGGAGTGGAGATAGGAAACCTTCCAGAAAAAAAAATACAGAATAATGATAGTGAAGATGACCCAGGACCTTGGAAAAAGAATGGAGGCAAAGATCGAGAAGATGTAAGAACTGTTTAACAAAGACGTAGAAGAATTAAAGAACAAACAAACAGAGATGAACAACACAATAACTGAAATGAAAAATACACTAGAAGGAATCAATAGCAGAATAACTGAGGCAGAAGAACAGATAAGTAACCTGAAAGACAGAATGGTGGAATTCATTCCTGTGGGACAGAATAAAGAAAAAAGAATGAAAAGCAATGAAGACAGCCTAAGAGACCTCTGGGAAAAAATTAAACGTAAAAACCTTCGCATTATAGGGGTCCTAGAAAGAGAATAGAGAGAGAAAGGACCCGAAAAAATATTTGAAGAGATTATAGTCAAAAACATCCCTAACATGGGAAAGGAAATAGCCACCCAAGTCCAGGAAGTGCAAAGAGTCCCATACAGATAAACCCAAAGAGAAACATGCCGAGATACATAGTAATCAAATTGGCAAAAATTAAAGACAAAGAAAAATTATTGAAAACAGAAAGGGAAAAACAAAATGTAACATACAAGGGAACTCCCATAAGGTTAACAGCTGATTTCTCAGCAGAAACTCTACAAGCCAGAAGGGAGTGGCATGTCATATTTAAAGTGATGAAAGGGAAGAACCTACAGCCAAGATTACTCTACCCGGCAAGGATCTTATTCAGATTCAATGAAAAAATCAAAAGCTTTACAACAAGCAAAAGCTAAGAGAATTCAGCACCAACCAAACCAGCTGTACAACAAATGCTAAAGGAACTTCTCTAAGTGGGAAACACAAGAGAAGAAAAGGACCTACAAAAACAAACCCAAAACAACTGAAAAAATGGTAATAGGAACATACCTATTGATAATTAACTTAAACGTGAATGGATTAAATGCTCCAACCAAAAGACACAGGCTCGCTGAATGGATACAAAAACAAGACCCATATAAATGCTGTCTATAAGAGACCCACTTCAGACCTAGGGACACATACAGATTGAAAGTGAGGGGATGGAAAAAGATATTCCAGGCAAATGGAAATCAAAAGAAAGCTAGAGTAGCAATACTCATATCAGATAAAATAGACTTTAAAATAAGGAATGTTACAAGAGACAAGGAAGGACACTATGTAATGATGAAGGGATCAATCTAAGAATAAGATGTAACAATTATAAATATATATGCACCCAACATAGGGGCACCTCAATACATAAGGCAACTGCTAACAGCTATAAAAAGAAAATCGACGGTAACACAATAATAGTGGGGGACTTTAACACCTCACTTACACCAATGGACAGATCATCAAACAAAAAATTAATAAGGAAACACAAGCTTTAAATGACACAATACACCAGGTAGATTTAATTGATATTTATAGGACATTGCATCTAAAAACAGCAGATTACACTTTCTTCTCAAGTGCTCATGGAACATTCTCCAGGATAGATCACATCTTGGGTCACAAACCAAACGTCAGTAAATTTAAGAAAATTGAAATCATATCAAGCATCTTTTCTGACCACAATGCTATGAGATTAGGAATGAATTACAGGGAAAAAAACGTAAAAAACACAAACACATGGAGGCTAAACAATATGTTACTAACTAACCAAGAGATCACTGAAGAAATCAAAGAGGAAATCAAAAATTACCTAGAGACAAATGACAATGAAAACACGACGATCCAAAACCTATGGGATGCAGCAAAAGCAGTTCTAAGAGGGAAGTTTATAGCTATACAAGCCTACCTCAAGAAACAAGAAAAATCTCAAACAATTGGACCTTACACCAAAAGGAACTACAGAAAGAAGAACAAACAAAATCCAAGGTTAGCAGAAGGAAAGAAATCATAAAAATCAGAGCAGAAATAAATGAAATATAAACAAAGAAAACAATAGCGAAGATCAATAAAACTAAAAGCTGGTTCTTTGAGAAGATAAACAAAATTGATAAACCATTAGCCAGACTCATCAAGAAAAAAAGGGAGAAGACTCAAATCAATAGAATTAGAAATGAAAAACAACAAGTAACAAGTGACACTGCAGAAATACAAAAGATCATGAGAGATTACTACAAGCAACTCTATGGCAACAAAATGGACAACCTGGAAGAAATGGACAAATTCTTAGAAATGCACAACCTGCCAAGACTGAATCAGGAAGAAATAGAAAATATGAACAGACCAATCACAAGTAATGAAATTGAAACTGTGATTAAAAATCTACCAACAAACAAAAGTCCAGGACCAGATGGCTTCACAGGTGAATTCTATCAAACATTTAGAGAAGAGCTAACACCCATCCTTCTCAAACTCTTCCAAAATATTGCAGACGAAGGAACACTCCCAAACTCATTCTATGAGGCCACCTTCACCCTGATACCAAAACCAGAAAAAGGTACTACAGAAAAAGAAAATTACTGACCAATATCACTGATGAATATAGATGCAAAAATCCTCAACAAAATACTAGCAAACAGAATCCAACAACACATTAAAAGGATCATACACCATGATCAAGTGGAATTTGATCAATTTATCCCAGGGATGCAAGGATTCTTCAATATACGCAAATCAATCAATGTGATACACCATATTAACAAACTGAAGAAGAAAAACCATATGATCACCTCAACAGATGCAGAAAGAGCTTGTGACAAAATTCAACACCCATTTATGATAAAATAACTCTGCAGAAAGTGGGGATAGAGGGAACTTACCTCAATATAATAAGGGCAATACATGACAAACCCACAGCCAACATCGTTCTCAATGGTGAAAAAGTGAAACCATTTCCACTAAGATCAGGAACCTACCTACCTACCTACCTACCTACCTCAACCTACCTCAACATAATAACGGCCATATATGACAAGCCCACAGCAAATACCATTCTCAATGGTGAAAAACTGAAAGCATTTCCTCTAAGATCAGGAAGGAGACAAGGATGTCCACTCTCACCACTATTGGTAAACATAGTTTTGGAAGTCCTAGCAACGGCAATCAGAGAAGAAAAAGAAATGAAAGGAATACAAATTGGAAAAGAAGAAGTAAAACTGTCACTGTTTGCAGATGACATGCTACTATACATAGAGAATCCTAAAAATGCCACCAGAAAACTAATAGAGCTAATCAATGAATATGGTAATGTTGCAGGATACAAAATTAATGCACAGAAATCTCTTGCATTCCTATACACAAATGAAAAATCTGAAAAAGAAATTATGGAAACACTCCCATTTACCACTGCAACAAAAAGAATAAAATACCTAGGAATAAGCCTACCTAGGGAGACAAAAGCCCTGTATGTAGAAAACTATAAGACACTGATGAAAGAAATTAAAGATGATACCAACAGATGGAGAGATATATACCATGTTCTTGAATTGGAAGAATTAATACTGTGAAAATGACTATACTACCCAAAGCAATCTACAGATTCAATGCAATCCCTATCAAACTACCAATGGCATTTTTTACAGAACTAGAACAAATCATCTTAAAATTTGTACAGAGATACAAAAGACCCCAAATAGCCAAAGCAGTGTTGAGGGAAAAAAACGGAGCTGGAGGAATCAGACTCCCTGACTTCAGACTAGAAAAGACAGTCTCTTCGATAAGTGGTGTTGGGAAAACTGGACACCTACATGTAAAAGAATGAAATTAGAACACTCCCTAACACCATACACAAAAATAAACTCAAACTGGATTAGAGACCTAAATGTAAGACCAGACACTATAAAACTCTTAGGGGAAAACAAAGGGAGAACACTCTTTGACATAAATCATAGCAATATCTCTTTTGGTCGACCTCCTAGAGTAATGGAAGTAAAAACAAAAATAAACAAGTGGGACCTACTGAAACTTAAAAGCTTTTGCAAAGCAAAGGAAACTACAAGCAAGACAAAAAGACACCTCAGAATGGCTGAAAATATTTGCAAATGAATCAATGGACAAAGGATTAATTTTTCAGCTCACGCAGCTCAATATTAAAAAAACAAACAACCCAATCAAAAAATGGGCAGAAGACCTAAATAGATATTTCTCCAAAGAAGCCATACAGATGGCCAAGAAGCACATGAAAAGCTGCTCAACATCACTAATTATTAGAGAAATGCAAATCAAAACTACAATGAGGTATCACCTCACACCTGTTGGAATGGGCATCATCAGAAAATCTACAAATAACAAATGCTAGAGAGAATGTGGAGAAAAGGGAACACACTTGCACTGCTGGTGGGAATGTAAATTGATACAGCCACTATGGAGAACAGTATGGAGGTTCCTTAAAAAACTAAAAATAGAATTACTCTATGACCCAACAATCCCACTACTGGGCCTATACCCAAAGAAAGCCATAATTCAAAAAGACACATGCACCCCAATGTTCATTGCAGCACTATTTACAATAGCCAGGTCATGGAAGCAACCTAAATGCCCATCGACAGTCGAATGGATAAAGAAGATGTGGTACATATATACAATGGATTATTACTCAGCCATAAAAAGGAACGACATTGGGTCATTTGTAGAGACATGGATGAATCTAGAGACAGTCATACAGACTGAAGTAAGTCAGAAAGAAAAACAAATATTGTGTATTAACGCATACATGTGGAACCTAGAAAAATCATACAGATGAACCGGTTTGCACGGCAGAAATTGAGACAAAGATGTAGAGAACAAACGTATGGATACCTAGGGGGGAAGCGGCGGCGGCGGCGGGGGGATGGTAGTGCTGTGATGAATTGAGAGATTGGGATTGAAATATATACACTAATATGTATAAAATGAATAACTAATAAGAACATGCTGTATGAAAAAAAATAAAATTCAAAAAAAAGAAAGAGAATAAATAAGGAAACACAAGCTTTAAATGATACATAAAACAAGATGGACTTAATTGATATTTATAGGACATTGCATATAAAAACAACAAAATACACTTTCTTCCCAAGTGCTCATGGAATATTCTCCAGGATAGATCATATCTTGGGTCACAAATGAAGCCTTGGTAAATTTAAGAAAATTGAAATCGTATCAAGTATCTTTTCTGACCACAATGCTATAAGACTAGATATCAATTACAGGAAAAAATCTGTAAAAAATATAAATACACGGAGGCTAAACAATACACTACTAAATGACCAAGAGATCACTGAAGAAATCAAACAGGAAATCAAAAAATACCTAGAAACAAATGACAATGAAAACACGACAGCCCAAAACCTATGGGATGCAGCAAAAGCAGTTCTAAGAGGTAAGTTTATAGCTATACAAGCCTACCTCAAAAACATCTCAAATAGACAATATAACCTTACACCTAAAGCAATTAGAGAAAGAAGAACAAAAAAACCCCAAAGTTAGCAGAAGGAAAGAAATCATAAAGATCAGATAAGAAATAAATGAAAAAGAAATGATAGCAAAGATCAATAAAACTAAAA